>NW_020940527.1:4392230-4432676 GCF_900497805.2 Vombatus ursinus
ACACACACACACACACACACACACACACACACACACACACACACACATATACCCAGAGTTGAGTACAGAAATACTTTTCACTTAACAAAGATTTAAGAGGGAAAGGAGAGAAGGGACAAAGGAGATTTAGAGCAAAACAAACTCTAAGGATATACAAAAATATTTATAGCTCTTTTTGCAATACCCACGAACTGGAATATGGCTGAGTAAGTTATGGCATATAAATATGATGGAATGCTAGTATGCTATAGGAAATAATAAAAGGGATGGTTCCAAAGAAACCTGAGAAGACTTATATGAACTGATGCAGCAAATAGAACAAGAAGAACAATTTATACAATGACACAATAAAGATAAACAACTTTGAAAGAGGAAGGGAATAAGCATTTATATGGCACCTATTATGTGTCAGATAATGAGCTAAATGTTATTTACAACTATTATCTCATTTAATCCTCACAACAAACCTGAGAGGTAGGTGCTATGATTATCGCTATTTTGCAGTTAAGGAAACTGTGGTCAGGGTTATACAACTAGTAAATGTCTGAGGCTGGATTTGAAACTCAGGTCTTTCCTGACTCCAGGTCCAGCACTCTATCTACTGTACCACCAGCTGACTCCGAAAGATTTATGAATTCTGATCAGTATAATGATCAACTGCAATTCCAGAGCGTTCATGATGAAACACTACCCACCTCCTGAAAGATAAGCCAAGGTCTCAGAACACAGAATGAGACATATATATATATATATATATTTTTAATTTTTTTTTGACATGGCCAATGTGGAAATTTGTTTTGCTTGACTATGTGGGTTTTTGGTTTGGTTTCTTTTTTTTTGGCTAGGCAATGGGGTTAAGCGACTTGCCCAGGGTCACACAGCTAGTAAGTGTTATGTGTCTGAGGCCACATTTGAATTCAGGTCCTCCTGAATCCAGGGCTGGTGCTCTATCCACTGTACCACCGAGCTGCCCCTGACTATGTGTTTGTTAACAGGGGTTTTATTTTTCCTTTGTTCTCAATTGCAATAGGAGGAGGAGAGCAGATTTTCATTGATGGAAAAAAAATAAAATATAATTTTTTTAAAAAAATCATACACTTAACCACACACCTGGGATAGGGATAGACACTACATCATGTACAATTAAGTCTGAGATGAGACATCAACAAGAGAAAAATTGAAAAATAAAACTTGCTTCCACCTTCTGCCACCCTACCTACTAAATATTGATAAGCCAAACACATCTAATCAAGTAACCAATCAACAAGTACCTTATTAGTATTAAAGCACAGTAATCACCCCCTTCCCCGTTCAATAAACTCTAGTGGCTCCCTGTTCTCTCTAGGATCAAATAAACAATCTGTTTAGCATCTAAAGACTTTCATAAGCTGACCCCTTATGACTGTTCCTGTCTTTTTACACCTTACTCTCTACACCAGTGTAGTGACACCGGTCTCCATGCTTTACCTTGAGCACTATGTTCCATCTCCTGGGCTAATGTCTGTCCCCCATGCCTGTAATTCTCTCCCTTCTCATCTCCTCCTCCTGCTTCCTTGGCTTCAAGCCTCAGCTAGAGTCCTACCTTCTGCAAGAAGCCTTTCCCAGTCCTCCTTAAACTTAGTACCTTCCCCTAATTTATCCTGTCTTGTTTGTACAGAGTTGTTTGCATATTGTCTCCCCATTAGACTGCAAGCTCATTAGATTTTAGAGTAGAGACTGATTTTTACCTTTCTCTGTATCTCCAGAGCTTAGCACAATGCCTGGCACATAGTAGGTGCTTACTAAATGGTAGTTAATTGATATTAGGAAGCAAGTAAGTGGCACAGTGGATACAGAGTTAAACTTGGAGTTAGGAAGAACAGTGTTTAAATCCTGCCTGTAACCCTGGACAAGTTATTTGGCCTCTCTTAGCCTCATCTGTAAAATGGGAACAACAATAGCATCCACCTCACAGGGTAGTAATGAGGATCAAATGAGATAATATGTAAACTGCTGTGCTCTAGTTATTACTAATATTTCTACTAATAGTAAGTACCAGAACAGGAGATACAAAAAGAAAAATTAAACTGTCCTCTAGTAGTTTGTTTCCTATTGGGGGCCACTATATATATGCACATATAAAATATGTACAACATAAACAAAAGCTAATTCAGAGGTGGAGGCGATAGCAGCTGAGGGATAAAGTCTTGTGCAAGAAGTCTATTCCAAGGAGCCAGTGACAGCCTTGCAAAGGCATGGAGTTGAAATGTGGAATACAGGCTATGAATAACAGCAAGGACAGTTTGGTTGCGCTGAGTAATGCATAATAAGGGCAGGCTATGAAGAGCTTTCAATGCCAGAGGAGTATGCATTTGATCCTAAAGGAACTAGGGAGGAATTAACATATACTGAGCAGGGGAGAGGCACAGTCAGACCTGTAACTTTAGGAATGTTACTTGTTAGGCTAGAATTAAGAGGAGAGATTTGAGGTAGGGAGACTTACTAGGAGGTCAATGCAAAAATCCAGGTAAAAGGTGATGAGAAAATGAATTACAGTAGGGAAGGTAAGAGTAGAGAATGACTACAAATGTGATGGCAAGTGTAGAGGTGGAATTGACGAGACTTGGCAACTGACTAGTTTTGTGAGGTGAGAGAAGGTGATGGCCTGAAGATGACTCTGAGGTTGTGAAGTCAGGTGACTGGGAGGACAGAGGCATCCGTGACAGAAACCAGTAAGTTAGGAAGAAGGATGGGTCTAGGAAAAAAGATTCTGTTTCGGACATACTGGGTTTCAGATGCCTATGGGATATTCAAGTCAAAATGTCCACTAGGCGGTTAGTGATGTGAGACTGAAGCTTAGTAGAGACACCAGGGCTAGATAAATAAATCTGAGAGGCATCGGCATAGAAATCCACCCCATGGGAGTTAGTGGGGTCACTAAAATATACTATAGAGAAGAGGGTTCAGAGGACAGAGCCATGTCATGGGGTACTCACAAGTAGGGAATGGATTATGGATAATTATCCAAGCAAAGGAGTCCAAGAAGTGATCAGATTGCTAAGAGAAGAACCAAGAGAATAAGATAAGGAATCCAAACAGCTGTTTGTAAGTCAGGGAAGAAGATGGTCAATAGCGTTGCTACAAAGAGGTCAAAAAGGATAAGGATTGAGAGAAGGCAATCTGATTGGGCAATTATGCAATCATGGCCTTGGCCCTGAGATAACAAAATGATTGTCTTCCTTTCTTTACAGAAATGGGGAAATATGAATTTGAAATAGTGTATACTGCCAGCCTTGGTTGACTGATGTAAAATGATAGCTTGAAGAGATAGGAAGGTCAAAGTATGATTTTTTTTTTAAAGATGGTGAGACCTAGATGCACTGGTGGACAGAAGGAAATGAGGCAGTAAGCAGGGAGGATCTGATAATTAGAGAGAAAGAAGGGTAGGGAGATGACTATACTGGGCAACCTGCTGGAAGAGACGGGAGGATATTGGATCAAGAGGACAAGTAGAGGTTAGCCTTGAGGAAGAGAAGGGCCACTTCTTCATTAAAGATTAGTGTAAAGGAGAAGCGAATGGGGTTTAAGGTCAAGATGTTTGGAGAAGGAGAGCGGTGGGAAATGAGCTCACTAGGAATAGCCTCCATTTTCATATAACTCAGATCTACTTAGCTCCACTAAAGATTTGCTATATTTACTATGTAAGGTAACATTACTAACCCAGAATGACTTCATACTGGACAGACTACTGAAGTTAAAAAACTGAGTTCAAATCCTGCTTCATACACTTACCTGGCTCTGGGAACCTGGGCAGGTCATCTAACCTCTAAAAGCCACAGCGTCCCCTTCTATAAAATTGGGATAATAATTGCACCCATCTCACAGGGCTGTTGTGAGGATCAACAGGATAATGTATGTGACATGCTTTGCAAACCTCAAAGCAATTATATGGCAACTATTAATATGATTACTATAGTTCTGTTTCTTGGTCAATATTGGTACTCCCCTCAAAGACAGAGATCACAACCCTTTTACATTAAGAAGATACTTTTCATCACCTTCAATCTAATTAGCATATGTTCTCCAAACTTATCAAGGCTGGTCCTCAGATGACATACAATCCATCACCCTAACCCTGCAGCTTCTGTAATTTCATGAGACCTACCAGAGCTTGCACTCCCCCTCTCAGTGGCAAGGGCATTCAAAAACCCAGGGATACCTCCATGACATAAGGCAACAGATGACATCTTTAGTGAATTCAAAATTAATGAAAATTCTAACTGGAAAATATTAACTTTCCAGGGATGGATGTGGAATATGAGGCCATAATTCCCAATTATATTCAGTCAATAAACATTTATTAAGGGACTACTATCTGCTAGGCACTGTGCTAAGTAAGCATTGTGGAGACAAAAAGAAGCTAAAGACAGTTCCTCAAGATTTAGGGGGAAAATTAAGTTTGGTTTTAGATGTGTTGGATTTAAGATGTCTACTGGATGGATATCCAGTTCAAGGCAGCTGGAGATGTGACATTGGGGGTCAGCATAGAGGTTGGGGTAGGAAAGGTAGATTTGGGAAGCATCAGCATTGAGATGGTAACTCAATCTGTGGGAGCTGATGAGGAGATTACCAAGTGAAGAAGTATAGAGAAGAACAGAAAAAGACTCAGGACAGAACCCCTGAAAGACACAGTCATGGTTAGAGGACGTGATCTGGAGGAGGATCCTGCAAAGGCAAAGGGTCCAGCAAAGAGTCCCTGGCTGCCTTCCCTCAGAGAACACATGTAGTGAGAGATGGAAGGCACATCTGGCCAGAAGACAGCCTGGTTCCTCCTCTTAACTGAGGCTAGAAATCAGGCTGTGCAGAAGGAAGTAGCAGACACAGCGCATAGGGGTAGTAGCTTTAGAGCTGATGCAAGTTGCAGCAGGAGATAGAAAGCTCATGGTCAGAGGACAGAGAGTTAAGTGATGGTCAATGCATCTTCTTTTCATTATTGTAGGATACTACCCCCTAAAGATCCAGGAACCTCCTATAATTCAATTTAGGAGGACCTCTAATTAACACCAAGGGTAACACACCAAGGCTTTAAAAAAGCTCCTTTCCCCTCCCACTGCCTTTCATTTGTCCACCGGCCCATCTGTCTAAACTGGGCCATTCTCATTTCTTCAGGACTCTAGCTTGATGAATGCTCAATACTGAGGCTCCTTCAATTCTGCCTTTCAGGCTATGTTAGGGACAACCTATTTGATGCCACTAGTTCTCATTTTCTGTCAAGAAACTCAGCATACATATCCAAAAGTGATTTTCTTCCAATTCAGTAGGGATGGGTAGAAAGTAGAGGAAAAAAAAGATATCTAACTATACTTCCTCCTACCACCTCCACATCCCCTGCCCCCTGCCCCCTGCCCAGTAAATATAAGATTAAAACAAACAAGAGTTCACTGCACACCCCAAAATAAAACACAATATTATCAAAGCAAAACTAAACTATTTGACACATAAACTGCTACTTATTATTTTAGGTTTAGAAAAGAATTCAGTTTTCTGATATTGTCAATCATTTTCCATTCCTCAAATACTCTAAGTTCCATCTTCACTTCCATTATTGTTTCATGAAGACCTAAGGAGAAACAGAATTCCACCTTATAATTACATATGACCTCCATACTACCAACACTAACAAATCAGTTAAAAGTTTTGCTTAGAGAAAAGACTGAAAATAAGTGGTAACAATAATTCATTTGCTTCCCAGGAATCACAAATGAAATATAGCAGTTATCCTACAACACATCTAATCCCTTAGAAGTGGTTTTTCATTAAATTTCCTTCATAAGGCCTTTTTTGTTCTGAACACTCTTAAATGTAACTGGCTCTATTTATAAACAGATACAAACAAAAGCAAGATCTCAAATGTATTTCAGCATAAATTGAACTGTGGGAGGGACGTGGGAGGAGAAGACATAGCCAGCTGAACTCATTTCTGATGAGAGAACAGTGGTACTGACTGGTACCACACTCCAGTGTAAGTGAACAAGCACATGACTACGAAAGTAACAGAAGCCACCAAAGAAGAAAAAAAAATTCTTTAAAAAAAAAACCCAGAAAAATTAGAGAAGAAACAGAATTAGTGAATATTTCTATTACTAACTAAAAATCAATGTTAGTGTCTTCTGAGAATTCTAATAATGTGGTAGAAAAAGCAAGCCAGGTTCACGTCCCGGCTTCAACATTCAGAAGCTGTGTGACCATGGACAAGTAAGTCATAACTTCTCTTGAGTCTCTGTTTCCTTATCTGCAAAATGCAAATAATAATACTTCTGTTCTCTACTTTACAGGGTTTTTGTGAGGAGGATTATCTTTAAGTAATAAAAAGCTATGCAAGTACAAACTATTTATGAGTTATATCTTCTTTAAACTTTTTTTCCAATTAACAAGTATTTATGTTTCTCTTCCTAAGACCTCATTTTGCAAGTTGAGTCTATCACCTCTCTGTCAAAAAGTAGGCAGCATGCTGCACCATTAGTCTTCTGGAAATGCAGTGGGTAAGTGAGCTGATCTCTTAAGTCTTTCAAAACTGCGGGCCTTTACAATGTTATTACAGTATAAATTGTTTTCGTGGACCCGCTCATTTCATTCTACATCAGTCTATGAGTTATATATGCTGGCAACTCCTACTTGAATAAACTGAGAGATTTTAACAACAATAAAATCCCACTGTAACAAGTAGGACTTGTTACAACAATCCTACACTCCACTCCCTCCCTCACCTACCACAAAAGGGACTTTCTTCAGCACTGCTTCTGGCCAACATGGGCTTAAACATGGGAAGGAAAATAGATCTTGTAATCCAACTGCTTGAAGTTTCAGAGTAAAATCACTTAAGTGACATAAAATATTTTGTTTGTACATCAAATGTTGCTTTAGATGATCAAAACATATCCCAAAGAATGCCGTTGGAAAGCCCATTAAGAAAATATTTCTTTCCTTCTAAACTCTAATTGAAAATATGTTCATTAAGACAACTCTACTTTAAAAGCTGTTATGGCCCCCAAAATAGCAGGTGCTACCAAGTAAAGCTATCTACTCATTAAAAATAAATCCAAG
Organism: Vombatus ursinus; assembly: GCF_900497805.2. Classification (NCBI taxonomy): domain Eukaryota; kingdom Metazoa; phylum Chordata; class Mammalia; order Diprotodontia; family Vombatidae; genus Vombatus; species Vombatus ursinus. The sequence continues at coordinate 4,399,314 of NW_020940527.1, forward strand.
AAAGCATCTGCTATTCTGAAATACTCAGCAAACCATTTCTCCAAATTGACAACATACTGCCAAAATCTTAGTGAGTTTCAACAACAACATTCTGCTGCTGGAAAAATAGTTAGTTACAGAAAAGAAAACCTCCTATTTCTCCTCTGAAATGGGTCTTCACTTATTTTTGTAAAGTATATAAATGTTGAAAACAATCAAAAAGAAATCACAGATAACTGTGTATAAAAGGGGAATTTTTTAAAAATTCAAGACAACCCTTGACTTCAGCCTTCAATAAATTAAGGAAACCTCTTAGGATTTTAAAACACCGTAACAAATGAATCCCAATTCCCTTATCTTAATAAGGGAAGGGAAAAGTATTATCTAAATATTAATAATGCAAAAATGAAAAGACTCATGTAGAAGGAAAGAAGATCAAAACAAAATATAATTCTCCTGTCCACCCACCCCCACCCTCAATACAATAAGTGAATGATCTTTACTTCCCCAAAATGGATCTAGTCTGTATAGTCAACTACTTTTATTGCCAGTTAGAGTACTCACACTCGGGCATCAGCGTAGAGGACCGGGCATTCAACCCTCCACAAAGCAAGACTGCCATTATGATGCAAGCGGAGCGGTACAGTACGGGGGTGGGGGGGGGGGGGGGGAACAGTGACAGAGAGGGAAGGGCCTGACTACCTGCAGCTCCTAACAAAGGAAAACTGTGACTGTAAGCAGCCGGGGTTTCCCCAACAGGAAAGCTGCAAGCAGAGCAGTCCTTTCTACCACCCACCAGGACCTAGAAGTGACAATGCAAGATAAAAACAAAAAGACCAGCCCTCTAATTAATTATAAACAAAGTGAACTTAAGGAACTAACCATTGAACCATGAAAGGGTACATCACAAACTTATTAGAGCCCTGAGAAAAGCAATTTGTGGGGCTATTTCCTCTGGACACATTCCTGACCACAAAGGTCTTACAAGCTTTAAAGGAGTTTATGAAGGAGGCTGCCAGACAATTTACAGAGAAAGGACTATCACAAAAAAAAAAAAAAAGAGAGAGAGAGAGAGAGAGAGAACCAAAGGAGTTAAAAAAGATATTTGCAGTGGTTTAGAGCAGCCAATATCATAATGACTTCACAAATTTCAGGATTTTCTGGGTTTAATTTGAGTTAAATCACAACTGAAAAGCAAGTCACCAACTCCCCATTCCAACTGTCTAAAATAGTTCATAATGCCACTGAAAAGAAGCATACTATTAGACTTGAGAGATCCAGTTCAAAAATTATTCTCCAACCAAAGGCAATGTCCTAAATGTGAAAGGCCCTACCTCTCTCTAATTCCTTCCATCAATGATAAGTTGGGTAAGCAAGAATAAACAACCATGTGGCCACCAGGTGGCACAGCAAATATAGCACGGACCTGAGGACATACTCGAGTCAGGAGAACGTGAGTTCAAATCTGACCTCAGATACTTCCTAGCTATATGACCCTGGGCAAGTCACTTAACCTCAACTGCCTCCAAAAAGAAAAAAAAAAAAGAATCAACAGCCATAAGAGTCTCTGCCTTCAGGGCAGCTAGGTGGTGTAGTGGATAGCGCACTGGCCCTGGAGTCAGGGGGCCCTGAGTTCACCAGCCTCAGACACATGACACTTACTAGCTGTGTGACCCTGGGCAAGTCACTTAACCCCACTGCCTAGCGCCCCCCCCCCCCAAAAAGAGTGTCTGCCTTCAAACAAGTTCTTAATTGAGTCCCAAAATTTGGACAAAACAGGCATTAAGAACCTACCACATACTAAGTACAAGGGACACAAATACAAAAGTAAAAGATAAGCCCCTACCATCAAGGCAACAGGCAGAGGGACCCTAGAGTGACACACATACCCTTCCCCCTCCTCATGTTGGGTCACCTGCCTATAAAAGTTTTATTCAGAAAAGTCATTTTTATAAGCACAGTAAAGACAATGTCAGAAATAATGCTGTCAGCAGAGCTATAACCAAAATTATGACCTCTATATTTTCTATATGTCTCAAAAATAAAAATTGGCTAAAGAAAAACAATTCAATTAAAAAAAATTTTTTTTACCATTACATAACCATATGCTACACATGATCCCAGCCATGAAGCTGCTGGATTTTAAAGAATTAAAATTTACTCATGAAACTAAATAACTAAAGAAAATTGATCCTTTGGCAGCATGAGAGGAGATGAAGTATTAAACCTCAGTCCTCTGCCCTGAATTCCCCTCAGCATTCTGGGTCAGTTTCCCTAGTACTTCTCTACATATAAACCAAAGCCCCAAACTCGACATCTTGGTATCTGGTGGTGGAAGCTTTTAACTGGCCCAGAAATGGCAGAGGAGGAGACTAGAGGGAAGCCAGAGGACTACAGATGAAGTACTTTACTGGGTTGCTAGCTACCACAGCTACAATACAGCTGGGTCCCATCATCTTTCATATCTTCATCAGGTAAGGGAGATAGTCTGCAAGGAAAAAAAGGAAAAAAAAAATAGAAGCAAGGAGAGGGGAGTGCTGGAAAACCCTGAAAAATACCAAGAAAACAAAAAGAAGGCCAGAAAAAGCAGGACAGTTTTGAACGCTACAAGTTGAATTTATTATATACTTAAAAAGAAAAGCTGGATAAATCAAGATCAAGCAGATAAAGGAAACAGAAAATTACAAAAGAAAGGGATAGTTCAAGAGAGAAAGAAAGGAGAGGTAGGGGATGAGAAAGAGAAAGCATCAGAGTCACTGAGGAAGGAGATAAAGGAGAAAGACAGAAAGAAAAGAGCTTCCTAATAGGAAGAATGGTAACATAGCAACAATGACTCTGGAGCTCTTCATGCCATAAAGCTCAATGTTTATTTTTCTATTTGTATTTTGACTTGTGTCGGCCATCCTCAAGACTGTTGTTATTGGCATGTTACTGAATAGAAGTTGGTTATTTGAAAAGTTACTGATCTTCAGTGAAAGAGCCAACAAGAAAGAGAAAGGTTTTTCTTTCATCTTGTCTGGAAGTATTTGTAACTTTTCAACACACCCTCAATAAAATGAAACTCAGGGTATGTTTTTCCCCCCCTGGGAATATAGCACAGGAAAAAAAAAGCAAGATGCATACAATAGAAATCTACAGTTTCATGTACAGTCCTCTTTCTGCTCTACTATGTAAATGGAAATGTTCATTTTATTTGGCATTTGCTAAGTTCAGAATAAAAATAAATTTTTAAAAAAAAGAAAAATTTAATCTAAAAAAATAAAGCTTTCCTAAAGGATTGTCACATCTAACAATCTGTTTGTGTTCTCTTTCTTCCCTGAAGTTCCAGCTCAGCCATAAGTATTCTACTTCTTTTATAATTCAAAAATAAGAAACAGCAAATGGTCACAGGCTAAAGCTAGGTGAATGCCAAGCTACCTATGAGAAGAACTTTTGTTTGTATTACTTTAGTCAGCGGTGGTACAATGGAAAGACAGCTGGACTTGGAGACAGGGTTCAAAGCCTATCTCATTACAGAAACAGAATTTCAAGAGTGCGAACAGACTTGGAGTGGGCAGTCCAGCCAATACCTGAAAATGAATGCCCACTCCAACAAACCCAGAAAGTCTCTGCTGGAGGATGTCTAGTAAAGGAGGATGATTTCCTAAGGAAGCCCATATCAACTCTGAATAGGTCGTAGTGAGGAAGGTTTTCCTGACATCAAACCTCAATTTGTCTCTTTGAAACTTCCAGCATGGCTCCTGGTTCTGACCTCTGCTGCCAAACAATACAAGTCTACTCACTCATCCATATGACAACTCTTTAAATGCTTGAAAATGGCTAATACATCCCCACCAATTCTTCTCTAGGCTAAATGTCTCCAGTTCCTTCAATGGACACTCACATGATATAGGCTCAAGGCCTTCCACTGGGTACTTTCCAGTTTATCAATATCAACATCTTTCTGAAACTCTAGTAGCCAGAACTCAACATAATCCTCCAGATGTGGGTCTGACCAAAGCACAGAAGATCTATTACCTTCTTAAAATTCAAACTGTATGGTCTTTAGGGCCTATCATATCACACTAACAACTCAAATTACATTTACAACTCCCTAAAACCCTACATCTTTCTCAAATGGCTATTTAACCATGCTTCCCCATTTTATATACTGCAGTTGAAATCTGAAATCAAATCTAAGACTTTACCTTTATTCCTACTGAAGTTCAATCTTATAAGATTCTAGCCCATAGAGATATTTTTGGATTCTAAGCCCATCATGAGAGTGTCTGCTATTCCTCCCAGCTTTGTATCACCTGCAAACTTGATATGTATCCCATTTTTGCCTTTACCCAAGTCATTGATGAAAATGTTAAACAACTCAGGGACAAGAACAGACCCCTGGGGCACCCAACTGGAGACTTCAAAACAAGCTGCTATTGGCAGCTACCCAGAGGCCAGCCATTCAACCAGTTTTGAAGTCTCTACCTTCTCCATAAGAGTATGAGATTTACTTTCAAATGCTTTGCCAAAACAACAGGAAATCCACTCCCCTGAACTACCAGTTTTTTTTTTAAATAAGTTATTTACTTTTAGTTTTCAACATTCACTTCCATAAGATTTTGAGTTTTTAAGTTTTCTCTCCCTCCCTCTCCTCCCTCCAAGATGGCAGGTAATCTAATATAGGCTCTACTTATACATTCATATTAAGCATATTTTCACATCAGTCATAATATATAGAAGAATTAGAACTAATGGGAGGAATTATGAGAAGGAAGAAATAAAGCAACAAAAGAGGAGAGCAAATAGTATGCTTCCCTCTGCGTTCAAACTCCATGGTTCTTTTTCTGGATTTGGATAGCATTTTCCATTATTGGAGGTGTCTTAGATCCTTGCATTGCTGAGAAGAGCTAAGTCTATCAAAGTCAGTCGTCGCACAATGTGGCTGTTACTGCGTACAATGTTCTCCTGGTTCTGCTCACTTCACTCAGCATTAGTTCATATAAGTCTTTCCAGGTTTTTCTGAAGTTTGCCTGCTCATCATTTCTTATAGCATAATAGTATTCCACTAAATTTATATACCACAACTTGTTCAGTCATTCCCCAGTCGATGGGCATCCCCTAAATTTCCAATTCTTTGCCACCACAAAAAGAGCTGCTATAAATATTTTTGTACATGTGGGCTTTTTCCCGTTTTTATGATATTTTTGGGATGTGTATACACAATTTTGTAGCCCTTTGGGCATAGTTCTAAATTGCTCTCCAGAATGGTTGGATCAGTTCACAACTCTACCAACAACGTATTAGTGTTCCAATTTTCCCACATCTCTGATATCTATCATTTTCCTGTTTTGTCATGTTAGCCAATAAGACAGGTGTGATGTGGTAACTCAGAGTCGTTTTGATTTGCATTTCTCTATAGTAATTTAGAGGATTTTTTCATATGACTATAGATAGCTTTAATTTCTTCCTCTGAAAATTGTCCATTCATATCCTTCAATCATTTATCAATTGGAGACTGACTTGTATTCTTATAAATTAGCCTCAGTTCTCTATATATTGAGAAATGAGGCCTTTATCAGAGATACTGGCTGTAAAAACTGTTTCCCACCCAGCTTTCTACTTTCCTTCTAATCTTGGTTGCACTGGCTTTGTGCAAACCCTTTTTAATTTAATGTTATCAAAGTCATCCATTTTGCATTTCATAATGTTCTCTATCTTGTGTTTGGTCATAAATTCTCCCTTTCTCCATAGATCTGATAGGCAAACTATTCCTTGCTCTCCTATGAACTACCAGTTTAATAAAATTATACCATGTCAACAAATTTTTAAAAAGGTAGTCTTAACTGACCTAGTGTTGATAAAGCTATACCAGCTCTACGAAATCACTACTGACTTTTCTAGAAAATCACAAACCATTTCTTTAATTGTGTCACAGAATTTTCTCAGAAATCAGTCATATTAACTTGGCCTACAGCTTGCAAACTCTATTCACTTCCATTTTTTAAAACTACGATGACTTTTACACTTCACCAGTCCAGTGTTAACTGATTCTCCAAAATCTTATTTTTATATATATATATAGAGAGAGAGAGATAGATAGATAGATATATATGTATATGTAGTGAACACTAGAGGTCCAAATACACACAGTACAAGACCCCTCAAAATCATCCATAAATAAAAGCTTATATCTCTTACTCCTTGAAGCAGAAAAAAGCATGCAGGCCTAAGTAGGCTGTTCATACACTGGACTCTCTTCTAACTTCCTGGAGGGGGCCATCTCCAGAAGTCCTGATCTATTATCTTGCCACTGGACCCTAATGGCTCCAGAGGAGAAAGTGAGGTCGGTGACCTTGCACAGCCCTCCCTCACTGAAATTCAATTCACTTGCAAGTCATGGCATCACTTTCCCGATGCCCTGGTGCTCTTTAAGAACGAAGGACAAACAACAACCTGTGAGTAGCATGAGCTGCCTCACTGGTGACCCAACTGGCCAGTTCCAGTTGGCCAATGCAGCTAGCTCCTTCCTTCCTTCTTCCTCTCTTCTCCTCCTTCCTTTCCCTCTATCCACATTGGATATCATACCCTTACCTGTGGGTGTTCAGCCCAAAGATACGTAGATTTTGATCACTGAAACCTCACAAGATATCTAGGGGTTTACAGGTTAGATTTCTTTCTTAAGGACCATACCTTAAACCCAAATCACTCTGGCACTCATTGACTGGCCAATAAGAGGCCTCACCCCAAGTCCTCGGGGTCACTGTTTAGGCCCTGATTGCTCAGAATGAATGTAAATAGCAATTATTTCTATATTGGCCAAAAACTCTAAGAGTCTTCCCCTCCCGGACTGTTTTTTTTTTCTTAAACTAGGTAAAAGAGGCATTCTTTTGCCTCATTTCTTACCTAATCTTAATCACTGAATGGACATTGCCTCAGTCAAACTGAGACCTGGGAAAGACCTTAGCTTAAAAAGGCCATGGTCTCCTACTACTGGCCATTTCCAGTCAGCCTGATCTATATCTTGCCCCTGCACCCACATGTCTCCGGAGGAGAAAGTGAGGCTGGTGACTTTGCACAGCCTTCCTTCACATAAACCCAATTTACCTGCAAGCCATGGCATCACTTCCCTGATGGCATGGGTCCTCTTTGAGAATGAAAGACAAACAACAACAACAACTTCCTGGACTCAAATACTAACCCTAACTCCTTCCTTCTCCTATTCTATAAATCAAAACGGGATTCCTTACAGCTTAACTCACCCCTTCAAAGAAGTGGGAGTCCACAGGTGTTGCATACTGCACATGTTTTCAGACTTTTTCAATGTATTCTTTGGACATGCAGATTTTTCCTCCTCTTTTTCTTGTTTTTGTCTTTAAAAAAAAACTGTGTTACTTGGGATAGCTTCCTAAGGGAGGGATGCAGAGGAAAATGATGATGTAAAAAACAAAAAGATATCAATAAAAACCTATTTTTTTAAAAAAGTTCATGGACCCCTGTCCTACAACACTGCAGAGCCTCCTAAATGAAATCTATATTCACTCAAGAGAGTTTGGCCTAACTATTTACGTTAGAAAAAACAAGGAGATGAAAAATGCCTCCAAGAAAGACTGTGATATACAATTAAATGGATAACCCACATGGTTCATCTGTCAACACCTATCTTAGACAGCCACTGGAAATGGAGGGGAGTAGGCTACATTACCTTGGGTAACGAGATTGTACAATTTATAGATGAGTTTCCTCATCTGTAAAAGGAGGAAACTGGACCATAAAATGTCTGAGGGCTCTTCCAAAGCCACAGCTACTATTCTATTATCCTATGGTGACTCTCTCTCCCCCTTTCTTCCCCACCCACACACTTCCAGTTCTTTGTGATAATCTGCCAGGATTTGGAAAAGGTACCTTTTGGATGAAGGGCAATGGTGGTAGCAGTGAAAATTCATTTTCCAAAAGTTTAGAATGGTCAATAAGTAGAGCTAAAAACTACGTCAGGAATTGTTGGGTCCCAACAGTTCTATGGACTCCCTTTTGTTTACCATAATTCTCCCCATTTCTTTATCTGGAAAAAGGGGAGCTTAAGGTGTGCTAAAATGGAAGACAATGAAATTCACATTCACCCTTCCTGATAAGGTTTACAGCCCTCCTCTAACTAAAGAGGTATTATTACAATTCTGACCTGTTACTAGACCACCAATGTGCAATGTGAGTTTTCATTTCCTAATAGCTGTAAAACTCTAATTTCTACCACACTTTGACAAATAATTTACATGTATTAAACATATATAGCTTTAGTATGTGGAAAGCAAAATAAATTCCTACCCCACGTAGCCCATAGTCAAGTAGGGGGATTCAACACACACACAAAGCCATAATGCAAAACAGATAATGCTAATTGCTTAAGTGAAATAACAGAATGCTATTGTGAAGTCTAAAGAAGAAAAGATTAATTCTGGCTGGGAGCATAAGGAATGGCTTCACGGCCTGAAAGAATGCTGGGCACATGTTTTGCCCAATAGTGATAAACATTCCTGTCATTCTATCAAAATCCTTCCTATCTGGGAGGGCAGGTTTGATAAGTCTTGAAGAGAGAAGGATTTCAACAGAGGTAGGAGAAAAGGACATTTCAGGTACAAAGAATGACAGGAGGCAGGAAAATATAAGACCTCTACAGGATGACAAGAAGCAGTAAATGGTTGGAGCACAGAGTATAATTGCAAGTCAGGGAAGAGAAGGCCAGAAAAGCTGAGTTTTATAAAATGTAGAGGGCCCTGAAAGCCAGAATAAGAAGTTAAGGCTTTATCTGTTAGGCAATAAAAGGGATGAGAAGGAGGAAAAAGTAGAAACGTAAGGCTGGTTAAGGAGTTGATGCAATCCTGCTACGTTTGGCTTATAAGAATGAAAACAAAAAGGGAAGGATGGACACGAGAAATATTTTGGAGGCAAAATTGATAAAGCTTGGCATTTGATGGATGGGGCACATAAGAAAATAGGAAGAGTAAGAGAATCTACATTTATAAAATGAAAGGGTCTGATGACATTATCTCTAAGGCTCCTTCCGGTTCCCAATCAAAATACTCATGGGAGTTTTTTGCCCCATTTTCTCCAGCATTCCAAACTTTACACAATTTCCCTTTTTACAAAACCAGGATGCTTATGCTTAACAACTGCACTTTAAATTAAGCTCAAGAAAACAACAGTTACTGCTACCTGGTCATACAGAGGGTTTAAATGGTCAGCATTCTTCTATCACTCTTCTGACATTATCACCTACATCAGGAAAGGAAAACAAATGCCACATGCGCTGGTCAACCATGGCCCCTGAAGCAACAAAACCAGGTAGCACTGCTAATGATTACACTTTTATCTATATAAGGTATCACATATCTACCTAAACAGAAGTAAGACAAGTAAATGACTCATGATTGAGTAGACCATCTGCGCAGATGATCAAGGCAGCCTGAAAGAAATGATGGAAACATGCTTTGCCAAACAGCAACAAACATTCCTGTCAATCTATCAAAATCTCTCTTCATATTTTTTCGGCACGTTTCCACGAAGCACACATTAATTTGAGATCTTCAGATCATCTGCATGAGAAATGGTCTGTCTGCACTCAAGAGACAGATGCCAAGGCTCAATCCACCTGATGCACCTGAACAAGGTAGAAAACATGAGGAATTAAGAAGAGGTGGTATCAGGCTCAGCACTTACGCTCTAAGTCAGGAAAAGGGCCCTTCTATGAAAACATTCTAACTTTTATTAATGGACAAATATTTGTAAGACTATTTTATTTAAGACACTATAGTCTTCTGAGTACACAAAGCATAAAATCTAGTTTATACTATTAAGGAGCTTACAGTCTGATTGGGAATAATGGATATACAAGTGAAAAAACTAAGAGCACTTCCTATATATGTTTATATGTGTGCAAGAGATGTTTAAATATATATATATATATATACACACACACATAAAATACATATATAATACATACGTTATTTATGAATGATCAGTATACACACCCACCCCAAACAAGTGGAAGAACCAGTAAGTATTAGTTAAGATGCAGAAAAGGAAGAAGAGATTACCACAGAGGAGGCTGTACAGAAAAGGCTTCGTAGAAAACTGCAGGCCTGGAGCAGGGCCTGGAGGGGCAGAATTTCAAAAGGCAGTGAGGAAGCTGGGGGCATTCTCATTTGTCCCAGTTACTGCTGGGGGCAGCATTCTTGTATCTCTGTGAATGAGAGGAGGCAGCAGGAAGAACAGACAGACTGCTACTGTCTAGCTACAAAAACCCCTTTCTTTCCCACTACTTCCCCTTCACTAATTATGATCCTGCCTAACTAGACCATTCCATTACTTGAAGGCCCCCAAAAGATCTTTCATCCCTGGCCTCTGAGCCAATGCCTGGAAGACTTTACACCTCACAGTCTCTTACTGGTGCCACTACCTTCCTCTTCCCAGCTAACATTCCTGCTTCCTCCCTCTCTCCTTCCCTGTTTGGGGCTCCTTGGCCAACCCAGAGGAGCAACATCGCCCAGCACTAGAGCACTTATGAGTCCTTGTTGGACTGAATCCCTCCCTCTGACCCTTTCAGGGCCCATGGCAGGCTTATAGTTATGTCAGAGGCTTCATTTGCTGGTCTTCTATACTTCAGAGATATTCAATTTGACAAACATCAAGTACTTCAAATACATGCAAGTCACTGGAGACACACTACAGAAATGATTAAAAGGTGTACAGAATACAATATCCCATTATCTTTACAGCAGTTTCATTTATGATAATTTTTTGATTTAGTAAAGCAAAAGGCTGGAGGCTAAATAAAGGCTCTCCTCCAATAGAGGTCTCCCACAGATATCAAAACTAAGCCATTTACTAAACACTATTTGCCAGGCACTGCGCTAAGAGCTAGAGAGGCAAAAAAAAAAAAAAAAAAAAGACAAAAACACAGTTCTGCCCTCAAGAGCTTCCATTCTAACAGGAGAGACAATATGCAAACAATTGAGTACCTACAAAATACAAAGTAGATAAAAGGTAAGCTTGGATGGGTGAAATTAGCAGTGGGAGAAGCCTGAGAAAGGCATTCTTCAGAAGATGGGATTAGAGCATCAAGCCCAAGCTCCAAAATGAAATCAGTGAACATTCAAAAGAATTGGTCTAACAATCCACCTTGAAAAAAATCAAATGGATGAAAAATGCTATGATATGCAGTTGAATGGACAAGTACAGAGCTCATCTCTCAGTATATATCTTGGACAGACACTGCAAAAGGACAGTAAACTGTACCCACAATGAAAATCCTGGCACATACAAGCACTTAATAAATGTCTGTTGACCAATAAAACATGATTGAATAAGTGAAAAGGCATTTATTAAGTTCTTACTATGCACAATGCAAGGTGCTAAAAGCTGGGATACAAATAAAACAGTAAGAGTCCTTACTCTCAAGGAACTGACATTCTAATAGAGGGAGATAACACACCTACACCCTTCCTTTCTTTTATCAAATGAAAACCTACTAAAGTATAAGGTTCCATATTGTAGTCCTCTTATTCTACTTTACTCAACCATCTGTATATTGTGGGGGATTCAAATGTGATAGAGTTTTGTATGATGTATCTAAAAGTTCAACAAAAATAAATTTTAAAAAATAATTAAGATATAAGACAAAATGTAAAAATGCAAAGAATAGAGCCATTAAGCTGGCATAAACTTAAGAAGAGGGAGATCATTTTCAGCAATGTGAATGTAGAGAAGGGTGGAATCAGAAAACTAGAAGAGACAGCACTAGAGTTTCACTTGGGTGAAAAACAATTACAACAGGCAGGGGTTGAGGGAGAGGTTCTAGGTATTCTTTTACAAATGCAAGCAGATGGTAGAGGGTAGGATAAGACTGTGGTTATTTAGTGGTTTTTAGTTTTAGACTAAACCCCAATTTGGGGTTTTCTTGGCAAAGACACCGGAGTGGTTTGCCATCTCCTTCTGCAGCTCATTCTACAGATGAGAAAACTGAGGAAAAGTAACTGAGCTTTAGCAAAATGGTGTGGGGGAGTTTTCTCAACTGAGAGGAATGTGACCTCTTGGGAAGGGTGGGCCCACCAGGGTCCAATAACTATAGGTCAAAGACAGGAATCCAAACTGAAAATAAAATTTATCAGTTCGCTAACGAAGACTGCTTGATAATAGCAGATTGTTTCATATGGCACATATTTGGTTTTTATAACTTTCCAGGCCCATTTAGAGTACATAGCCAATCAGCAGTATTCTGAGGCAACTCAGATAAATAAATAAATATAAATAATAATAATAATACAATACACAATAAATATAATACATAATAATAAAATGATAAATATAAATAATAATAATAAAAAGATAAATAAATAAATAATTTCATAAGAAAGCAGGGTAGAGAAAGGGGGAATCAGCAAACAGGAGGTTTCTGAGGGAATACCTGCTATGCAGCTGTCAAGATGTGTTATCCGAACAAGGAAACATTGCCCATTCAAAGCAGGGGGACAAGGAGAGGTGACCAAATACTTTCATAATTGTTAAAAGAGTCCATTCAATGTAAGGCAGTAGGGTGGAAATAACAATTTAGATGGGCTGCAGGTGTCTCTTATCTAAGGACAACAAAAAGTTGTTACCACAGTGGATAAGACCATCTGATTTACCATGTTCTTACCTAGTTTCTAATATTTTATTTCTCATTAAGCTGAGCTAGGGAATTTCCACTGCTAATTCATTAAGATGTTCCAAAATGATTGTGGTTTTTTTCTTTTCCTATACAATGGTAAGCTACATGAAGTGCAGTGGTGTGAAATAAGACTAGGAAAGTAGGTTAGGGCCAGATTAGGAAAGGCCTTGAATGATGAGTTAAGGAGTTTGTATTTTATCCCAGAAGCAATAGGGAGGCATTGAAGGTTTTGAATCACTAGAATAAAATGGTCAAATTATGCATGAGTGAGATTAATTTGGCAGCAAGGTGAAGAGTTACCTGAAGGTATGGAAGATAGAGTCTGTAAAAAATCTTCAAACTTTTCCAGAGAAACACAAAAAGGTAAGGGATTATATTCCCCACAGATGAGGAAAAACCAAAGCCTTGATTGCTAAAGATGAATATATACTATAAACAAGTTAGAAAAGTCACTAAAAATGAAATCTTATGTTATCAATTATATACTCTCTTGTACAATTTCATTTTGTTTCATGTTAGTTTTATCAATTTTAAATAGGTTGTAAATTCTCTGAGGACAAGGTCCAAATCTTATATTTTACATTCTAACATTCAAAAGCCCTCTCACATCCAGACCTAGCCTGTTTTTCGCCCCCCAAACAGGTTGTTTTAAAAGAAACAAACAAAAACAGAAAAATACTTTGCTAACTGGAACCTGGAAGAAAGCCTGACCAAACTCAAGCTTGCCACTGGCTGGGTCCCCTTGGGAAGATACCTATTACTGTCATTTGAGTGGTATTAACTAATGCCTGGACCTGAGCAATAGTCTAGATGCTGGTTAAAAATATCTCTAGATACCCTGCCCTTTACCAGGACGTAACAAAACAGCAATCTTCCCAGCAAAGATCAGAGGATGAAGGGTAAGTCCACCCATAGCTCCATTCAATTCACCAAATCTCAATTATCCATTATGTGCAAGACTCTATGCTCTCAGGGAAATTATAATCTACTGAGCCAGGCTACGACATGAACACAGATTAAGTATAACACAAGGAAAACTGGAGAGTGAGAGCATACTAATATCTAGGGGATTGAAAGTCAAGGAAGGCTAACACCTCATCCATGCAGCAATCCCTTCAAATTTTTGGCATGGACTACAAAATGGTCATGGAAACACCAGCCACTGGACTAAGTCTCCAGTAATATCAAAACACAATAAATCAATCAGTTATCTTACAGAGCACCTAAATAAGTAGGTTGTTGTTTGCACTGAAAAATAGATACAAATATATGTAAGCAAGCTAGTCTCAGCCCTCACGGAGCTTATACTCTGATAGGAGAAGACAGCACAAACAGTTCGGAAGCAGTTGCCAGGGTGGAGTGCTTTGGAAAGGGAAGTCAGAGAAAATGAAGATGAGAACAACAAGTGAACTGACTGAGATGAGGAGGAATATGGGGGAACTCAGTGGTGTTGATCTGATGACTATTCTCAGATCTAAATCTAGAAAGGGGGTGGTATTGAAGGGGTATAAGAAGAGGCCAGGCAAGATAAGGTGAAACGTTCCAATCTGTGGCCAAATCTTGTTGATTCTACCTCCACAGAATCTCTTATGCAACCCTTCTCATATGGCCAACCCCTTCGCTGTTCAAGCTGTTCCCTGTCACCTGGCCTACTGTACTAGCCCGATTTGTCTCCTGACCTCTCCAAACTATCCTCTGCTCAGTTGCCAAAGTGATTTTCCCATAGCACTGGTCTGACCAAGTTAGTCCTCTACTCAATCATCTCCAAAGGCTCCCTTCTGTTTGGCCTTTAAAGCACATGACCACCTGGCCTCAAATTACCTTTCCAGTTCTCCCACTTCACCTCTGCCTATTTCTTCCTTAAAAACGGAGCACAAGGGTGTCCTTCAGTGTGAAACACTTTCTTTCTCTTAACCCCTTTACTGCCTTTGTCAACTTGAATAGAAGCCCTCTAAGGGCAAAGACTTTTACAGAGTATCTACAGCACCTAACAGAGTGCTAGACACACAGTAGACACTTAATGACTATTGATGGACTGGTAAACTGCAAAGAAAACATATCAAAAAGTGCTTGTTTAGGAGAGGGAGAGATGACAGTGAACAAAGGCGACCAACTTTACAAAGAAGATGGGATTTCATCAGAGCCTTGAAGGATGGATAGGATTCAGAAAGAGGAGGGCAGTCAAGATGAGTGAGAGGGTAAAGAGGGGAAAATATACTAAGCTGTTCTGATTAAATAGACCTGGCTGGTTGGGCCAGAGCTTGAGAGAAGAGTATCTAGAGAGACTGTTGTAAGGCCAGACAGACAAGTCCCACAAAAGTAAGGCTACAGATGATAAAATATGATACCTTTGCTCAAAGAGCTTCCAGTCTATTTGAGGAAACAAAACTAACATGAATATTCTTTGCAAGCAATTCCAGAGATTACATAAGCACAAAATTTTGTAGTAGTCAGAACATCTAGATGCTATACCCCATTCTATAATTATACACTTATATATAATTATATAATCCTATTATACAATCCTGACCAAGTCACATCAACTCTGGGTCCTCAGTTTCCTTATCTATAAAATGAGAAGGTTAGAATAGCTCTGAAATTTTCTAACTTTGTGACTATCAAAATGCTATTAGAGTTTGGAGGGATCCCATTCCTTTGAAGAGGTAGAAGGTCCACACACACGTATTTTCTGACTTTTTCAATGTATTGTTCAGTTTTACTGATTTTTCCTCCCTCTTCTTCTTCTTTTAAGATATTATTTGTTATACAGAACTGTTTTCTGGAAAGGGAAGAGATATTGGGAGAAATTCTGGAGAGAAATTTGTGTAAAAACAAAACATACCAATAAAAACATTTTTCAAAAAGTTTGGAGGGAACAGAGATCAGTGAAAGTCAGGAACTTATTCCTGACACAGGGAGGAAATGTGAATTAAATTGGGCCTCAAGGAATGGCAGATGTTATAACAATACACTCATCTTAAAACATTCCCTCAATCCACCAAATTAGTAATCCTCTGAAAAACAGGAATAGTATTTGTTTAGCATCATTTGCTCCGAGTGAATCCATGCTGACTTCTACCACACTACTTCTTTTTTCTAAAAGTCACAGATATTGGTTTGATCATCGGAGAAGTATTTGATTTAATTTCTGTTACCATTTTGTAAATTCTCCAATTTTACAAGAGTCAACAAGTTTAGAGGTTTGTAGTTTATAGAATTCATCCTTTTATGGAAAATGAGGGTAACAAAGGTCCATCTCAAACCTCTTGATTATCATAATTTCTCAACAGATTATCAACAGAAGCTCTGAGATCATGTATTCAAGTTCCTCTGACACCCTGACATTTCATTCATCTGCCTCAGGAGTCATAAATTCATTTTAAAACAGATTTTTTCTTACTATCTCAATTATTTTGTGTTTCAATTTCCTCTTACCATCATTTGTGTTACCCTTTCTAGCTTAAAAAACTATTCTCCTTGATGCCTAATAATAAATAATACCTATGCTATATAGTTCTACTTTTTTTTCCCAAAAGTTTTCAGTATATTCTCTCATTCTTCATCTTAACTATATGAGGTAGGTGAGGCAGTTATTACTACCCCATTCTGTAGAAAAAGAAATTGATGCAATTTACCTTGCCCTTTATCATACAGATATAACTAACAGCATCTTAAGAGTTGGAAGAGACTTTAGGTAGAGGTTAACCTGGCCAAATTCTCTTGTTTTGAAGATGAATAAACTGAAGGCCAGAGACAGAGCAGCACAACGGAAGGAGTGATGAATTTGGACTTCAGTGAAAACCTCAGTTCTGCTGCTCACCAGGGGCAGTTCAGTAACACAGTAGATAGAGTGCTGAGCTTGGAGTTAGGAAGACCTGGGTTCAAGCCTTCTCTCAGACACTTACTGGCTTGTGAAACCCTGAAAAAGTCTCTTAACCTTCCAGCTCTCTCCAAAGTTATCAATGATCTTTCAATTGCCAAATCCAACAGTCTTTTCCCAATCCTCTTCCTTCTTGATCTCTCTGCAGCCTTTGCACTAATGACCACCCTCTTGATACTCTTCTCTCTAGGTCTTCATGACATTGACCCCTCCCGGTTCTCCCCCTCTAATTTTGACTGCTCCTTTTCAGTCTCCTTTGCCAGATCCTCATCCAGGTCATACCCACTAACCATGGGGATTTCCCAATGCTCCATCTTGGGTTCTGTTCTCTTTACATATTATTTTGCTCAGTGATCTCTTCAGTCCCCATGATCTACTGATCATCTCTATGCAGATAATTCTGTTCAGCCCTAACCTCTCTTCTGACCATGGGTATTGCATCTCCAATTAACTGCCTCCTGGAGAGCTGGATGTCTTCCAGACATCTTAAGTTCAACACGTCTAAAACGGAACTCATCATCTTTCTCCCAAAATTCTCCTTAACTTCCCTATTACTGTCAAGGGTACCATCATTTTCCCAGTCACCCGCGCTCACAACCTTGTGTCATCCTTGACTCCTCACTCTCTCACCCCCCAAATCCAATCTTTTTCCAAGTTCAGTCATTTCAACCTTCATAACATCTCTCTTATAATGCCCTCTTCTCTCCTCTAACACTGATAATGCCATGGTGTCAGCTCCCATCACCTCAGGCCTGGACTACTTTAGTAGCCTTCGGATTGATCTCCTGCTTTAAGTTTCTCCCCACTCCAGTCTATCCTCCACTCAGTTACCAAGATGATCTTCTTCAAGAGCAGATCTCTAGTCGATAAACTCCAGTGGCTTCCCATCACCTCCAGGATCAAATATAAAAATCCTGTTTGGTTATAAAAACTAACCTTATCCTTTCTAACCTTTCTACCTTTTTTAACCCCTTACTCCTCCTCTCCTAGCACTGTGCAACCCAGTGACAATGATCTCCTTGGTGTTTCTAGAATGACACTCCATATCCACACATTTTCCCTGTCTGTCCCTTATACATGGAACTCTCTTCTTCCTCATCTCTACCACCTGGGTTTCCTTAAATCTCAGCTCAAGTCCCACCTTTTACAAGAAGCCTCTCTCAGGCCTCCTTGACCTGAGTCCCTTTTCTTTGAGAGGACCTCCAATTTATCCTGTGTATATCTTGTTTGTAAGTCTGCATGTTGTCTTCTCTTAGATCTTGAGCTCCTAGGGAGCAAGGACTGGTTTTTTTTTTTCCTTTCTTTGTATCCCCAGGGCTTAGAATATCTGCCCAGAACACAGTAGGTGCTTAATAAATGCTTCTTGGGTTTCCCTTGGTTTCCTCATTTGTTAAAAAAAAAAAAATAATAATAATAATAGCACCTATCTCACAGGGTTGTAAAGAAGATCAAATGACCTAGCACATGTAAAATGTTTTGCAAACCTTAAAGTGCTTTGCAAACCTTTATGGTACCAGTGTGATAATAATAAAAAATAGCCAGCATTTCTATAGCCCATTAAGGATAGCAGAACACTTTAAAAATGCAAACCATTTTAACTTTGCTGGGCCTCAGTTTTTTCATCTGTAAATTAAGAGGGTCAGGGGGCAGTTAGATGGCTCAGCGGACAGAGCACTGACCCTGGAGTCAGGAGGACCTGAGTTCAAATCTGGTCTCAGACCAGACACTTGACATTTACTAGCTGTATGACCCTGGGCAAGTCACTTAACTCCAATTGCCTCGCCAAAAAAAAAAAAAAAATAGGAGGGTCAGGATGGTCCTAGAGGTCTAATAGAAAATTCAATTTCCCACTCCAGTAATTACTAGCTGTGTGACAATGGGTAAATCACTTACCCTGTGAGTCTCCCTTTAAAATGGTGATGACAACACAAACTACCACCTCACTGGGCTGCTGTGATGAAAGTCCTCCGTAAACCATAAAGCACTATAGAAATTTGAATGATCATGACTGATTTTCCCAATGTTATATGGTTACTTTAAGTGGTAAGAATAAACATGAGAACTTGTCTCCTCCCACCCCAGTATTCCATGCTCTCTCCCTGAAAAAAAAATTTAAGTATCAACCCACAACTCTTATCATAAAACAATGTTGCCTGTTGAAGCCAGACTACTTAAGAATAAATCTGACAATATGCCCAGTAGAATTTGATCCACTTCTTTACTAATAAAGTGCTATTCTTCAAATGTCTCAGGGAGATTTACTTTAAATCTAGAAAAACAAAGAGAGCCCAAGGGGTTCTAGAATCTAGGACAATGGACTTTAGTGATAGAATGAGTTCTATCACTATGTCTCTAAATAAGTCCCAGAGTCCTTCATAAGAAAAAGAAGCCTGTAAGATTCTCGCTTCCTGAAGCAGGGAGGTCAGTAACACCAACCCAAGAAGTTAATTAGGTGGCATGGCAAGTCACCTTCCGAGGGACACCCAGGTTAGAGCAATTTTATATGCAGGTTCTCCCTTGACCAATCAAGCATCCCACTGCAATCCTTAACTTGGAAAACAGCTGAGTGTGCATGCGTGCCACCTTCCCCCTGAAATTAGAAGCCACATATTTCAAAAGATTACAATAACTGCTCTATTTTTTGCTACTCACAAAGTTCGTGAAGCTTCAACCATTTCCGGCTTCTCCCAGCTGGAGTACCTGCAATTATGAAAACATTCACTAGGGCAGGTCTACTTAAGAAAGATGAGCTCATCTCTTCAGACATACACCTGATCTTCAGGAAGCTGCCCCTCCTACAGTAAGCAGGTCATGGTAGCTTTAAAGGGACACACACAAGCTGGGCTACTCTTCATCCTTCCTGGGACATGAGTGATAGTGGAGAATCGCCTCAGCCACTTCACTGCCCTTCTACTACAAACAAGCAGAATATCATCACACTTGCTAGCTGCTGCTCTGGGGTGTGCTAAGATGGCTTCTTTGGGAAAACCATTTAAAACTATATAATGTAGGTCAAGTCCTTTGCCACCCTCCTATTCTTACTCTTCTTTGTATATTTATATCTACAGCACCTAGCACAGAGCCTGGCACATTAATAAATGCTTGTTGATTGATCTCCTTCCTCACATTAAAACCTCATTCTTAAAGAATCATTCTTCTTTTTAAAATTCACAGCTAAGTTTAATAATTTGAATAAAACCTGCCCACATCTTATTTCTTTAGTCAGCACATAGGACTGTCAGGAGTCTTATCATGGAATTTTGTCAGACAGCTCAGTGACAGAATCATAGATTTAGGGCCCAAAGGTACCTCAGAGGTCTAGTCCACAAGTGTCAAACAGGCAGCCCATAACACTCCTGAACGCAGCCCAATCCAGATTAAAATGTAATTAGGAAATATTTAACAAAATGAATAAAAACACAATAAATTACAAATGAAGTTAATATGCAGCTTTCTAAGTCAATAATGCAGCCCACAAGGACCCTCGTGTACAGTTTTGCGGCGCTTTTTTCTATTTGAGTTTGACACACCTGGTCTGGTACGACTCCCACTCCCATCCCACCTCCCACCATTTTATAGATGAGAATGAGTGATTAAAAAAAGCTAAGGGACTTGCCCAGGCCTCATGGGTTAATAAGTGGCAGAGCCTCAGATCAAACTCAGATCCTTTGGCCTTAAAGCAAGCATTACATGCACTGCTTTAAGCTAGAGTATATGCTTCAATTCCACTATCTCTAAAGGAATATTTTTTTACTCTGATAAAACACATTTTACTAGAAGTCAAAGGTTAAGTAATCCTTAAGTCTTATTTCATTT
Organism: Vombatus ursinus; assembly: GCF_900497805.2. Taxonomy (NCBI): domain Eukaryota; kingdom Metazoa; phylum Chordata; class Mammalia; order Diprotodontia; family Vombatidae; genus Vombatus; species Vombatus ursinus. The sequence continues at coordinate 4,419,671 of NW_020940527.1, forward strand.
CAAATAGTTGTAAATGGAATACTAACTATCTTCCACCAGACAAATTTCTCTGATATAGTGTCAGTGTTGGCTTTTCAAGATCCCCCCCAAAATATTCATTAGACACTGTAACATTTATACCTATGTTTTGGTAGATTAATGGCTGACCTGAGAATGCAGGAGAGGAAGAAAGTGCATCAAAACCAGTCTAACCAAATCACCATAAGACTTCTAGTGAGATTCACTATAAATTCAGCTCTCAGACTCATTTTTCCTCCTTCCCTCAAAAATACTGTCCTGCTAGTAGCTAGATGCTTACTGGGAAACACTTGGCAAGAAACAAGTTGATCACTCTCATCTGACCAGCCAGTAGGTTTCTGGAGGCAGAACAAAAAGCACATGACACTACTGGGGCTTTTCATAAAAAGACTCAACCACAACAGTTGTAGGCCTCAAATACTAAGTATGGTGGTCTAGAAATCTATTCTAACAAGGGGACAAACTAGTTATTAGGCCTTTTTAACTGTTCAAGACTGAAGCACAAAAGATGGGCAAAACTAACTATATAACCTCTCATTTTAGAATTCAGTTTTCAAATATATTTCATCAGTAACTTTTATGCATAATTCTAGGGCACCTACTATGGTCCAATAAAATCACCTTATGGATTTCACTGCCTTTTTTATTTATGAAGGTGAAGAAATAAATTAGAAATAAATGATAAACAATTCTTTCAAACTAAAACTTCTTGTATTCTAACCAGACTTTTTTCCCTTTAATTTAAACCAATATAATATTTGGACCCATTTTTAAGATTAGAATAAAAGCAATAAATAAATCTTTTAGAAAGGCTTCACATCGCACGGATTTTTTGAAACTGAAGTTTGGCATATCAGCTGCAATTCTAACATACAATACCCTGAGATCTATAGCTCAGGGAGGCTTCTTATGCCTTACACTCACTCACAGTGCCCACCTGAGGCTCAGGAGTAGAAAAGGTAAGTATTCTGATAGGAGCCAGCAACAATCAATGTTATACTGTTATGGAATTTTAGACCTGGAAGGAGCCTTAGAGGTCATCTTTGTAAAGATGAAGCTGAGACTCAAAGAGGTTAAAGGATTCCCCATAGGAATTCTCCACGGGTAGTGGCAGGACCAAGCCTGGAACTTACTACAAAATAGCTAAGGTCTGGGAGTGTTTGATGGACAGGAAATGAAAATACTTTACTATTCATTCAACCATTAAAGATTACTCACCTTTAATTTCTCAAATATGTGCCTGGTTGCATTACCAAAACAAGAAACCCTGCCAGCATCCTGAAAGATCATACATAGCTCAGCCAAAATAAGCTCTAAAACTTTATGGTTTTTCCTTAAAGAGTTTGTGGCAAACAGCTCCTCCCAGCTGTAACTTGATTTCTTTTTTTTTTTAATTTATCATTTATTTTTAATATTCTTTTCTTTTTAAATTTTGAGTTCCAAATTCTCTCCCTCTCTCCCACCCCTCCTTCACCCACTGAGAAGGTAAGCAAAATTATATCAATTATACATGGGAAATCAGGCAAAATATATTTCTATATTAGCCACATGGCAAAAATAAATAAGGAGAAAATTATATTTCAATTTGCACTCAGAGTTCATCAGTTCTCTCTGGAGATGAATGTTATTTTTTCATCATGAGTCCTCTGGAACTACCTTGGATCACTGTATTGATCAAAGTAGTCAAGTCTTTCACAATTGATCATCATTACAACATTGCTGTGTAACTTGATTTCTTGAGCCAATGAAAGTGGGGAAAAAATAAGGGGAATAACTGGTTCCCTTTTCCACCTTGGAGGTGGTCAAGTTGAAATGGTATTCCAGAATATGTGGAAAATAAAGTCATCGTCTGTGACAAAATGGAGTGCCATGCTCAGTCTCATTCCTGAATAGATATTAGATTCCCAATTCATGGCCACCACCCAAGAGGTAAATGAGCATATGCAGACTATCAAAATCTTTATCCCTCAGTCCCAGCACCTCAGTCTTCTCCAGCTCTACTCTGTTCCATCTAGCCACTTAAGTCTAGCACACAGGGATGATTCAAGTACTTAACTAAGCATGACAGAATTAAGAATACCAGACAGTTAAGGTGGCCAGTTATTAAGTTCATTTGGCTTAGGTTTAAAGCTCTAAACGTTTCATACTTTACTGTTATTATACCAAAGTCTAAAGGGCCCACCATTATGTCATACACTATGGAGCCATTCTGACTCACCAATCTTACCAGGCCCAGGTTAAGCCTGACTTCTGATCTTCCGAGCTGTGCAAGACACTTAGATTTAATTTCCTGGCTTGCTTCCTGGAAGTACCTGGTACTTCTATATATCATAAGTTTTTCGTCGAGGATAGGGCTCAGACACGCCCTATAATAGGCAGGCTCAGACATGCTCACACAGTTAGTCTACCTTAAACACAGCATGAAGCTCTGGAGAAGGAAAAAAAAGATAGCTATCTCAAAACAAAACAATTAACATTGAATATCATCCTGTTTGGGTCTCAAGTTCACAATCTTGACTTCTAGTCAAATCTATTCTAAATTTGTTTCCAGATACTGCCCTGGGGATCAAATATAAACTCTTCTGTTTGGTATTTAAAGCCTTTCACAACCTAGACCCAAACTACCTTTCTAGTCTCATCATACATTACTCCCCTTCCTACACTCTACAATCCAGTCAAACTAGCCTTTGCCTTCATGCTGTTCCTCACACACGATATTCCATCTTCCATCTCTGTACCTTTGCACTGGCTAGTTGCCAAGATAGATAAGTAACTAAGGCATTTGTAATTGGGGACTGGCCAATGAGAGCCTACTCCAGTGAGTATGTACAAAACATGGGAGTCTGGTGAGCCTACTTCTAGACAAATGTCACGATCTGGAATGAAGGGGGTGAAGAAAAGGCCTCTGCTTGGATGCTGAATCAGAACTGAGTTGTCCATACAAAAGACTTCCTGGCAGCGATTGAGAGAAGACATGCTTTAAGCCTTTGAGTCATTGGGACTTCATCTGCCCAACAGGTCCATGGCTCTCCTTTTGCTTTTGTCTCTGTTGTATCTATTCTTTGCTACTCTTATGTGAAGGAGCACTGGACAGGGCTTCTATCTTATGAGCTCTGAATGGTCAGAAGATTTTTCAAACTCCATCCTAGAGTCTGCCAGCAGCCAAGCCCAGTAAGTTTCAGGGACCTTTTTGAAGAGGACCAGACACAGGAGTCCATGCAAGAGTTTGATAACAGCCAAGTATAATGAAAAGCAACCTGTTTCACATACCACAGTAGGGGATCAAGAGCAAACCAAGAGAGAATGACTTGGCCATCTAAACTTGGTGTGGCACACTTTGTATCAGCCACTTTAAGTTTGAGTCCACTCTTCCCAGAAATCAAGATGGCATAGAAGAGATATCCCTGATACAGGGGGATGTTTTATACTTCTATTCAGTAAACATCGCTTTTGTAGAAGCTAATCGACATTAATTGGTTATATGATATTGAGGAGCTAATAGATAATACTGAGATTATTAAATATAACTGGCAACTGATGTTGGGAAGATACACCGGAGACTGAGCTTTAGCCAAAAGCATCATAGAGAATAACCCAAATCCTTAAAGGGTACCTGCTAGAATCCTGAGAGATGCTGCCCTCTGAGACTCTGGGGAACCAACTTACCCCTCCACAGAAATGAAACAATAAAAAGAGAAAATGGGGACAAGGGACCCCCAGAGCTTATATGGCTATAGATTTATTTAGCACTTACTGTTAACCAGGTGCTAGGCTAAGTGTTGTGGATAAAAATATAAGCAAGCAAGACAGATTGTAACGAGGGAAGACAGCACATAAAGGGGAGACAGAAAGAAGAAGTATTTGAGCATGAAGATAGCTGAGAAGCACTGGGAAGGCCTAGGTCCAGACATGATGTGGCAAAGGGTCTCAGACTCAGAGACCCAACCAGGAATATATTCTCTCTTCATAAAATCCCTTACTTCTTTCAAAATTTAGCAAGACTATTTAAAGCCTTTCCTGATAAATCCAACTGCTAGGGTTCTCTTTCCAAAAAATTCCCCTTTCTTGATTTTGTCTATTATAACAATGGTCTGGTTAGTGGGAGCCCGATCTTCAAGCGGGAAGAGCATGTGGCAGCCATGCCAAAGCCCATGGAGAGGCTCAGTCCTTCTAAAGTTGGTGATGATGTGGAATGAAAGGGTCCTGCTCTCCTGTTTAGATCATACAAAGGCATTTGATAACTCTTTCTGGGGACTGAGCCAGGACTGAGTACATGAGGTACAAAAGGCACAAACTGGGCAAATGAACTCTTGTTATAATGGTGAATGAGAGAGGTGGTACAGGGGCAGCAGGGCCTCAAGTTGTCCCTCTAGCAACCTGGCCATGGACACAGTATCCATGCCTGGGCCCCTCAGTGTTTGTTCTTTGGTATTCAAATGAATGCTGGAGTTGAAAGACTAAACTACAACCTGGAAACTATGCACCAGAGTGGCCAGCAGGCAAGCCAGCTGAGGCCCCAGCACTATCCTCAGGAGTGCCCTGTAGGATCTGGCCCAGCAATAAATGAGACTCGGTAGCACGATGGCTGCTTCCACACACAGCAGCTATTCTTCATTACACAGTGATGTTGGTGGGCCAAATGCTTCATAACAAGCACTTTTAAGTCAGCATCCCCTCTCCCCAGCAACTAAGATGGTAGAAGGAAATGTGTACCCCTGGGTCAAGGAGATGTTTAATATTTCTCTTCTTGCTATAATTTGTCAATAAATATCTTCTCTCAAGAGCTAATTGATGTTAATTGTTAAATGATGTTGGGGTACTAGTCAGTTAACTATCACTTATTAAACACCTATCACGTGCCAAGCACTATGCTAAGCAATGGGGATACAAAGAAATGCAAAAGGCAGTCCCTACCTCAACAAGCTCACAATCTAAGGAAGAAGGAATACACAAAGAGTTATATACATAAAAGGTAAACTAGAGATAATCTCAGGGGAAAGACACTAAAATTAAGGAAGACTAGAAAAGCCTTCTTGTAGAAGACAGAACTTGGGCTGAGGCTTGAAGGAACCAAGAGGAGATGAGGAAGAAGAGAACTTCAGGCATGGGGAAAAGAGAAAAAATTGTAGAGCTGAGAGATGGAGTATTGCGTGTGAAAGGCCAGTGTCACTGGACCACTAATTATGTGGAGATAGCCAGTAAAGGTAAAAGAAGCCTGGAGAGGTAGGAAGGGGCCAGGTAATAATGGGCTTGAAAGAGAAACAAAGAATTTATATCAATGGTATTGAGGAGATATTAACTGTAACTAGCAACTGATATTGGGAAGAATACTCTAGAATAGGGGTTCAAGCCAACATTGTTAGAAAGAATAACACCCAGAGTTAACCCTAAAGCCCTGAGGGGGCAGAGTAGCTAAGCTCTTAAGCATACTACTTATGGGGCCATCGAGGTAGTGCAGTGGATAGAGCACTGGTCCTGGATTCAGGAGGATCTGAGTTCAAATCCAGCCTCAGACACATAACACTTACTAGCTGTGTGACCCTGGGCAAGTCACTTAATGCCACTGCCTAGCCAAAAAAAAAAAAAGCTTACAACTTGTCAGTGAAAATGAAGTTTGAAGAAAAGCCTATGGTCTACTCCACACATATATGTTATATATGCTTATATAGGTACCTGTCTCCTCTGACAGAATGTAAGCTTCTAGAGGGCAGGGACTAATTCATTTTTGTTACTGTTTTCTTGGTGCCTGGTAGACAGCAGAGGTTTAACAAATGCTTGCTGACTGATTGTTCCTGCCCTACAAGTCCTGGTATTTTTATCTCCCTTGTTCAGCCGTTTCGCCCTGTTTTCTCCACTTAAACATTGTTCTGCTCTTCCTTCTGCCTTATTCCCGATTTAGGGTTTCCAGCCTTCTTATACCTTCCTCCCCTCCACATACTCTAGAGCTATTGATACTGTCCTCCTTGCTCTTCTTCCCACAAGACATTTTTCCTGACTCTTGGTTTTTTAATTATTTCCAGGGGACAGAGAACACTCTCCCTCCCGATCCACTTGCAGACTGAGCTCAAGCTGCTCCTCCTCCCTACCTTCCTAGTCCCCTGAAGTTACCTTCCTTATACTCTTTAAGTAGGCTCTATATATATAGCTTTTTTACATGTCGTCTTCTCCATTGGTAGGTAAGGTTCTTAGGGCAGGAACTGGTTTGGCCTTTCTTCTTACTCCCAGTGCTTAGCACAGAGTCTGGCACATAGCAACAGCTTAATAAAATACTTGTTGATTATTGATTGATATCAGGTCTAGCTGTTTTTCCCAACTTCATCTACTTAAGTGCCACTGACATTTCCTTATATGGGTTACTTCAAATGGAGTCATTACACTGTCATTAATGATGAAAATAAAGTACTATAGAAATGCTAGCAGGCCTGCTGACATCATTGACATCTTTTGTTGTTCTTCTAGTTTTGTGTATAAATACTCTAGGGATGATGTGGTTTATTTGGGTCTAACTCCATTTTTTCTACAGGTTCTTTTTCTCCTGCGTTGTTTTTGCTATGATAAGATAATACTATTCCCAATCTTACATGATTTTCTTCTCTGACGTTTTAACAATGAATCTGTACTATAAACCAGTGTTGGTCTTGGCAGTCACGTCCTTCCATTTGGCAGGGAGATGAAATACTTGCTGCCTAAAATCATTTCTAGACGTTTTTCAGCATCCTCATTGTGATTGTTTTACGTCAGCTAAACTTCTCTATGAAATGGCAATAAAGTCAACGTCTTTATTTTTATTCATTTCCTCCTTATCTTTTAGCCTTTCTTCTAATTTAGTGTTGATTTAGACACCAAATTAGTAGTAGGTTTATCCTAACCAATCAGTGGTCTAACTGTAAACAGACAGCTGATTTGAAACGACTCATTGTTAATCAGCTGTTTTGCGTGTGTGTTTTCACATTTTAAATGTAATTGTTGTTCTTTCCTACCTACTTTTGCATTGAAGTCACTATGTATCAATACATGTAAAAACTTGGTTAAGAGTTCTTATATGATTTCTCTACTTTTTCCTATAATTGTTTTCTTGGTGATGCTGCTTTTTTTCCTCCTCATTTTGTGCTCACGCTTCTCTGAACCCTGCAAAGCAAGATGGTCAAATATCCCATGAAATGACGCTTCTGGTTGTCTTTGGGTATACAGAGGGACCAACTCTGCTGGCCTCTTTAGAGTTTTCTATTTCTCAGGAGAACATGGGAGTCACTTTCCCATTTAGCTGCACTTTCTTAGTCTCCTGGTTTCATTCACAGCAAGAATGTCAGTGTCACGGAGCTCAGCTCTGGTGTCACAACTTGTTGGTTACTGGACAAAGAACTCACATTTAAAGTATCAGAAGACACATTCTTCATAGATGCCTAAAAACTACTGGATTCTCAGCACCCTCTGCCTTCTTTTGAAGGGGGTGAAACAGGATGGAGAGCCATTTTGTACTTTTCTTTATTTCATGGGTTTTCATGACCAAAGAATTCTTCACAGAGTGGCTAACCTGCTGACAACAAGGAACACTCTACAATTAGCTAGACTGGTCCTTAATTGGCAGACTGATTTGTCAGAGCTATATTCAGAACTTTTTCCAGTTTAGCAGAACCTGTCAGAGTTGATGCTCTGTTGGCATGAACTTTGAGAATTCTGGGTCCCCTCTATGCCCTGATGAGGCATTAGAGTAGAGCTTTTGAGAGTACAAGGCTTTTAAAAAATTTTAAAAATTATCTAGACCAAAAGTTCTCAAAGTCTGACCCAGCGACCTCTGGGTATCCCCAAGATCCTTTAGGTTATCCTCAAAGCCAAAACTACTTCTGTAATAACACTAAGATTTAAAAATTCCTAATATGATAAGCATCAAAAGCTATAACCCCCATAGACAAAAGCTCTCTTGGGGGAGGGGTCCTTAATAATTTTTAAGGTATGGGAATCAGCCAATGCAAAGACAGATTTGGGTGAAGGAGCATGGAAGGTAAGGAAAAGGAAGTTAGGCCAGTATGGCTGACTAGTAAAATGCAAAGAGGGGAATAAAGTGTAAGGAGACTTGAAAGATAAGAAGAGGACTGATTAAGAAGAGTCTAAATGCCAAAAAAAGGACTTTGATATTTTATCCTGGAGGTAATAGTGAATCCCTGGAGATTATTGAGTACTAGGGTGATACGAGCAGACCTATCCTTTCTTTTCTTTTTCTTTTTTTTGGTGAAGCAATCAGGATTAAGTGACTTGCCTAGGGTCACACAGCTAGTAAGTGTCATGTATCTGAGGCCAGATTTGAACTCAGGCCCTCCTGACGCCAGGGCAAGTGCTCTATCCATTGCACCCACCTAGCTACCCCCAGACTCATCTTTTAGAAAAATCACTATGGCATCTGTGTGGATGATGGATTGGAGAGATTGTGTTGAGAAACTTGAGGTGAAGAAACTAACGAAAAAGTTATTGCAATAGTGCAGGTGAGAAGTGACAAGGGCTGAACTAGGGTGGTGGTTGTATGAGTGCAGGAAAGGGGATATATGTGAAAGATGCTGTACAGAAATAAACGACAAGATTTGGCAACTAACAGAATGTGTAGAGTCAGCAACTAGTCGAGGATGATTCCAAGGTTGCAAATGTGAATGACTAGAAAGATGTGATATTCAGAAAAGAAGAGAGTTTTGGGAGAAAAGATAATGAATTCTGTTTTGGACATGTTAGCTTTGAGATACCTATAGGACACCTTGTTTAAAACATTCAATAAGCAGTTGGAGATGCAGGATTAGCACTCAGAAGACAAGTAGGGACAGAATTATAAATCTGGGAATCATATGAAAATCATCTGATTTTCCCTTTCCCATTGAACCCATGGGAGTTGATGAGTTCATCAAATGACAGCAGAGAAAGGAAAGAAAAGGGTTCTTAGGACAGAGCCCTCAGGGACACCTACACCGGGCATGGCATGCATCAGGCCTGCACAATTTGCTGCACGACAAAGGATTTCCAAGGGCCTTCAAAAAATATAAAGGAGAGGCAGCTAGGTGGCACAGTGGATAGAGCACCAGCCCTGAAGTCAGGAGGACCTGAGTTCAAATCCCACCTCAGACCAAATACTTGACACTTACCAGCTGTGTGACCCAGGGCAAGTAACTTAACCCCAATTGCCAAAAAATTTAAAAAAAATTTATTTTGGGGCACATAGGTGGCGCAGTGTATAGAGCTCTGGCCTTGGAGTCAGGAAGACCTGAGTTCAAATCTGGCCTCAGCCAGATTTGACCCTTACTAGGTGAGTGACCTTGGGCAAATCACTTAACCCCAACTGCCTAAGGGGGGGGAGAGAAACAGAGGAAAGCATCCTTTGTATATAGAGAAAATTCTTTGGTATGATGTAAGTAGCCCAACAGCTGTAAGCAGCCCACTGGCTGCAAGTTGTACAGGCCTGGCATGGATTAAGATTCAGCAAGAGACTGAGAACAATTTGGTCAAACAGGAGGAAAATTAAGAGAGAGCAGTTACAAAAACACTCCCACAACATACTTGCCCTTCCAATTTACTCCACCAATACATGACCTTCTGCCTAACTCAACCTGAAAACCAGCTCATTAACTGGTGAGTCTCTTCTTGGAATCTCCACAGCATGAGAAGGCCCAGCCTTGCCACTCGCTCTCCACTTCTGACTCCACCTCTGGCCTGCTCCTCCTTGACACAGGCTGTTTGGCCCTCTGGAAACAATAATCAACATAAATGTATTCCTCGAGGGTTAGCATACTAGTACCCCTATATCAGTGATTTTGAACACCACACTCCCCTATCATTGTACAAACCTCATTCTCTATCCCTCATTACCTACTTTCTATTCCTACCCCTCTCCTCATCCCAGCCTCTCTAAAATCCTACTCACCCCTTCCCTGTGCTCTCTGTAATGCTTGTTCTATAGTTAATAAACTTGTTTTCATTTTAAACCTTTTCCTTTCTCACTCCTATCTTCCTGCACTCATTTGAGATCTGTCTCCCTGGCCACCCTTTCCAGCACTGGATGCTCTTTCCTCATACGTGTGCCTCACTGGTCATGGTGGGGGAGTTAGAAAATTCCTTGTTCCCTGTTGCCACTTCCAAGGTCATGCTCTACCATCATCACTCAGTAACCTCTTCTCCTCTGAAGTTCATTCAATTCCATGTTTACCACTCAATCAAGAATCTGGCAGCTGTTATTTACTGACCCCCCCCCTCCCCAGAATACCTTCCTTCCTTTCACAATGAATTCAGTGTCTGGCTCATCATCTTTCTCTCCTCCCCAAATCCTACTTTCACACCAGAGGACTCCAACATACATATTGATACTCCCTCAAACACCCTAACTTCCCAGCTCCTCAACTGACTCACTTCCCATAACCCACCACAGCCACACAGATGGTCACATCCTTGATCTTGCCATCACCCACAAGTGTTCCACTTTCCTGTTCATAAACTCTGAAATTCTTTTTTTCTGATCACAATCTTTTATTAGGCCATCTTTCCTTTTGCCTTACTACTCCTAAACCTATTTTTCATATTCACCATGATTTCTAAGCCTTCAACCTGTCAGTTCCTTCACAGGCCATCACCCCTGCACTGGCTACACTTCCCTCCCTTTCCCATCTTGACCCCATGATGAACCATTTCAACTCTACACTCTCCTCTCCTCTTGAGTCCCTTGTCCCATTATTCAATCACCAATTTGCCTTCAAAAGTCCTTGGATAACTATCACCATCTGCTGTCTTTGCTCCCATGCTCTCATGCATTCAGCTGCTGGCTGAAGCTGGAGAAAATCACAAAACTAACTGGGCTCACTGAGTCCACTACCAGTTGATGCTACTATCAAATGGGCTCTTGCTGTAGAAAGGCAATTCTTTCACATCTGCCTAGCTGATTCACTCTCCACAGTGGCTCTTCTAAACCTTTCTCAAGTCCCCCTCACCCCACCCTCTCAGCTGAGAAACTTGCCTATTTCACTGAAAAAAATGGCTAGTGTATAGAGCAAGGACTGGTCCAGGTCATTATCCTGGCACACTGGTCCAGTGGTTGTCTCCAGTCTCTATGCTAGAGTAGCTTTACTTGTAATTGCAAAAATAACATAAGCAACACACACACACACACACACACAGACACGCACGCGTATGTATGTATGTATGTATGTACGTATCTCCTGAAGAAATGGAAAATACGCAGTGGATAGAGCACCAACCCTGAAGTCAGGAGGACCTGAGTTCAAATCCGGCCTCAGACCAAACACTTGATACTTACTAGCTGTGTGACCTGGGCAAGTCACTTAACCCCAACTGCCTAAGCAAAAAAAAAAAAAGAAAGAAAAAAGAAAAGAAAAGAAATGGGAAATAGAGGCCATCTGACAGATTTTCTCTAACCCATCCTTAAAGGTCCCTTCAATTTTGCAGATAACTGAGGACCACTGAAGATCTGAAGTAACTGGTTTACAAATATAAGTGTCAGCACCAGAATTCACACACAAGTGTCCTTGACTCTAAATCTAGCTCTTTCCACTGCATCACACTTAATTAACCCTGCTATTCAAGATACATTCCTATTTTCTCCTTCCTAGAAAATGTTGTCCAGGTGAAATGCCTATTTCCTCACCACCCACTCACTCTTCAAACTCTTGTATTGTGGCTACCTTCCCCACTTTTCTATTGAAACGCCTTTCTGAAGTCATTAATTACCTTATGACAAAGTTCAATGAATGGTCTTTGGACCTGCTCCTCCTCTAACTCATAACTGATAGACTCATAACCTGGCAATAACCTTAGACTGTTCCCTTTCACACCCATCCCACCAGTTGCCAAGTCCTAATGTTTTCTCCTCTGCAATAGCTATGTGATTCAGCCCCTTCTCTCCATTCCCTTTGCATCAAACTCTAGTGGCCCAGACTCCCTTTTCTTGTCACATGGCCTATTTTTTTAAATGAATTTTACTGATGCCTTTTGTGGTATTGCTGTCATTTCCAAAGAATGCCCCCTACAACTGAACCCTCCCTTGTAACAAAGACAGTTAAGTCAAAATAACCTATGTGATGATGGGATTCCACAATATAAAGTAACTAGTATTTCTACAGGGCTTGGCAAAGCATTTTACCTGGGTGATTTTATCTGGCCTTCACAAGAAGCCAAGGAGGGAGGCGTCATTCTTCTCCCCATGCACATGTAAGTAACTACGTGAGAGGTATGTCTTATTACCTGCTCCCCAGGTTTTTCAGCTGCCTTTGTGTGATCTTATTTACATTTAGATTCCTATTCACTGTATATGTTGTTCTATTCATTCTGCAACAGTTCATGCATATCTTCCTAGGTTCCTCCGAACACAATAACTTTCCATTCCATATACTTCAGTTTATTCTACCACTCTCCACTTTGGTTCTCTGCTCCCAAAAAAAGTATTGCACACATCTCGCCTATATTAATGCAAAGACCTCTTAATTGGCCTTCCTACAACTAGTCTAAACCATTTCCAATTGATCCTCCACATTGCTATTTAAATAATCTTCATAATCAATTTCACCAGCTTTTGGTTACCTAGTGGAAAAAATGGTCAACTCCTTACCATTGCCTAGTAAATCAAATGTCAACTTCTGATAGTGAAAATCAAGACCCTTCACAACCAGGCTCCAATGTGTCTGTTTAGCTTTACCTCATTTTATTCCCATACCTTGTACTCAGAGTTCCAATTCCATCCAATTCAATTCACCAAACATCAATTAATCTCCTATTTTCAGTCAGGCATTGTTCAAGGTGTTGGGGAGGAGAGAGGGAATAGACATTTATTAAGCCCCTACTATGTGCGAGGCACTTTGCTCAGTGCATTATAAATATAATCTCATTTGATTCTTACAACAACTCTACTTTACAGTTGGGGATGCAAAGATACTCTGATAAGTCAATGTGAATCATTTACCGTGAAGATCAGCAAAGGCCTCAAGCAAGACTTCAAAAGACAAAG
>NW_020940527.1:4432686-4459950 GCF_900497805.2 Vombatus ursinus
GCTGCTCCACATTCCCCAACTCCCTTCTCTTTGTGCTTTGTCTTTTGTGCCTTTGTTCATGCTGCCCACCACTGCTCCATTCTCAACCTCCTCCTTTAAAACCCAACTTGGATGCCATTTCCTCTAACCCAACAACACCCCTAGATTAAAATGTCTTCCTCCTCAAACTCATCATTTATTTCACTCTCCCTTGTAATCACATGCGTACTTGGCCTCTCTCCCATTAGCCTATAAGTTCACTGAGACCAAGGCTTTGTTCCACAGAGAAAAGTAATTCTGCCCTTAAAGCAGTTCATTTACTTCATCAACATGGACACCTCCTCCACCGGCAGAGATCTCAGCACTTGCATAACTTCTCATCAGGTGTGATTCTTGCTCATGTCTTTTCACAAATCCTCCAAAGGGGATCTACCCAATATATCAGAGGCCTTTCTACAGGGGCCTAAATACCTGTCTGATATCCTTGGCTTTTACTATATGTATATGACTGACCTACCTCCTTTTCAAGTTATACACGTCCTTGATGATTTTATACTGTTTATTATGTTCAACACCTTTAGTAATATGCTACTGACTTAAACCATCTCCTTTTGGGTCACTTTCAACTTTGATTTCTCTAAGGTTATGATTTTCAGACATACAGAATCAGCAGAATGCAAATGTTAAAAAGATGGGCTTTGAGGGCAAAGAGCCTTAGTGCTGCAAAATGTCACAATTTGGGCATGTTTTCTTCATCCATTTAGTTTTTCCTGTGTGGGCTGCCAGACTCATCCTTTTTGGGGTGACTGCATCTCATTAAGAAGGCCCTGTAGCGTTTCAGGACCTAATATAATCAATGGTGTTATTCACAAACAAGAGCACCTGGACAGTTATTTACATAAGGGGTTCTTAACCTAGTTTTGTGTAATGGAGCCCTTTACAAGATAAACCTTTTTAAACTCATGACAGAAAAGTCTTTATATAAATTTGTTCAGTGCTTTCAGTTGTGTCTGACTCTTCATGAGCCCATTTGAGGTTTTCTTGGCAAAGATACTAGAGCGGTTTGCCATTGATGATGAAACTGAGGCAAACAGGGTTAAGTGACTTGCCCAGGGTCACACTGCTACTGTGTCTGAGGCCAGATTTGAACTCAAGAAGACGGCTTCCTGACTCCAGGCCCAGCAGTCTATGCACTATGGCGCCACCTAGCACCTCTCCATATCTTGTCAGTCAGTATTTACACAAAAGAGGCAGTGAAGAAAGTGCTGGACCTGGAGTCCCAACAACCTGAGTGCCAATCCTGTCTCAGATATATATTAGCTGTGTGACTCTGGGCAAGTCACTTGACCTCTGTCTGCCTCAGTTTTCTCATCTGCAAAAAGGAATAATAACATCACCTACCTCCCAGGGTTGTTGGGAGGATAAAATTAGACATTTGCAAAGAAACAAACCTTAAAGCACCACATAAATATTAGCTGCTATTATCATTATTATTACTATCGTTGTTAGAGACCACAGAAGAAATACATTTAAATTTTTTATTATTTTGTTGAAATTTAGTTTATGACAATTATTATTCAGAGACAGGACTGGAACTGTGATTTAATCACTCTAGGTTAACTCCTTGTTGAAGAAACTCCTTCTACCAGCGCAGGTCCCTTTCATCTCTACAATTTCTAGACTTAGCAAGTACCGAGAATACTGAGAGGATCAATGACTGGCTTAAGGTCACACAGTCAGTAGGTAAGGGCAGAATTCAAACTCAGGCCTTTCTCACACTTTTCCAAGAGATCATCTGTCCTGAGCTCTCTCTTCTTCCCAGTTCTACACTTCAAAACCCCTGGATATCATCTCCCATCTTCTTTTGCCTCAATCTCTGATGAAGAAGTGGCTTTTCTTTTCAACAAAGCCAACTTCTCCACTTATAGTCTTGGTCTCATCCCCTGCAGCAGTGCATCCCTTCACACTAATCCTCAAACTTCCCCTCTCTACCGGTTCCTTCAAGGTTCAACTCATGTGCCATCTTCTACAGGAAGCCTTACTTGATTCCCCTAGTACTTCTCCCTCCTTCTCAAATTATAATGCATACACTTACCTGTTTATTTTAGAAGGCACCAGAGTATAGCATCTGTCACTAGAAGAGCCAGGTTCAAATCTCCTCCTGTGATTCTCTGTTTGACATTAGGCAAGTCACTTAACAACCCTGGGTCTCAATGTTCTTCTCGGTAAAACTGGGTGGGGGAAAGGGAGGTGTGGACTACACGACCCCTGAGGTTCTTCGATTCCTGAATCTCTGATTCCTACACGGTCTCCCCTACAATGAAGGCAGACAGGGTCTGTGCTTTCTTTTCATCTCTGTATCCCCAACATGTCGGCACAGTGTCCTGCCTATAGATGTTTAACAAATGTCCGTGGAATTGGTTATTGTGAAGATCAAATGAGACAGTTCTACGTAAATATCAGCTATGATTATTTCATACTTGTTAGTTCTGCCTTCCCAACTAGATTGTACATGCAGTTCCTTCAGAGGGAAAACCATTATCTCATGCCTAACACAGGGCTAGACAGATGGCAGACGGTTCATAAATACTTGTTGATTAAGTTGATACAGTGTGTTTCATAGGTTATTTAACTGGACCAAAGTGGAAATCTTTGGGTCAGAGTCATTCGAAAATTAATAAATGGTCAAAGGAAATGAACGGGTTGTTTTCTAAGGAAGAAATCCAAACTATCAAAAGCTGATAATAATTTAATCATTAAATCTAATTTAATGATAATATCCAAATCAATAATAATTTCACAAATGTAAATTAAAGCAACTCCAAAGTTCTACTTCAAACCCATCAGATTTGCAAAGTTCACCAAAAAAAGTCAAAATTGGGGGGACTGAAGGCAAACAGGCTCATAAATGCACTACTAGTGAAGCTATAAATTGGTCCAGCCATTCTGGAAAGCAATTGGGACCATGCCCAAAAAGTTATTAAATTGCACATCCTTTGCCCTAGCAATACTACTAGGCCTATATAACCCAGTGAGATAAAAGAAAGAAAAAAAGGACCCAGATCTACAAAAATATTTATAGTAGCTCTTCTCATAGCAGCAAAGAACTGGAAACTAAGTAAGAGGGGGAATGGTTAAACAAATTATAATATATGACTGTAATTAAATACTTTTGTGCTGAAAGGGACAATCTCAAAGAAACGTGACAAGACTTGCAAGAGCTGATGCAGAATTAAATGAGCAGAAACAGGAGAACAATTTATACCACAACAACAGTGTAAAGAAAAAGAATTCTGAAAGACTTAAGAATCATGACCAACTCAATAATCGCCCAGGAGATTCCAATGGACCAATGATGAAACATGCTGCCCACCTCCAGAGAGGGTTGGTAGATTCAGGGAGCAGAATAAAGCATGTTTTTGGGATACAGCCAAGAATGTATGTCTGTCTTTCTTTTTATCTCTCCTTCTTCAATGGGGAGGTGGGGGAAGGAGAGAAAATAAATTTTTGTTAATTGAAAAAAATTAAATTGAATTATAATTTTGTTTTTGTGGGTTGTTTTATTTTTTAAAGAAATCTTTGGGATCCAACCATTTTGGAGAGCAATTTGGAACTATGCCCAAAGGGCTATAAACATGTGCATACCCTTTGACCCAGTAACAGCACTTCTAGGGCTGTATCCCAAAGAGATCATACAAATGGGAAAAGGACCCACATATGCAAAAATATTTATAGCAGCTCTTTTTGTGGTGGCAAAGAATTAGAAATTGAGGGAATGTCCATCAATTGGGAAATGGCTGAACAAGTTGTGGTATATGAATGTAATGGAATACTACTGTCCTACAAGAAATGATGAACAGGTTGACTTCAGAAAAACCTGGAAAGACTTGCATGGACTGATGCTGAGTGAAGTGAGCAGAACCAGGAGACCACTGTACACAGTAACAGCCACATTGTGCAATGACTAACATTGATAGACTTAGCCCTTCTAAGCAATGTAAGGATCTAAGACATCTCCAAAGGTCTCATGATGGAAAATGCTATCCACATCCAAAGAAAGAACTCTGGAGTTTGAATGCAGATTGAAGCATACTACTTGCTATTTTTTTCCTTCTGTTTTGTTTTGTTTTCTCTTTCTTGTAGTTCCTCCTATTGGTTCTAATTCTTCCTTATAACATCACTAATGTGAAAATATGTTTAATAGGAATGTATACGTATAGCCTATATAAGATTGGTCGCCATCTTGGGGAAGGAGGTGAGGAGGGAGGGGGAGAAAAATTTAAAACTCAAAAGCTTATGGAAGTGATTGTTGATAAATCAAAATAATAAAAAAAAAATCTTTGGGCCAAAAATCTTTATCTTGCTTCAGATGAAAGCATCAGCTTTGAAGTTAGTGGTAATTCAGTAACTCAACCAATAAGCACCAAGTATCTGCTACATACAATGTAGCACTTTCAAGGATGGAAAACAAGACAAAGCTAAATAAAATACAGTCCTTCCCTTAGTCTAGTAGAACTGGAGCACCAATATGAAAAATCAGTGCTTTAACTTACCAAATAAACAAGGTCTAACGTCCAAAAACACCAAGGTTGGTTAAAGAGGAATCTGAACTGCTGTCTTTTAATTAATAAACTTGTCTATTTGCTGAACAGAATAATAAAAGAATTACAAACCAAAAGGAGGGAAACTTTTTTGTTTCTGTCTGTTGAAGAAAAGAAGACAATAAAGAAATACAAATAATGAGTACTTAAATATTACAAAATAAAATGAATAAATTCTGCATGTGCTATACCACAACTTGTTTACACTGATAAAAAGATATATTGCCTAATAAGCAAAATAATACAAATTTGCCTCATGAAGAGTAATTCTACTTCTAGAGTCACCGAACAATCAATCAACAAGCATTTATTAAGTCTCTATTGCTAAGCCCTGAGGAGAGAAGAATGGCACTAGACCTAGGATTTCATTACTATAAGGAACTCCCTGATGAAGAAACTCCCTCTACCAATGGAGGTCTGCACCTTACAGTCCTAAAGAGTTGCCCCAGAGCACAAGGTGGTGAAGTGGGGTCACCCATCCAGTAAGCAAGAAAGACTGGACTTAAAACCAGGCCTTTCCAACTTTGAAGCCAACTCTCTATCCACTAGACATAACCTGCCTCCTTGGGTCCTGGAGATACAAAGACAATGAAGGTAGTCAAGATTCAGAGCTGTAAGCCACTTCAGTATTAATCTTATCCAACTCCATCCTTTCAAAGAGGAATAAACTGAAGCCCAGAAACCTCAGGTCACACAGGCATTAAATAATTTCCTAAGCCAGGTTCTCTGATTCCAAATCTAGTACTTTACTACACCACAATCCACATGATTCAATGAGACCACCATTCATAGGTTAATATTAGTATAACTTCTGGCAGACTCCTTTCCTTTCCTGCTCTAGAAATAGTAACAATTTTTTATGTCTAAGTAAAGCTGAATCCATTTCATTCCACCTAAGACTTTATTGTTAAAATTCAAATGTATACTTCTGACATGCCAGACTTATAATAAAGTAACAGCAAGTCATTTTAACAGATTTTGTGTTCAAACTATTGTAAGAACAGAAGAACTTTTACTATTTATTGAGTTTCCTTCCTAAAAGTACTGTACTTTCAGACATATCACCTGAACTGATTTCACAGCATATGTATAATTTCAAAAATATACTGTAAAGTAATTCTATCGTGTATAGGAAGAAATGTCTTCTTAGTATATACATCTTTCCAAATATTAACCCAAATATACTAGTAAAAGTGGTCATTTCCAGTTTTTTGGCACCACAGTCCTTGACTATGTTGCATTTTGTTGTTGTTCAGTTAGGTCTGATTCTTCATGACCTCATTTGGGATTTTCTTGGCAAGATACTGGAGTGATTTGCCATTTCCTTCTCCAGCTCATTTTACAGATGAGGAAATTGAGGCAAACAGGGTTAAGTGACTTGCCTTGAGTTACACAGTTAGTAGTTAACTGAGGCCAAATTTGAATTTAGGTCTTACTGACTCCAGGCCCAGTGCTCTATCCACTTCACCACTTTGCTGCCACAATACACCATATACCCCACACCAAATTAATCTTCAGTAAGGAATTACTGTAGCATATAAGCAATCTTCTTTTCACATCCCAGGACATCCAAGGCTTTTTAGGAAAAAATACTTAGTCCTAAGTCTCCATTGACACCAATCACACCTTCGACACAAGTCCTAAGGTTTTCTTCACAAGACAAAGGTAGAGCTAGATCTGAGACATCAAAGTTCTAGTCTTGCATCAATCCCCAAATCAATAAGCATTTATTAAGCCTACTACGTGTCAGGCAATGTGATAAGCCCTGGGGATACAAAGAAAGGCAAAAACAATTCCTGCCTTCAAGGAGCTCACAATCTAAAGTGGGGAGATAATATGAATGTAACATTCGGCATGGAGTAAACCAAATCAACCCCTCCTCTTAGTATTCTCTTTCCTTTTATTGGGTACTCACTTCCTGGGTCATGTCCCACCCCAATGCAACTAGGCTCCTTCCCACTCAGACACTGTCTCTTCCTCCCCCACAGCAGGTGTACCTGCCTATACTTCAGCTCTTCTAATATCCACTGTCCACTCCTGCCCTGCCCCACCTCCCCAAATCTGGCTAAGCTTCAGCCGAGCCCCTCCTCCGCAGGGGTTCTCCCTACTGCCCCTTAATCTTGCTACTATTCTTTGACTCTGACCCTGGGGGCAAATCACTTAAAGTCCATCTACCTCATCCTCCTCATCTGTACAATGAGGATAATAATAAATAGCACCTGCCTCCCAGGGAGGATAAAGTGAGATAATATTTGAAAAGTGCTGATACAACCTTAAAGCGCTATAAAAATGCCAGCTGTGATGAGAATGATATCATGACATCACATATTTGGCTACATCCCCCTGTGCCACCCCGTCCACCATCGAGCGCGCAGTTTACCTTGATACACTTCTGAGACACCCACCTCGTTATTCACCTGCACTCCGGCCCCTCCCCCCACCTGCATGGAGTGCCTTGCTGCCCTTTGGTTGCCCCTACTCCCCCCTCCCCATACCAGGCTGCACTGGGGCACCCTCCCAAGCCGCCCCCCCCACTCCGCCCCCTCCCGGCCGCTCTGGCCCAGGCTCCGGCCCTCGCCCCAGACCCTCTAGCTGGCGTCCAGAATAGCCCCGCCCCCTACATTCCGGCCCCGCCCCATTTGCCCTAATCCCGCCCCTCCTCTTCCCCCCCCCCCCCCCCCCCCCCCCGCCCCCCCCTCGCCCTCCCCCCCCCCCCTTTACCTACGGCCCCGCCCCCCCAAGGGTATCGCACTCACCACTTCTGCCGCCGCATCCTCACTAGCCGCGGCTGCTATAGCTACAGGGAGCCAAGGCAACCACGTCTCGCGAGACTTCCCCCGTGGCCCGCGAGGCGACTCGAGCATAGCGTTCCGCGACGTCAGCCAATGAGAAAGGATCCGGCGAGAGCCTGGGGTGGTGGGGAAGGAGATAGAGACATCTCGCGAGAATGTGAATAGCAGCCCAAGATGGCGGCCGAGAGAGGACCGTCTCTGAGGCGATGATCTGGGGATTGGCTGAGGAGGGGAATGGGGGGCGGTACGAGGGCCGGAGGAAGCGCGGGACCCTGCCAGGATTGGAGGAGATCGGAGGGGGCGGGGCGCCGTTGTGCCAGTGTCCAAAGTGCGCTTAGAGGTCGCCTAGTGTCTGAGTCCCAGTCAGGAGCGGCGCGTCCTCCGACCTCAAGTTCCTCCCTCGTTTGGTCTGGGCAGCCGGTCTGTCATACCGCCCGGCCGGGTGCTGATGGAGGCGGGGTTTGCCGACGACCCACCCACTGTCGCCTCTTGCTCGATTGTTTGTTCTTCCTTCTCTCTCATTGGTTGATTGGCCTTAACCACTCCCTCCCCCGGGGAGCGCCCAGCTGAGATAAAGCACTTATGGCTAGTGAGAGCTTCCAAAGACCCCTGATGCCTGGCACGTAGTGGGTGCTTTGTAGCAATCGCTTGTTCTCTTTCGCTGCCTAAGTGCGGTGACACTATTAAAAGCAAAAAGAAACACAGCCCCTGCCCTCAAGAAGCTTACATTCTAATAGAAACGCAGACCACGAAAAGGAGCTGGAAAGGGTGGGAGGGAGGTGGAAAAACAGTTGAGGAAATTCGCAGCACTTATTTCCAATCGGATCTTTTATATCTCGAGAAATGAGCACAGGAGTTGGTGTCGGAAAGAACTGGTTCAAATTCTGCGGTCATTGTGTGGTCTAGAGCAATGTCTATGAGACTGCTTTCTGCTGTGTAAGAGCGGGGTAATAACAGCACCCGCCTCACTGCATGGTTTAGGAATCAAATGAGACGGTGTGTAAAGTGTTTTGCAAGCTTTAAAGTTATCATTGTCGTTTTGAATCATGCTAGGGGTGTTAAGGAATGTGTTCGTTTAGAGTATTATTTCGGGCTTGCTCTTCTGACGTTGATTTCTTGTTTTGGGGTTCCTTTTTTGCTTACTCGTATCTTCCCTCTTTTAGTTATTTTAGGAGGGTTTCACTCCTTTCCCCTCTTTTTAAAATTGTTTTATTGGGTATATTTGTTGTTTATTGGGTATATTTGAAGTAGCAAAGAGAAGTTGAGCTTTAGTCAAGACTTTGCCACTTTGCAGAAACGAGGACAGATTTAAAGAAGGAATTGACATTTGAATTTGGCTTTAAAGGACTTGTAGGAATTCGACAGGTGGAGATGGTTTTCCCAGCTCAGGAAACATGATAGCAAAGGGAAGGAGGGGGGAAAGGGAACGGGGCGGGGGGAACGGGATCTGTTTCAGGGGCAGCAAGTAGTCCAATTTGGTTTCAATTCAATTCAGGATTAATTGCTTGTTATGTAGAAAACCCTGTGCTGGGCACCTAGGATAAAAAAAAAGCCAAAAAAACGAAGAATCTTGGTCCTAAAACACCTTACTTTCTCATGAGGGCATAAAATATGTACCGGGTTAGGATAGTTTGTGGAGAGACAGAGCACCAACAAAGTTGGGAGTGGGGCTGGGAACAGGGATCTGGAAAACCTTATTAGAGGAGGTGGCATTTGAGCCTTGAAAGGAAGCAGTGATTATAGGCAGAGGTGAGGAGGAAAGTCATTCTAGACATGGCTGGGCCTAGGGGACAACCTGTGCAAAGACATAAAGGCAAGGGATGGAATATCAAGCTCAGGGAACACGCATGCTGGTCCAACCCTCTCATTTTACAGAGGACGAAACAGCACCAGAGAGATGAAGTGTTTTACAGAACTGTAATGTGGGACCTCTGAATCCAGATCCAGTGCTTTTTCCACTTTATAGTGGAGGATTTCGGGGCAGTAAAAGCAATTCAGGAATAAAACCAGGAGCAAGGGATGGAAATCACAGATTAAGGAGAAATCCAAAGATTAGAGCCGTCCCAAGGTGCAATGGGCAGCCTCCAGAAGTAGTGGTTCCTGATGGCTGGAGATCTTCAAGCAAGGCTGGATGACCATTTGTTGAGCATATGGTAAAGGGAAGTGTTTGTCAGGTATAGGATGGACTAAATAATCGCTAAGGTCTCTAAGATTGAGTAAATATTCCCTTCTCTTCAGAGCCACTCCCTTGAAGAAGCTTCCTCAGATCAAAAAAAAAAAAAAAAAAAAGACTCCACTTCCAGTATTTTGCTACTGGTCATCCACTTCAAATGTGCCAAGCTAGGCTACAATGGAGAATTAAAGTAAATACCAAGCCCTAAGTAGAAATTACTCTGAGACATAGCTATCAGCAGAAATGATTTGTATCAGATGACAAAACAAGATTGAGGTTGATTTAAGTTTGCTCCTGAGTAATGTCAACCCTTGGGAATCTCTGGCCCCCTACCCTGTTCTGATTAGCAGTTTCTAACCACATCTCCCACCCACCCACTCACCCACCCAGGTCAGCTCCTGGGAATCTCTGCTCTGACCAGCAATTTCTAACTACCCCAAGAAGACCACCTCCCCATACTCCAGCAGGTTCTAATCACCCCTGTCCCTCGATAGAGATAATGGCAAGGATACTTCTGCAACACTCCCTTCCTGCAGTTTGGCTGTTCAGTGTATCCCCTCCTCATGTTTCCCACAACTGTTCCCTATAAAAATGCCCTTTTCCCCTCCCCAGGCACCCTTGTCTGAGTAAGGCAGCATTGTTGGGAATTGCTATTCCTCAACCCTGAATAAATACCTCACTTTATTTCCTGATCACCTAGTTCTGGGGTTTTTGTACAAGTTGACGGTATGTTGCCCTGTAGGTATGTTCCGCATTTATTTTGTGCTCTCTTTTGCATGAAATCTTTCCTGATCTTATCAGCTGAAAGTGGTTTTTGCCTCCTAGAATTTCTCATAACAATTTATTTTGCCACTTTAATTCTTTGCCATTATTGTATTCTCTCTTGTATCAGCCTTTTGTGTACAAATGTTTTCTTCCTAACCACCAATCAGTGAGCATTTATTAAGAACTTACTGTGTACTAGGCAGGGGCAGCTAGATGGCCCAGTTGATAGAGCACTGGTCCTGGAGTCAGGATGTTGTCATTATTCACCTGAGTTCAATCCTGCCTCAGACACTTACTAGCTGTGTGACCCTGGGCAAGTCATTTAACCTCTCTTTGCTTTAATTTACTGGAGAAGGAAATGGCAAACTACTCTGGTATCTTTGCAAAGAAAACTCCAAGGACAGGATGGTCCATGAGGTCATGAAGAGTTAGATGTGACCAAACATTATGTACTAGACATGGGGCCTAGACAATGAAGATAACATGTAGAAGAAATGAAATAGTTCCTTACTCTCAAGGAACTCATGTTCTAATGGAAAAGACAGGTATGCATAAATATGCAGGATAAAGAAAAAATACCGTGTAAATATAAAATTTATCGTAGTTTGGGAAGAAGGACACTAGCATCTGTGAGGACTGGTTTCAGGAAGCTTTGATATAGAAATGGAGGTTGTGCTGTATCTCAAAGGAAGAGTGAGACAGTAGAAGGTAAAGGTCAAAAGAGCACGTGTTTCAGGCATATGGGATGGACTGCCTGTGTAAGATCAGGACAGATGGAATATGGCTTGTTCAGACAAGGCCAATTAGACTGGACTTAAGGGGAGGGGAGGGAAAGTCATTTCCAATGAGATCAGAAAGACAGCCTGCAAGTCCTTGAGGGCAAAGTATAGATCTTATTTCAACTTTGTATCCACAGATATTGTTGCTAAAATATGCATATCTCCCGTCAGGCACAGGGTTCTAGTCACAGGCACGCAGGCTGAACAGCAGCTGATCCACAGGCACCCAGTCAAAATTCTTTCCACTCACATGGCTGCTGGCCTCGTGCAGACCCTCAGTCCCTCTGGCCTCAGCTATTACAATAACCTCGCTATTGGTCTCTCTCTTCTCCAGTCTCTCCTCCACTGAGCTACCAAAGTGATCTTCCTAGATAGCTGATGGCTCACAAAGCTCCCATGACTCCCTATTGCCCTTAGAATCACAAACTGAGTCCTCAGTTTTACAATGAAAGTCCTTGACGATCTGACTCCAGTCTCCCATTCTGTACTAAGGACACTTTATTCCTCTATACCAACTT
The DNA here is from genome assembly GCF_900497805.2 of Vombatus ursinus. Lineage (NCBI taxonomy): Eukaryota > Metazoa > Chordata > Mammalia > Diprotodontia > Vombatidae > Vombatus > Vombatus ursinus. The sequence goes on from NW_020940527.1 coordinate 4,444,294, forward strand.
TATGGTCCAGCCAAACTGATCTGTGTGCTATTCTTGACACAATTCTCAATATCCCAATCCATGCATAAAATGTGTTCCCTCATTCCCCCACCACTGCTCCTTGGAATCCTTAGCTCGCTTCAAAGCCTATCTTAAATGTCACCTTGTTCAACCTGAACCCCCCAGCAGTTACTGTGCTTCCAAATTCCTTTGTGTTTACTTTGTATACATTTTTTAAGTCCCTACTGTGTGCAAGACACTGGGTTATCTACTGTTTGGTTCTAGTTAGTCTCAGCGCATAACTAACAGCTTTTTTTCTGACTTTCAAGTAGAGGAAGAGTGAGTTTGTTTGAAGACGTTTATTGAGCATTACCTGTGACAGAACAGTTGACTGGGGAGTCCTGTGTCTAGGGAAATGGTGCTTCAAGTGGGAACATGGATTGGTGAATCAAGGGAGAGCTCTCCCTCCTTCTGTTCTTCCCTCATTCCCACAAACACATGGACTTAGAGCTGGAGGTGCGCTGCATAGTAACTCCTCCCTACATTGTTTGGGATCAGGACAGGGGACCTTGAGGCTTAATAAGGTGGAAGGGAGCTCCTTATAGCTCCTCAGTCTCTCCGTCCAGGGGAATCCCAACATCCACACTGTAGTCAACAGGTTCCCCAGAGCTCAGCCAGGGAACTGGAGTGCGATTGAAAGAGGGCCTATTGGAGAGGCTGTTGCTATAGAGAACCAAGGGTTCACTCAACAAAGGTCCCAAGTCTAACTTGGGCATCTGGAAAGTCATGCGTTTGGATGCTTTCTCATATCCACCATAAGGCATCGCTGTCCTGGAAAAAGAATAAGTCATATGCTTCAGAACAAGAGTCATCGGCCAGGGGTATGGAAAGCAGTTTCCAGCAGATAACATTTCCCCTAGAAGCTAATTCTCTGTTCCATTTTGTTCTGCACTCATTCTACCCTTTTCCCACCTTCCCCACTCCTTTGCCCCTAGTCCGCACCTGTTGAAAGATTTGTAGTGAGGAAGGTCAGCTTTGGCTCCAAAGGCCAACAGGTCGATGCCAAGTTCCACTTTCTGCTGGGGATCAACACCCATGGCTCGCTCCCATGGGGAGATATAGGTTTTAAACACAGTGATGTGTTTCCCATTTCCTCCTGCATGGTCTCCTGTGAGCCAAGGGGTACAGGGGTGGGGATGGAGAGAAAAGAGAACAAACATACTAGTTCAACAGGGAACTTGAACCAATAAAATTAAATGCCTTAGCCAAAAGCCAAGAAACAAAAAGCGTCAGTACCCTAGGGATTGACTGGGAGGCACTTGGGTCCTAATGGGAGGTTGGGCCCAAGGCAGACAGATGTTTGTTTACGTGACTAAACCTCAAAGCCAGAAAGATGGACAAGGCTCCCAAGAATCTTTGCCCATAGGCAGTAGCTCCACACTTTCACATATACCAAGGACCATCCAAATATCTGGGCCTATACTCAGAATGTAAGCTCTTTGCTAGTAGGGCTTATTTCATTACTTGTATTTGTATCACTAGCACTTAGCGCAGTCTTGACACATAACAAGTACTTAATAAATACTTGTCAAGTGATGCTTGTTCATTCTCGGGGTGGAGGATAGGGGAGAAGCTATGCTTTGGGTCTAAAGAGCTTGATCTGGGAGATGGACTACTTACCTGTCCCTGCCGCACTGTCACCCTCTCTGCCGTCCCCTCCCCCACCAGCCTGGCTCCCAGGGCCTCCTCTGCCCCCTGACCCAGGCCCAGAGCCCTGGTGATGCTGGTGTTGGTTAGAGCCATATTGTCCAGCAGAACCGCTGCCCCCCATCTGGCCCCTGCTGCCTCCAGCTCCATAGGAGAATCCTTGACCATCTGTGCCCAGTTGTCCCCCCACTGTGGGGAGGAACTTCTGGAAACGATCCTAAAAAGAGAGGAAGAGGACCGGGTGGTAAAGAGGCAATAATGAGAGCAAGGGAAAGGAAATAATCAAAGATATTTGCCCATTAGGGTACTTCCAATCTCCAGAGATGACACCTTCTTAACATGTATACCAGACAACCTAGTGACTGGACCCACCTGAGGGCTGAGACAAGAACGAGGAATGAGGGAGGATGAGCCCTAAGGACAGGAGGCAGCCTCCCCAGCTTTACATCTTAGTGCAAGGAAGTAAGTTCATCACCATCTTCCCCACTCCCCAGTCTCTCACCAAAGCAAAGAAGCCTGGGACACCTGTCAACTCAGCTATAATTAGAGAAATAAAAATGGCCCAGTGGGCTAAGAATGCCACAAAGGACTGAAGTTTCCATGGGGAAGTGGCTGGAAAAGGCCCCTTTTCCACCACCACCCCCCATTACGTCCAACAGCAGCAGAGTGATACCCCTGACACCCTTCTTCCCCTCAGGGATGATGAGTCAGCCTGGGTTTTGACAGTAGCTGCTAGACAGGATCTCCCTGACAGTGAAACCATAGCTAAGGCAAAAGAGAGGGTGGCCAAAAGGACAACATGAGCCTCGGTCGAAAGGCCTAAAAATAACCCCCAGCCAGCTCCTTCAGGAGGCTCTCAGGACCTTCCCCACGAACCACAAATTGCATCCCCTACCCCCACTGCAGAGCAATAAGATCCCAAGCTGGAAGAAGTGCTTTTTGGCTCCCTAAAGTTAGACTTGAACAGCTCAGTGACTTCATTGTGCCAGGCCTCTTGCCACAGAGGGGCAGATGGATGATGGCAGCTCTATCCCTACCCTTCTGTGGCTGTCTGCTCCCACTCTACAAGAAAAGTCTGGCTTCTCACATAAAATACACCTCTCCAGCTTCTTGGGTATAGGACATGAGCCTGGAGGAAGGGAATCTAAAAGGGACAGCTTCTCCAAAGCTCCCAAATCTGGGATAGTTCAGGTAAAGAGCAGCAACAAGACAGCAAAGTCTCCTTTCCTTGCCCTCCCCAACACTACCATGGATTATTCCCCTTCCTAGATGAGGAAGGACCCTGGCCCATACTAGTCTGTGGCTCACCACAGAGCTGTTGGAAAAGGCTTAGGACTTAAGGCTTTAAAGGGGTTCAGGATTTAGGGTTCAGCACAGAACTGCCATAGGAGACAGAGGGATCTGAGGTTCATGACAGAACTGTTTGGGCTTGGGTGATTTGGGGAGTACAGAGCTCACCACTGAGTTATCGGTGAAGACATCAGGGTTGTTTTCATAGATAAATTTCTCAACCCGAAGCTGCCGGAGCTTAAACATCTTGGAACCACGGTTAGTGAGCAATGATAGTTCCTCCAGCATAACATCCCTGGGGACACTTATCTTCTTGCCCAGGTTCAAACCTGAACTGTCTTGCCCACCTTGGGAAGAAAGGGGAGGGGAGGAGAAATGAAGCAAGTGCAGGTTTTGGGCATAGCAAGTAGTCATGCATGCTTTCAATTCAATTTAACAAGAGAAAGGCATATAAGCTAGACCAGCCCTTTATCTCAGAGCGTTTAGGGGAGTGGGCAGTATTTGATACCAGAGCAGAATCTTTCCCATGTTAGGAGTGTGTTTTTACCCCCAGGCTTCAAGTTAAGAAGAAAGGGGTACAAAGGAGAGAATAAATGGGCTAGGGACTTGAAGGGGCAGGGACAATAGAGGAGCAAAGGGGGAATATAGAGGTGGGGGAAGGATAGAGCTTAGAGGACAATATAGAATAGAGGGTAGAAGAGGGAAAGAATGAATTTTGGAACAAATCTGCCTGAATGTGGCCACTTCAAGATAGGGAAATGCCCTTCATTCCATCCAACTGCTCTGCTTACGTGTTCCCTGGGCACTTCTGGCATTCCTTGCCATCCATGAATTATACTACCAGGGGCACCCACCCAGTCAGTCCAACTATTAGTGATTCCCAGAGCCTCAGAAGGATTTACTTCCTAGAGACATAATGCCTTATGGAGCTTTGGTCAAAATGAAGCAGAAGGGTGCATCCCTAAAAGAGTGACCATCCTTAAAGGGTAGGCCTCCCATACCAGAGGCTCCCTCTCCTAAGAAAATTCCTGCCCTGACTCCCAGGGCATATGGATTTATGATACTGCTCACAGATGGTGTGCCTGTCTGCGTATCTGTCTGGGGGGTGAGGGAGAGGGAGTGCCTGTTTTATGTGGAGGTGTCTCTGGCCTACCTCCAGTGAGCTCCATGATGAGTTTGCTGGGTTTCCGCCTCTTATTTGGGGCTGGAGTTCCTGAGAGTGGCATTATAGAAGGTGTTCAGGTCAGCCTGCTGGTAAGTCTAGAGGATGGACCAAAAAGAGTAAGTCTTTACAACTGCCTCTATCCCCTTTTAAGGTTTCTTTCTTTTCCTCTTCTTACTATGTAGGTGCTCTACATAGTTTCTTCCCCTACTCCCCACCTAACTGACCCAGGGTTCCATGAGTAACCCCAGCTAGCATAGGAAAATATGAAAAAGGCATGACGTTAGACAGACTCCATTGCCTTGGTGTGATTCCAAATTCTGAGTTAGGACTAGAGCTAGTGATAGGTCACACTAAAGTGTCAAGAAAGTGCCCGAGAGGGCTGGAATCTGGAGCCCATTCTGCCAAGGCAAATGAGTTTCTGCCAAAATTATTTCCTTTGGAGAGAAGGAACTGTCCACTGGACTTTGCCCTTAAGAGACAATTGAACTCCCTTCTCCCAACACTCCAGCTCACCTTACCCTAACACTAGGGGTCTCCCCTCAAGGGTCCCTCTGATCCCTAACTCTGAATAGTTCAATAATCTCAAAGGAGTAGGAAACTGGATGAGGAGGGCAGCAGTGTAGAAGTCTCTGTAATTAGATCTGGGAGCAGAGTGGGAGATGAGTTGGACCAAACATCTGCCCCCAGCTCTACTCTGGGCATGGGCCCCAGTCCCTCCCAGACAGAAATGGCAACTCAGCACAATCTCTGCTTCTGCTCAATCCACTCCCCGCCAACTCCACCCCAGCTACAATTTTTATATTTTGCAAGGGCGAGCACCCTAGTCAGGTTAAAGTTAAAGCCTTTTGATGAACTTATCCCCACCTCCTTGAACACCCTCTCCTAGTTCTCCATTCCCACTCAGCTCCAGACTTTCTGAGCCCCTTTTCCCCTTTTTCCAGTGCCCTTCCCCCATCTCTTTGGCCCAGCCAACCCCACTTCAAAGCTGTCCAACCTGCATCCTTCATTCCCTGCTCCCTAAACTCCCTGGTTCTTCTTCCAGTCTTCCTGATGATCCTTACTTCATACATTCTCCACCCACCCCCCACCCCCCGCCTCCATGGGACAGCTGGGTGAAGAGGGTGGTGTGGCACTCACCAAGGGTCACAGCTGCAGACACAGACCCAGGACCAGCCCCACTGGGAGCTTCAGACCCCCAGGCTGAACAGGTTGGGAGTATGTGGCAGGAACCCGTATGGTCAGTTCTCCCCCAGGGGTCCAGTTGCTGTGGAGAGCTGAGCAGCTCTGACCTGAGAACCTGAGCTGGGCGGGTGTGGGGGCAGTGGAGGGGGGGGGTTATTAATAGAGATGATGAGTGAGAGCAGCTCAGATGGCATTGGGGAATACTGAGACCCTGGGTCTAAGACCCCGCCCTCCAGGCACAGAGAGGACTCTCGGACTCAACCGAGTTGTCTGAGCTGTATTCAAGATTGATCTGAGCCCTGTTTGTCCATCTTCCTCTCCCCGTTATCCGGAGATAAAGACCTAAAAAGCTCCTAGGACAAAGAAGTCCGTGGGGTGAAGTGAAGGGGAAGGGAGAGTTGAAGAGATATTTGGGTCTTATTTTGGAGAAAAAGCTACGGAGGTCAACAGTGACTCCATGGGGGACCTGGGGGGAAGTGGTAGAGGTGGGGTTGAGGTGTGCAGAGGGAACCTGGAAAGATCAGTGAGGAAAAGAAAAGCGATTTCACTGTGACTGAAATCTTAGATGTTCTGAACATGCAGAAGGCTATTCTGGCTGGAGGAAGAGGAGCAGGTCTCACCTTCAAGTAGATCCCTATCTCCCAGGGGGCCCCTGAATGAACATCAGACAGGCCCCCAGAGCTTGTGGGTCCAGCCCCTTCCACCTTCTCCTTTTACAATTTACACCTTTCCCTTTCTCCTGTCTAAACTCTGCTCCAGAGTTTCCAACAGCTTTTTTGAGAGAAGGCAGGTGGATTCTTGGCCCCCAGCTCTTGTAAGCCAATGTTTGTTTTTGTGAGTGTCGAGTCTGGAGCTCAGAAGTTTTGAATGACAAGGCCCAAGAAATACTTTCAGGTTCTCCAGCCCTGCCAGCTCTCTTTGGGTCTCCCCGACTTTCAGGTTCTTTTACCTGACTTCGATTCTTTTTTTTTTTTTTTGCCTGGGTCTCCTTATCTTACCCAGGCTGGAAGTGCCACAGCCACTGGTGAGCTGACCCCACTGCTGATCAGACTGGAAACTTTGATTTCAGCTTCTGACCTGGGTGGGTTCACCCCTTCTGGCCCAGTGGAGCTCACCATCCTGGGTCCAGATTTAGCCCCACAGCAGCTCAGAATTTCAGAGCTCAAGTGATTCACCAGCCTCACACTCCCCAGTAGCCCTGCCAGGACTTCTCAATCTTAAACCAGAAGTCCGTATTATTATTGTTACTATCATTTTATACACATATATATGTATATATGTAGTCATTATATATTATATATCATTATTATACTACCCTATACTGATCCAGCTAATGATCTAATTTTAAGAACCCCTTTGAGAGAATTCTATTTTGTATCCCCCTCAAACCCTACACTTCACCCTGTTCTGTCTATACCTGCCCCAGCACTTTCCATTGTATTTACATTTGCATCTGGGATCTATCTCCCAACACTCCTTTTGTCCATGTCCCTGACCTATTCCCTGTTCAACTTTAGCTACTTTAGAGAATGGCTCCCTAAATCCCGGAACACCTCCCACCACCCTGCGGTCTGCATTTTTGGAGTGCTACCCAAATCAATCTGGGTTCCTACTACCTGTCCTTTACTTTCTATCCTCATTCCTACCCACCTACCCTGATTCAAAGTTTTAAAAAAAACGCAATCCAGCAAATACTGGTTTCTGTGATTGATTAGAACCACCTGGTGAGATGGGAGTGCCCATATGCTCTCCTGCCTACACCTTAGGTTTCTATGGAAATTTCATGACTGCATGGACCTTTCACGGAGTCTTGGTCTGATTAGTGGCACAAGCATGCCCCCTACTGACAGGATAGGAAGTATGGCACTCTCCTATCCCTAAGAGCCTCCCCCTCCCCCCCCCAAAGTGGTGATCTTTTCTTTCTAGCCAGTCTTGGGCTTTCTTCACTATCACCAGGCCCACCCCAAGATTCCCAGTGATGGACAAAAATATAGGGACAACACGACCTGGGGTCTCAAAGATCTCTCAGTTCTAGCTGCAGAGCCAATTCAATTCTCTTGTGCAGTACTCGAGGGAAGTGGAGAAAGTTTGTGTGTGTGTGTGTGTGTGTATTACTGGTAGATGACGGAGAAAAGCAAAAAAAAATAAAAAAAAAGGTCCAAGCAGAATGAATAAGAAGAGGGACATGGGGGAGAATAGGGAAAAGGAGGCAGAGGGATGGGGAAAGCAGGGAAGGAATAGGAACCAAGGGGAACTGAAGAACAAGCAAAGAAGAGGTTGTTGTGTAGAAACTGGGGAGATGATTGAGAGGCAAGGTAACTAATAAGATGTGGAATACAAGTTTATTACTGTGCACAAATCAAAGTAGAGTGACTCACACCTGAGATATAAGGGAAACAATTTAAAAACTAAGCAGCAGAAGTGGTTGGAGGAGGAATCCCTAGAGACAGTGTATCCCATATTCTGCTCCCCTTCCTCTTAACCTCTCACCCCCACCCCTGGCTCAGCAATCAGGGTCTAAAGCCTAAAGCAGGGAAATAGGGACATAAATCCTATGGGAATGGGAAGGGCCAGGAGACTGTGGTTCTGGATGTTTTCCTGTCCCTACCTAGGTGCTCATAGTGCCTGCAACAGTGATACAGACTGAAGGATAAACACAAAAGAAACAGCACAGGCTTTGATGAACTTCTCCTGATGTACTTGGAGGCAGCTAGATGATGCAGTGGATAGAGCACTAGGCCTGGAGTCAGGATGACTTGAGTTCCAATTCAGTCTCAGACATTTACTAGCTGTGTGATGTGGGGCAACTCACTTAACCGCCATTTGCCTCAGTTTTCTTATCCGTAAAATGGGGACAAAAATAGCACCTGCCTCCCAAAGCTATGAGGCTCAAATGAGATATTTGTAAAGCACTTAGCACAGTGCCTGACACATTGTAAGTTCTGTACAAATGTTAACTATTATTATTATTGTACTTTACCAATATACACTCTACTGTCATCCCTCCCTCAATCTGCTAACAACTCCTGTCCCTTAGGTTCTGTCATACTTCCCCTCTCCCGAACGATCTGTCTTTACCCACTTTCATTCTGCCAACACCCATTCTCACACCCAAGCACTTTGTCTCACTCTGGCCTAGTCACTCCAGCTTCTCTTTTGCCCCCAGTTTCTGTTCCAAGCGCCTCGTCCTAGAGCAGCAGCTCCTTTCTGACTTAGATCCATGAGATCAAGAAGCCAATGGTTCTTCCTTGCTCAGAAGAAGTTTTCCATTCTTTACAACCCGCTACTCAGGTCACATTAACATAGCCCCTTGGAGATTCCCACTCTCCTCCCATCCTGAGGAATCTGTCTTCACTCCAAATAAACTTATTCTATCTCCTTTTACCCCTCTTCCCTCCCCAAAGTTGCCCTGGGTCAACAATTTCTCTACTCCCATACCCAACTCTTTACCCACCCTACCCCCCAGTAGCAAGGGTGGTTGACTGAGGTCTAAGGAAGGCTAGGAGTATATACTGGGAAGAGAAAAGGTTTTAGGGATGAGAAAGCCATCTCAACAGGTATCCTGTTAAAATTCCCTCATTTCCAAAAAAACTGTCTCTTAGTTTTGCAGGGTACTATACAGATCACCTGTGAGAGATAAACAAATGATCTCTCAGTTTCTCTTTAACAAAAAAGGCTTTTTTTTCTATACATGACCTTAGCAGAGCAGTGGGTAAAACCCAGCTTGGAACTTGCCTCCCTACTCCTCCTCACCTTAGGTACACACAACACAATGGCCCCAGGTATGAGCCAGGTTTGGGAAAGAGGGGAAAGGAGGGGCCCAGAACAGGCAAGGACCAGAATCTGGTCTCTCTACTACCTGTCAGGCAGCAGGTTCCTTCTCTCATCAGTTACCCAGGCCTAAGGCTACAAGAGCAGTGCCTTCTCTTTGCATGTGGGTTCAGTCAACTCACTACATGTAAAAGGAGGCCAACAGAAAGAAGCAAAGCATCAAAGGACAGAGACACAGACAGACAGGCACAATAACAGAATGAGTAGGGAGAAAAAGGCAGAGAGATGGGCAGAGACACACAAGCTAGAAAAAAAAAGAGGCGAGAGATATCAAAGCAGAGAAAGCTAGACAGATAGAAAGTACCAGGAAAGGAAGTACCAAGCCTACCCTGGCAGGGGAACTTTCTCCAGGTATCTAGGGAGGAGGATTTGGGGTGGCAGAAACAGCTCTGAGACCTTGCTATGTGCTCTATTTTCTGGCTCCCTTGGCTGTGCTCAATTCACTGATGGCCTGCTCCAGGCCTCCACACATGTGCCTGCAATCCAGAGCTGGCAGCTGAGAACCGGGGTCTGGCCACCTGAAAGCTGCAGGAGCCAGGGGAGGCTCCAAGACTTCGAGCAGACTCTAGAGTTGGAGCTGAGCTAGGGGCATGAATAGGAGCTGAGGGCATCTCTACTCTCCACATGGGCTCATCCAGTGAAGTGGCCGCTCTAGGAGTGAGCACAGTTGGGGCCAGGGGCTCAGAAGTGGGTTGGGGAGCCGGTGTGGAGAATCTACGTATCTCGTGGACTTTAGTGGTCTTAGAAGACCCTGGGGGAATAGGGCTAGGGGTTGGAGGAATCTCATCAAAGCAGAACATGGCAGCTTTGAGTTGGTAGGGCTGATGCCTCATGAAGTCGATGGCCTTAATGCCTGTCTTTGGGGTTGCTCGGGATCCCTGAGGCTGCGTTCGGCTGGGAAGGGTCCGGGCAGCCAGTGGGAAAAATGGAGAAAGCAGTGGATTGTAGGCAATGGGAGGTGGGGCACGGATATTAGGGGAGTATTTCCATGAAGGAGGCAATGAAGGGGTAGGAGAAGGGCTTCGGGGTCGGGAGCTGAAGATCGGGCCAGCACCAGGACCAGGTGTGGTTTCCACTACATACCTATCTACCCGGCTCTGCCTCTTAGCAAATAGCTCTCCACCTCGGCCCTGTAGCCTAGGTGGTTCGGGAAGGACGCCTGTGGAGGGAACAGTCCCATTTACCAGACCATCAGGAAGACCGCGGGGTGCAGGCTTGGGTGCCACAGGGGGTGGGGTCTTAGGTGCCATAGGGGGTGGGGTTTTAGGTATCACAGGGGGTGGGGTCTTAAAATTTCTGCCTCCTGTAGGTTGCATGAAGTTGCAGGCTTCAGCCCCTAGGCTCAGGGCATCCTCTTCAGGACCAGACTCAGTCCCTCCTGCCCTAGGTTTTTCATCCAAGTTCTGTACCAATGACAGCAGCTCAGGGTTGGGTGAATTCTTTTTCTCTTCATTCCCTCCACGGAACATTTGTTTACGCCCTCCTCGGCGCCGGGCCTCCTGCAGGATGCCTGTGCGGGGAGCAGGCACAGATATTCTCTGCTCCCGGGTACTAGGAGCCTCAGGGGCAGGGTTACTTGGATTGGATGCCGTGGGGAGTCCAGTAGGCCTCAGGGGAGAAGACAGGAAGATGGAAGCAGTAGAGGTCATGGCTGTGTTATGAGAGGCCTGAGAGTCAGGGGGACCTCCTGGTGTGATGGGCCTATTTGGGGCAGGGATATATAAGGAGGTGGTAGCTGTCACTGGGCCTGAGGAACCCTGGGCATTGGTGGAGATGGAGACTGGTATCTTGCCACGATCCTTTGGGGTAGAGAAGCTGGGGGTAAGGCTGGGACCTTGGGGTGGTGACAAGAAGGGGGGAAGAACAGGACTGGGACTCCTGAGGCTTTCATTTGCCTTCTTTGGGGCGAGGGGACGAAAAACAACTGACGTGGTGACTGGGCGCTGCCCTTGGAATCCTGGAGTGAACGGCCTTGCTGACCGATTGAAAATGCCTGTGGCTGGGAGAGGGGCTCCTCCCCCAGGGGCTAAAGGAATGGGACTGGTGGCAGGGGCTGGCATTGGGCTGGGGGGTAACAAGGCTACCTCTGGGGGGGTGCTCTGGGGCCGTGGGGGTGGGGGGCCCCTCCCATTCATCAGGGCTGGGGGGGTATCATTAGGTTGTTCCAGGGAGCTAGAGGCTGCCCGCTGCCGTTGCTGCTCAAAAAGCCGTGCCCCTCTTCCTGAAGCTTCACTGAGGCCGCCCCCTGGCCCTGGTCCTTGCCCTTCTGCTGTGCCTGAACTTGAACGGGCCAGTTCCATGTCCAGATAGGGGCTATCCCAGTCTGACTGGTTAGTGAGGCTTCGGGCATCCGAGAAGGTCTCCTCCTCCAGCTCAGACTCACTGGTCGGGGGGATGCCGTCTTCCTCTTCCTCCTCACCCCCTGCCCTGGCTCCCTCTCCTGCTGCAGCCCCAAAGCTGACCAGGGTGTACTTCTTGGCCCGTTGCCTCCTCTTCTTAAACATAAGCACACCCTTGGAGTGGGGGTTGGGCGCAGCTGTCAGCAGGGATGCAATCGTCCGGCATTTGGTCTTGGCTTCCTTTATGTTCTTCTCTTGCACACTTTCTGTGCGCTGTAGTTCTGAAGGAAGTGAAGGGAGGGGAATGGTCAGTGGGTATTGTGGAGCTTATCTGAGGTTCCCTCACCGTCCAAGAAGCCCTGTTCCCCACTCCAGACAGCTGAGTCCTGGGGGCTCTTCCCTGCCCAGGGCAGCCTCCTATTTTCTTTACTCCCTACCCTCCAGGCCTTACAAGGCATATTGACCATCTGCTGTCTCCTGCCTAAAGAAAAGCCCATTGCTACACTATTCCATTTCCCACATCCAAAGGCCACACACCCATCCACGTGTAGAGGGGGTAAGGTGGGGTTGCTGCTAGGGGCTGAAGGTGAAACCAAGGGCAACTAGAGCAAAGTCAGAATCTAGCTGACCTAACTGACAAACCTTCCACCAACGGTTGGCCTTTGCCCTCTTCCCAGTCCCTTTGTCTCTGCTCCTCGGCCCTCATTCTCCTAGCTCTGCTTTTGTCCTCCCAAAGCAGTGCTCCATTTAGCTCCCTCCCTGCCCCCAACATTCCTAACCCTTCCCTGGCCTTGACTAGTGTCACCTCTCACAGGCAGAGAGATAAAACAAGGAGACAAAGAAGATAAGATGGGGCACCCTCCTCCTCCAGAGGGGCCATGTAAGAAGAGAACACTGCCTCCCATTACCCAACACAGACTAAATTCAACTGAACGAGAATTTACAGACTGGCTCTTATACCCTGTCACCTTCACACATACACACTCCCACTTACACACATTCTATGTGTCCCTCTCCTGTGGGGAGGGAGGTCTCTCTGTATCCAGCTAACAATTTATGAAGTGGTTCCCGCTGATTTTAGCTAACCTACTCTCAAGCATAACCCCTCAAACTCCATACCCAATACTACTCACAAGTGATGTGGGTTGTTGAGACTTCAGAATCACCAGTTGAATTCCACCCTCATCCCCCAATCAGGTTGGAGGTGAAGGAGGCGATGGCATGAAGGATATTGTCCTCCTGGGCCAGAGCTGCCCTGAAGCCACTACACCAGGAGGGGATGTGAACAAAAGGGAACGCACAGCTGCTGTTCCTTCTCAGCACCATGGGGTAGGGCGGGGCCAGGAGATGAGAAAGGCATTCGTTTGATGCCCAGTTCAGCCCATGACCCCGCCTAGGACTGAGATACCACCTATTCCTGGGTCCCCAGCCCATATCCTCCAATTCTTAGGCCCTTACTGTCCTTGCACTCAAGGTACCAAGCCACTTCATTGTTAGGGCCCTACCCCAATCTATAAAACACATCATAGATTCTTGACGTGTACATATACATACATTCCCCCTCTGGGCTCTCATCCTTACACATTTTCTCTGTTCATGTGGAACCATACAAACGCTTGCACACATGCTCAAAAATAAGCACTCTCAAATGCGTTCTCACTCTTCTCCACACACATTCACAAATACCAACTGTTGTTCACCTGCTGTCCTCATGTGCCCTATATTACAAAGGTGTGCCCATGAACATTTTCCCTGATGTGAACATCAGCTCATTTCTTGAAAAGGGAGGCAGCCCCAGCTTGTTATTCAGAGAAGAGGGAAGGAGAACAGGAAAGATGAGAGAGAGAAGAGATGCAACCTTTTAGACCTCCCACCCCTGGTTCCCCATGCTACCCCACCATCCCAGTTCCTGTGCATCCTTTCAATATGGGCGGGTGATACCTGCATATGGTTGGTCCTGCCGCTCAGATCCAGAGCCTGGGGCCTTGTCGCAGCTGACTTGGCTATGGGGCTCCTGGCTGAGAGGTTTGAAGGTCTCCATGCTGATCAAGGCACCGTTGTTTGGAGCAGGACCAGCTTGGGCCTTCCCCAACACCTTTTAAAGCCTCTTTGTCTTGGCCTCAGAGCTGACAGCTGAGTGAGCTCATTGGGCTATTTTTGGTCCTTAGTCCCCCTCCCCTAACCCCACCCCACCACAAGTCCTGCTATGATGGACGTAAGCATCTGCCTGCCTCCCATCAAACAATGAGTTTCTTGGGCCAGCAGCATGAGAACTGCCTGGTTAAAAATATCCTTGGCCCATAGAATAATATACTAGGAGTTGAGGCGCAAGGGGGAGGAGATGGAAGATAGGAGACAAGGATAAGAATTTCAACAAGGATAGAACACTAGGCATGGATCCCTGTTGGAGATGTGGGAGTCTCTTTATACAGTTTAGAAACCTTCTAGGGATCTGAGACTCTCTCTAAATCATGGTGCTCTGTCTGCCTAAACCCTGAACTGTGAAGTTTTGTGGTCCTGAAATCTGGAGTTAGAATAGTGGCTAGGGAGGAAGTTAGGGGCTGTCAGAGGCTTCTGGCATTCCAGGGAAGTCCTGGGGGTGGTATTCTTAGACCCTGTTCTATAGTCCACATCAAAAATAGCAAAGAGCCTGAGATAAGTGGTACTTACTGGCCTCCTCTACACAGATTCACATTCTTGCCAGAAATAAAGAGCTGGAGATCTCTCTCTTTGCCCTTCCCCATTTACCAGGTCTCCCATGATTTCACCCTAGTTTCACAGGCTCCACTATTTCTAACTTTCCTTACAAATTCTCTTGACTCGTCCTCCCAACTTTCTTTACCAGCTCTGATATCGTACCTACAAATAACCCTGACGTTTTCTAACATGACCTCCAAGCACTCTCCATGTCTATCTTCCCCTGCTCTGCCAAACAGCAAACATCTCTGCGTCTGTTCATACTCCCTCCTCTCCCTCCCCAGAGTCCCTTTCTGGCTCCTGAGTTGATCCAGCTGAGCCTTCTCACTATCCGGAATCAAGGAGGAGAAAAAACCCACACTCAAATGGGGGGAGCAGGGAAATGGTCATTATTCCCCTTTACCACTACCATTTCTCCTTGCCTGCTCTCTCAGAACAAATTCAAGGGAAAAGATGAGGTAGGAAGAAGGAAAAGCCTAGAATGTGGGCTTAAAGAGAGATTTGAGTTTCAAGCTTTGAGGAAGGGTGTCAGTCACTCACTGGCTTGCTTGGCTTTCTGGGTGTAACTGGTGGTGAGATCATCAGCCACTGGGTGAGGCACGGGCCCCACCATGGGGATGAGATGGGGCCCAGGTCGGAGTGGGCCATGAGGTAATAACAGAGCTTCAGCTGGAGTCGGTTGAATAGATGTCCCATCTTCCCAGGATGGAGAACTCATACGGCTGCCTCCCAGAGCTGGGGACTCCAGAGAGGCTGGGGCAGGCTCTGCAGGGCTGTCAGATAAAGAGACCTCTTCTGGTGGGGCCCCTGGAGGTGTGGGCCTGGTGGGACCTCGGCGACGGGGACGACGGGGCTTCTCCTGGGTGGCAGAGCCATCCACATCACTGTCTGTTTCCCCATAATATGCCTCACTGTCTGGGGGTGATCGTAGGCTTCCGGGCTGTAGAGGCTGAGGCACTGCAGCCCCAGGGGGCTCAGGACTCAGTGGGGATGAAGGGGACAGCACCCGAAGCTCACCAGGGGATGGAGAACGAACAGGCGCTATATCTCCTACTCTGTGGATAGGAGAGAGGAATGTAGTGTCAGGTCACAAGAGGTAGGTTGGATAAAGAAGGGAAAATGAGCAGACAAACAACTAGAAACGGACTGAGGAAGGAAGAGATGGGTCAAAGTGCAGAAAACGAGCTTAGAACATAAGGGCAGGTCTAGGAGGGCTGGGGGTGAAGAGGACAAAACAAGAAAAGAAGCTGAAGGAGAAAAAGGGTGATACAGGAAGATGTGGTGAGATATGGGCAGAAGGAGGCTGAGAGGAAGACAGGCTGGGAAAGAGGTGGGCCAGGTGTGAGAGAAGCCCTAACACTCACATAAACATGCCCCAGTCATGGACCCTTCTCCCAGCCCTAACATTCACACTGTCTCACACACACACACACACACACACACACACACACACACACACACACACAC
>NW_020940527.1:4459960-4501414 GCF_900497805.2 Vombatus ursinus
CACACACACACACACACACACACACACACACACACACACACACACACCAGCCTGAGAATGGTTGTGAGAAAGAGCCCAGAATTAGGGAAAGGTATGGGAACTGTGCTGGGCAGATGGGCCATGGACCAAGGAGGGATAAGGTATCCATACCTTCGCACCGTAAGGATGAGCTGGGCCCCTGAAGCATCGATGAGGTTCATGGCACTGGCATGGGAAAGACCCGTGCAAGCTGCCCCATTGATAGACAACAGCTGGTCCTGTTCTCTAAGCCCTGCTCGCCCTGCCTGACTTCTCCTTCGTATCTGAGGGAATAGAGGTTAGACAAATGTAGGGAGAGATGGTGTAGAGTAAGGAACACACATTGGGAGGATCTTGCAGTTAAGGGCTATGGCAGGAAAGATCACAATGTATAGGAAGTTTTATGCTACTGAGCAGGTAGGAGTAGAGATTGTAGAGGAAAGGGGTGATCGTGGAGGCTGAGGGAATGGGGCAGATTCAGCAGATGAACCATTGTATGCAGGGAAGAAATCAGAATTTTGCATGAGGAAAAAAAGCTTGAGAATGCTATAAAGAGGAGGAGTTAGATCTTAATGGGTTTCTCCCTATAAGGCTGCTTTCTGTGAGCTGTACCCCCATTGACCAATAACTCCCGAGTTCAAATCCTGATTCTGCTGCCTACTACTTGTGCAACTTCGGACAAGTCACAACATCTCTGGGCCTCAGTTTCTATATCTGTAAAACAAAGGTAGTTGAACTAGAGGATCTCTTTAAATCTATGGTCCTGTGATCCTCTCTGGCCCTCAGGATCCTAAAATATCTACATAGCGAGGGAAAATACCCCCATGGCAACAACTAAATCTTAGAGTGCTCAGGAGAATTATGTGTGTAGAATATCATCCTCTGAACTGGCCAGGATTCTACCCAGACCTTCCCTTTTCCCTCACTTCCCTATGAGTCCAGCCAATTGATCTCTCTAAATCTGTGCAATATCTGAGCCTGGCAAGATTAGTCAGGTTAGCAGATTAGCATGAGTCCCTCCCCAACTGCCCAAAGCTGCAGGTATATGTGTACGGGGATGAAGTAGGGGACAGATCACGCAGATCAAAATCTCGGTGCCAGACTTAGGGGTCTAACACCTATGGAGTCCCACAGAGCTAAGGCAGAACCTACCTTCCTTTCTATACCCAGGACTGTGTCCAAAAACCCCTATATGAAGTCAAGTGCTCAGATCTACCTCCCTTCACTCAAATATGGAACACACATAGCAGTTTCCCCCCCACTAACCCTTTCTTTCCTTGTAGCCTTCTATAGCTATCCCCAGACCCCCCCCCCATTTCCCTTCCTTGCATCCATCCCCTAACCCAGGGTCTTCCTTACCTTGGACACCTGCAAAGGTTTCCTCTGCTCAGCACCCCCTTGTAGTCGGAAGCCCCAGGGAGCTCCCCCTGACAGCGTGACCTGAACCTCTTCCTCACCACCCATTATTTAGCTCAGCCTGTGGCCCTTGCCTTTTAGAGACTGTCCCAAGAAAAAACTTGAGGGGTTAGAACCCCTGTCCTTCCCGTCTGTCTTGCTACTGCTACCAATCTCTAGGCCTTTCCTACCCCTCCCCCCCAGTTGGGTGGCTTATCCCTTGGCTCAGTACTGCCCAGGACATATGTCCTGTCAATCGGAGCTATGCTCAAAATAGTTGTTGGCTCACCCCCGCCCCAACTCCTCAGGCTGTGCCACTCCAAGGGCTAATTTTAATCAAAGCTCTTTGCCCTGCCATGTTCCCCATGTGTCTTCTGCTCAGGGCTCACAACCCCTACCCTCCAGGCCCTACTGTAATACTAACGCCTCTAGCTACTTTTCCTTCTCCACTGTTTGGTGGGCCAGCTGATAATGCCCCTTCACAAATGCAAATAACAGCTATTCCAAGGGCCCTGACGCCCTAATTTCTAATAAGAATATGGATCCTATGCAGATGATAGACCTCTTTCTTCTTTTAGCCTCCATGCTTCTAGCTTTGAATCATCTGATTCAAGACCAATTTCTGGTACGAATCTCAGTCCACTAGAGTTTAAACCTGAAGTTTTTGCAACCCTATCTAAAGAAGATGAAGCTTCTATTTCCTTTCCTAAGCCTCCAGTGGACCCCGTGAAGATTAGAAGAGTAAGCAGTGCCCATGAATGTTTATTCAAGGCATCCTCTCAGGGAAATCTCCTTCCAGACAAACTATTTCATCTTGATGAGTCAAAGCAGAGATTGAAATCTGAGGACACGGTTATCACACGGGATTCTTCAATTAAGATAAATGGAATTTGTCTGACAGAATTAAATTCCATTGCTCACTTTAACAGTAATAATCCTCAGTTAACACGTGATGGAGACTTAAATATCCATATTCTTATTAGAAATGTCCATTTACTCCCAACCCTTTGGACAATTATCCAGAGTCCCCAGGAAAGGCTTGTTGCACCCAACATGACATCTACTATTGCTGCTACTACTGTTGCTGCTACTACAACTACTGGGGTGTGTGGGGTATTCAGGAGGACTAGCACCTTTGGTTTGAGGGCTTGCTGAGCCCTTTACAGGACTGGTCATCCACCTTTGGTGTCCTCCTGATTCACTCAACTCTCACCTGTGCCTCTGAGAATCTGTAGCATTTAAAATGGCCACACCCTGGTAAAACCATCTCAACAGACAGGCTAAACCAGTTTGAGGGTAACTGACAGGCCTCAAACCTGATGGTGAGTGAGCGGAGTGTCTACGCCAAGTATGTGAAAACTTCTCCTGGTGGAGTGAGCAGATGAGAACAATTTATTCCAACGGCCATGAAAGTGGCTGAAGCAGGTACTGTGGAGTGCTTAGAGCTTGGTCAGGCACTGAAGATGCCAAGGTCATCCACTGCACCCTGGGCCAGTGCCAGTCATGCTGACTTTTGTCTTGCCATTGGACTTCTATGATTCTGGAAGTTGGACTTCTATGATTCTAGAAGAGAGAGTGAGGCTGATGACTTAATGTAGCTTTGCCTCACTAAAATCCAATTCAACTACAAGTCAAGAAATCACCCATGATGTTATTGGTTCTCTTCAAAAATGGAGACAAACAACGATTGCTGCTGCTGCTACCACCACCACCACTGCCCCATTATTTCTCCTTCTTCTTCTTCCACTGCTATTCCTACTCCTACTCCTACTATTTACTCCTCCTTCTCCTCCAGTGGAGTCACTGCCTTGGAAGGTAGGTTTCTTCTAATTAAAAGTCTTCAAGCAAAGGCTGGATGACCACTTGTCCTGTGTATTGTAAGGGGTGTGCTTGCTCTGGTAGGGTTGGACTAGATGGTGTCAGCAGTCCCTTTCAGCTCTAAGGTCCTGTATTTGTTACTACTCTCCTGCTATATAAGATCCTATGCAGAGAATTTCTCTCTAAGCAGCCCTCTCCCCTATAAGATACATGGGATCAATAAGGACAGGTGGACACAGATAGGGAGAGCCCGATAAGCAGACACGGATGAGTATATAGTCAAGTCACAGATAGAGAAGTGGGATGATACTCTGGACCATCCCATAATGGGCTTGAGAGATTGTAGATAATGGGACTGAGGCTCTATGCCTCTTGAGTAGAGAGCTGGATATTAGGAAGCTTGATAGTGGCTGCTTAGATCCAGACCCTGGGCCTAGATTTTGATGAGACGTCTGGTCACTCAAATCTCTTCCCATCTACAGAACATCTCTACTTTTATAATAACAGTTCAGCAAATTAAAAAACAAACAAACAAACAGGTTTAAGTACCTACTATGTGTAGAGTACTGTTGTAGAATTAGATAAAACATTATCCCTACCTTTCCTGGAATTTGTGGTCTTGTAAGTTAGATATGAAAAGACCCAGTAGTTCAGAAGAAAATTTTCAGTGGGAAGATGACCATGCCTCTCACATAATTAATACTTAATAGATGTTTTTCCATTCATTCATTCTTCAGAGGAGCTAGGTTTAGATATTAATCCTGACACTTACTGAGCAATTTCAGGTAGCTCACCTAATCTCTGGGTTTTAGAATTTTCCTTTGTAAAATGGGTGGGTGGTGAGGGAGTTGAACTAAAATGAGGGAATTCTTTCACTATCTCTGAGATCCCTTTCATATCTCTATGATCTTATGACATATATACAAACTATAGTACAAATTAATACATTGTACAAAAAAACTATAAACAAGTACTTGTTGTTGTTTGTCCTTGGTTCTCGAAGAGGACCACGACATCAAGAAGGTGATGCCATGACTTGCACATGAATTGGATTTAAGTGAGGGAGGGCTGTGTAAAGTCACCAGCCTCACTTTCTCCTCCAGAGCAGTCTGGGTCCAGTGGCAAGATATAGATCAGGACAACTGGAGATGATCCCAAACAAGTACTGAGTAAGATCCAAAGGGGTTTCAATACTAACTGGGACAAGGAAAAGCTTTGTTGAGGAGATAACACAATGTGGGGTTGAAAGACTGGGGCAGGAATTTCTCAGGCCAGGGTTGGTGGTGGTTGGTAAGTGAGAGGCCGTTCAAGGAATAGGGAACATCATGAACGAAGGTATTGAAATAGGAAATTGTGGCACGAAACTCACATATTTAAGGAGTAGACCCATTTGGCTAGGCAGGGGTTGGGAACTTGCAGCCTCGAGGCCACGTTTGGCCTTCTAGGTCCTCAGGTGAGACCCTTTGACTGAGTCCAAACTTCACAGAACAAATCCTCTTAATAAAAGGATTTGTCCTGTAAAACTTGAACTCAGTCAAAAGGCCCCACCAAAAGGCCTGATACATACTAAGTCTTACTATCATTTGAAACATTCAAAAAAATGAACTTACCATTTTCCTTTCAAGTAATTATAACTTTTCAATTTCTCCATTTTGGATTATATTATCTTCTAATTTCCCTGGGCTCTATAAATCAAGCTTAACATAGGAAGTCTTACTGGTTATTCTCACTCTATCCTTTCTAGCATTTGATCTCTCACCAACACTGTCTGGTTCTTCGGTTGAAAACTCCTTTAAGGCAGGGACTAATCTTGTTCCTCTCTGTATATCTCCTAGTGCCTAGCACTTAAGAGGTATTTAATGCATGTTTAAAGCTAGGCCTAGAGTTAGGAAGACCTGAGTTCCAAACCAACTTCAAACACTAAGTTGTGTAACCCTGGTCAAGTCGATTAACCTCTGCCTGCCTCAGATTCCTCAGCTGTTAAATGGGCAGAATAATAAGACCTAACTCATAAAGTTGTTGTGAGGATCAAATGAGATACTTGTAAGGCACTTAGCACAGTGCTTGGTATATAATAGACAATTAATAAATGCTTGTTCCCTTTCCTTTCTCTCTTAATCATGACAAGCCTTTGTCACCTCAAATTTGAATCGTCACAAGAGACTTAGTTGATCTCTCTGCTTTTTGTCTCTCTGCTTCCTGAATGCTACTATGGGAATTCTGGAACCCCAACTTCATTATGCTGCTCCTCTGTTCAAGTGACTTAAAATTGTCGACTGTATCAGATTAAATTTTTTCAAAAACCATTTAAGGCTTTTTATCAACTTGTAAGTCTCTCGTTTTTCTTTATTATCCCATGATGATCTCTTTCTTACAGTTGAACCAATCTCTTTGACATTCCTACTTCAGGACTTCTGTGTCCTACAAAGCACAGTAGCATAGTAAAAGGACTGCATTTGGGGTCAGAGGCACTGTGTTCAAATCCCAGACCTGTTACTACGCTTGTGACTTTGGGAATGCTGAACACTTTGGACTTCAGTTTTCCCATCTATAAAATGAGGGGTTTGGAGTAGATAACTTCTGAGGTCCCTTTCAGATCTAAATCATTTCAGAGACTAATATTCAAGCCCTATTAGAACAGGAAATAATTTTGCCGAAATGCTAGTCAGCTAAGTTACATTGTCAGTCAATAAAAGTTCATTAAGCAATGATCAAATAAAATAATATTTGTAATGCCCTTAGCATGGTGGCCTGACACATAGCAGGTGGGAGGGAGCCCCTTGCAGTGGCTTCCAATTTACCATCTTCCTGGGTACTATTAACTTTGTTACTATGTTCTTCCTACTAGTGATATTAAATTCAGTTTATACATTATTAAATTTAACTTGTTTCAATTGTAATGGGTCCCTCCCCCTTGAATTCTCAGATACTTTCTGCCTGCTTCTGGAGAATACCCAGGCATTCTGGGGAACTGGCTTCATCTTCAGACCTAACTGGGTGCTGAAGAACTAATGACCCTGGGGACAAATGTGGCAGCTTCCTCTTCATGACCTTTTGGACGCAGCCCTCCAGGTGACAAATATGATTTATGTGATAGGTGGGGGAGGACCCTTCTGTCCTCCAGCATAATGGCAGGAGGGCTTGCTGATGCCAGCATAGAACACTCGAGTAGAAGGAACTCAATGAGATAAGTTTCTACTAGACCCCTTGGCTGCCTTTGCCTTCTTCCATTAGCATCAACCTTGTGAGCATCAAAAGGTCTGCAGTATCTTCCCCTTTCCCATCACCAATCAGCAGGGAAGACAGAGGGCCTAAGCAGCAGCAGGAGCTGGCAGATGCCAAAGGAAGAACTGGCATCAGAGAGAGGCCAATGGAAAGATCAAACTCAGCTGTTTGATATGACAGTCATTAGGCTGTGAGCTCCTTGAGGGCAGGCACCATAGTCTGCTTTTTTTGTATCCCCAGTACTTAGCACCCAAGTCTGGCTCACAGTTGATTCTTAATGGGGGGGGGCAGGGAATAAGCATTTATATAGCACCTGCTATGTGTCAGGCCACCATGCTAAGGGCATTACAAATATTATTTTATTTGATCATTACTTAATAAACTTTTATTGACTGACAATGTAACTTAGCTGACTAGCATTTCGGCAAAATTATTTCCTGTTCTAATAGGGCTTGAATATTAGTCTCTGAAATGATTGTACTGTTCTGTTAATAAGCTAGCATTTACATAGCGCTTTAAAGTTTGCAAAGCACTTTGATCCTCATAACAACTCTGTAAAGTAGATGCTATTATTATCCATATTATAGAGATAAGGAAACTGAGGCTGAAAAAGGTTAAGTGACTTGACCAGGGTCACACAGCTAGCAAATATCTGTGGAAAGATTTGATTTAGAGGACTTTGTTTCATATGATTTTTGAAAGCATGGATCTCTTCTTTGGAAAACTACTTCCTATATTCATTTATCAATTAGGGAATGACTTGTCCTCTTATAAATTTGAATCAATTTCCTCTTTCCATTAGACCACAGTGCCTCAGTAGAAGATATGGGTGTGGCAAAGGTAATTCAGGAACAGAATTAAAGAGTCAAGTATGACTAATCTATACTTCCTTATTCTTCTCTCTCTTCTGTACTTTTCTCTATGAATGAAATGTATTTCTGCAGCCACATTTCTGCAAACACATTTGTGTTTGTGTGTTCTTCCCTTTTTTGGCCAGTTCAGATAAAGGTGAAGTTCAAGTGTTGCCTGTTATCCTCACCTCTTTCCTCTTTATTTGTATAGTTTTCTACTTATGTACCCTGATTTAACGATATCCCCTCTCCCCCACCCCCGCCGAGTGTAATACTTTCCCCTTCCCTTTCCTTTCTTCTTTTAAGACCATTAAAACATCAAAACCATTCCCTGATCATCTGTCTTATTAGTCTCCCTTGATGACGATAAGTTTCTGAGGGGATGCCTATCATTTTCCCATTTTAAAATGTAAATAATTTAACCTTGCTTAAGTCCCTTAACATTGGTCACACACCTTTTCATCATCAATGATTCTTGTTCCTGAACTCTTCCAAATTCCTACAAAATGAAATTCATTGTGGTATAGTGGAAAGACTATTGCATCCAGAGAAAGACAAGACCTGAGGTTGATCTTCAACTTTAATTTACTAGATATGTAATCATAAGCAATTCACTTAACATTTTAAAGCTAGTTTCCTCATCTTTGAAATGGGAAAAATAATACCTGAAGTATCTACCACCCATAGGGTTATAATCAAGATAATACCACTTGTGTATATAGTTCTTTGTAAACTTTAAAAGTGGTATGTAAGAAAAAAAGAAGAAAAAAAGAAAAATGTAGGGGCAGCTAGGTGGTGCAGTGGATAGAGCTCCAGCCTTGGAGTCAGGAGAACCTGAGTTCAAATGCGGCCTCAGACACCTGACACTTACTAGCTGTGTGACCTTGGGCAAGTCACTTAACCCCAACTGCCTCACGAAAAAAGGAAAAAAGTATAGTACTAACTGTACTGGAACAAGTTGCTATTTTGTCATTATTCTTTTTATGTTTAGTACAAAATTATTTCTTTCTGTAATTGAATAAAAGTAATTATGATGTATGCTTATCTTCTGTACATTTGCTGAAAGCATCCTCAGTACTACTTCAGCAGCAAATAGTAGGATGGCAATGTATGTATCCTATCCTATTCCCACCTGATTTTAATTTCTTCTACTAGATTCTGTATTTTGAAAGCTTTTCGTTCCATGCAATTTGGAGATTATGTACGAGTACTTAGTATGACTTACAGCTATTAAAAAACTTGTTCTTAAGTTGTTATGGATCATGTCTTAGCACTAGTGAACAATAGTTTGGTTTGTGATAATGCTCCAGTTCCAGCACAATTTACTGGTTTAGTTTTCAAGGATATTTTGAGGGGTTTTGGCTATGTCAGTTCATGAAAAACAGCAAGTTCCTCTGATATATAATTATAGCCACCAGGTTATGTTTTGTTCGGTATTTGATAGGAATTAAATCTTTGCAGCTTGTAGTTTGCAGTTTCTATTGTTTTCCTTATTATCAATGTTATTGATCATCATTATCATCATGTCCCCCAAACCCCTGAGTTCTTCAGGGTCAGGGATAGTGCATACCATTTAAGATAGGAATTCCCCGAGGGAAAGGCTTCTTAATTAACTAGTCTATGGTGTCTTTCTATGTGCCTGTAAACATACTAGGCCCGAGGGATATGGTTGGAAAAGGGAGAGTTGCCTGTCCTGGAAGAGCTTCCATTCTACATACATGTGTTTCTGCACGCATCCAAGCAACCAGCAGAGGGTGCTGCGGCGGAACCCTAAGCTCGGCAAAGGAAACCACGCAGCCTCCGCTGCCTGTGATGTCCGGGCCTCCAAGCTGAAGCTCTTGGTGTCAGGGTCTCCCTGGACTCGGGGTGAGAGGTCATGAGCACGTCACAGGAGTGCTAAAGGGGCGTCCATCTCAGCTGCCGAGTCTAATGCCATCGAGGTTTAGACTTAGGGTGGTTTGAAGGGGCGGTGCTAGGGGAAGGGGCGGGATGTCTTGGCCCTGACATAACATCATCGCAAGGGGCGGAAACACGTCAGAAACAGCAAAGCTTCCTCCGCCGCCGCCATGACGGGGAGGTGGTAGCGGCGGTCTCCGCGCACGCGCAACATCCGGGGCCGTTCGCCTCGTCCTAGTGAGGACGTGGCAGCCCCGGAGGCCGAGGCCTCCGTGCGCGGGGGAGGCACTTCCGGCGGCGACACGACGGCCGGCTCGGAACCGGAAGTGGGGCCTGAGAGTCGCGACGCCGGGAACGCAGCAGGGGCAGGCGCCGGAGCCGGAGCCGGGTGAGGCCTTCGAGACGGGGGAGAGGTCGAGGACAGGAGGGCTGAGAGGAGGCTGGGGGGGTGACGAGACAGACTTGACGTCCTGGGGGCCCTTCCTGGCCGAGCCCTGTGCTCAGGGGAAGGGAGGAGCCCGGGGGCGGGGCTGCGGCCCGGCGGGAGTGGACAGGGCCGGGACCCCCATCACCGCGGGCCTTCACCCTCTCACTCCAAGCCCGGGCCGAGGGCCTCACCCGGTCCGGCCTCCCGCTTGCCTCCCTTCTCCCCCCGGGTTTGCAGCGCGGGGGTCACCCAGCCCGGAGTCCTCTTTGACCGGAAGAGGTGATCCTGTCGTTCCGTCTGCCCACCCTCCCAACCTTTAGCCGTGGCTGTCGGCCGAGGACCCACCGGCCGGCCGCTTGGGTCTTCCAACTTCCTTCTCAGCCTCTACAGGGGCAGCCCCCCAGCCTTCGGAGCCGGGGGAGCTCGCCCCGCCCCCCCGGGACTGTCACCCGGGGACCCCACTCCCACGCGTGTGCACCTTGCTGCGTCTGCTTGTCGTGGGGCCTGTGGCTCGTCTCTCCCACCCACCCCATTTTCGAGGGAGAGAAACCCTTCTTGTTCGGCCCCCACCTCCCCTTTTCTGCACGTACGGTTCGCTGACCCTGTTGACAGCCCATGCCAGAGAGGTGGCAGGAGCTGAGAATGCTCTCCATTAAGCTCCACAGAGTCAGTGCCTTGGGGCTTGGAAGGAACCTGCCTTGCACCTTAGCAAAAGGGTTGAAGGTGGGATAGCATTTAGGTTTACTACTGCCAGACAACTAATCCAGATTCTGTAGTGCTTGTTCCACTGTTTACTGTTCAGTGAACGTTATTTAACCTTTCACTGTGTGTGCTAGGCACTGGGAATGCAGAGACAAAGATGTAACCATCTCAAATATCTTAGTGCAGTTGGTTTGGGGGGGCGGGGGCGGTGAAGAGGGAGTTTACTTGAATTGTATTGTGGATATAAGTAGTCTCTCAGAATCTGGTTGTGTCATTGTGAGCCTTATCAGAAAACTTGGAAATGGGACGCAGTTCTACTCCAGGGAGAACTATTTGCTCTGTGAAACACGAGATAGGGGCTCCAACCAAATCCTGACTCAGAGCAGAAACTCACGGAGGACTTTGCTCAAGAGCAGACATCTGGCTAGCCTCAGACCCACCTTGAGCTGAGTATCACATACATGGTGCAACTTTGCAAAGCTGGTTTCTGAACCTTCTCTGTCTTCCTTTCCCTTTTTCTCCTGCCCTGCAGGTGAGGCCAGGTTGGGGATGCACTTAAGATGAATGTCAATCAGCCAGCTCCCCCTGGGGTGCCGTATGGACAGCCTCAGCCTGGCTACACTGGGTATCAATCCAGCTATGGTGGGCAGCCAGGACCTATAATCCCACCTAGTCCTTATGGAGCCTACAATGGTCCAATGCCAGGTTATCAGCAACTGCCTCCCCCAGGTATGTGTTACTTGTAAGCTATGAGCAGGTGGTGGCAGCATCCTGTTGAGGGTCTTTGGTGTAAATACTTCTTTATGTGTGCCACTTAGCGTCTACTCTTTCTTATTTCTGGTTCTAATTCACCTTTGTGACATTTAGTGGGTGTGTGGCTTCCACGTTGTATCCATTGATAGTTCATTGCTTACAGATATCAACATGAGGTGGTGTTCTAGTTTCCTTGGACTGCAGCCTGTCTGGGCATGCTGGCAAGGACTAGATGGGAAAGGGGCATGGCTACCCAGTTACCCAGTAGGGGTAGGTGCTTGTCAAGCCTCTGGATGGTAGGAGCCTTGTTGTTCTGTGTCCTATATTGGTCTACCTTGAGAATTCCTGAACTACTCCTGGTGGTTGAGTTTGGCTCTTCAGGACTGACTAGGTCTAAGAACTTGAGGAATTGGCTATTCAGTAGAAGGGATAGAGTTTACACATCTGACTTTTTAGGCCTTTTATAGATTTCTGCTGAGATCATTTGCTTCTGTCACAGCCGTACTTTAGGCACCTCAGTCTTTTGGGTACCATGTATGTTTGGAGGATTTGAAAAATCACTCTGACATTCATTGTAGGGTTCATGTTTTATTATAATACTCCTTCAAGAAGTGTAGTACTGATTGTGTGGGCAAATGGGATTCTGTACCTTATTTCAAGTTACTCAGCGGAACATCTTAGAGAAGAGAGTACATCTTTGGTGTGTGCCACACACTGTTTTTAATGACAGTGAGAAGAGGGGAGACCACCAAGGACTTGTGGAAGAAATGTGAAAAATGAGAACAAAGTATTAGAATTCAGAGTTGGTAATGCTGAGACTGACTTGAGGTGAAAAACAAGTTCTCAGATTTGTAATATGTCCCTGATTTGTTTTGATTTGGGACTTTGGTCATGACAAGAGTCCAGCTTAGGCCTCTAACTCCCAATGTTTGAAACTGGAGTTTGGCATCACCTGAAGAGTCATCTCTGAAACAGGAACAAGTCTGGGGCCCTGCTATGATTCATCAGTATCAGTACCTTAGTTTATAAAGCACTTTGTACTTCACAAAGCACTTTCACGTACTTTTTTTTTCCCCTTTTGGCTAAGCAGTGGGGGGTTAAGTGACTTGCCCAGGGTCACACAGCTAGTAAGTGTTGTGTATCTGAGGCTGGATTTGAACTCAGGTCCTCTTGAATCCAGAGCTGGTGCTCTATCCACTGCGTCACCTAGCTGCCACTTCACATACTTTTTAATGACAATAACTTTCATTTATATAGTATTGTGAGGTTTACAGAGTGCTTTCCTCATAACCCTGTGAAGTAGGTAAAATAAGTATCCCTGTTTTCCAGATGAGACAAATGAAGCTTAAAATGTTTAAAATGGTTTGGTCTCAAAGCTAGTAAATAGAACCGCTGGAACACATACTCAGGTCTTGACTTCTAGGCCACTGCTCTTTTAAATATGTCATGATGCTTCTGTAAAGTCAGATTTATCATGTCCCTTCTAGTGTCTCTGCCTCCACTGAGAGCAGAACAAAAGAAACTGGGCTAGTTTTGTGGAATAATATTCTGATTGAGATTTAGGAGACTTGAGTTTCACCTCTAGCTCTCGTGGTTACAAATAAGTTATATATCACCTTAGGCAAGTTAATTTCAATGATTGTTGTTTCTTTATCATTTGAGCATATTAGATTAGACTAGATGATCTCCAAGGTTCCTACCATCCCTGAAATTCTGTGATTCTAACTGTGAAGGCAGAACAGAAATGGTGTAGAAGAAATGAATAACAGAGTTTCCTTATGGGGAAAAGGGGAGTGGTGGTGGTGGGGGAAGATGGAGCTGCCCTCAGAACCTCTTAAAGGGTATAGAGGGGGGGTTATCTCTTTCCTTAGGGATAGAAATGGGTTCATAGGATCATAGATTTAGATCTCGAAGGGATCTGAGAGTTCATCTGGTCCAAACTCTTCATTTGACAGATTAGGAAACTGAGACCCATAGAAGTTAAGCAACTTGCAGAGTCACACAGTAAGTGGTAGAGCTGAAGTTCCAGTCTGGCTCTTCTGACTCCAAAACAAGCCTTCTTTCCATTGCACCATGTAGCCAGTGGGGTCAGAAATGACAGCGCTTGTGAGAGGAAACTGGGGATAGGGTACAAATGAGAAGATATTGGGGAGAGGCCTGGCTGAGATGTGCCAGGGACCCAGAGAGAGGAGGTGAAGAGTAGGTGACAACGGTGGGTTATCTACCCTCACCCTCTCCTTCACACACCTTCATAGTCAAGTTCTATGTTGTGCCCTTCCAAAATTTCTTATCTTTCCCTTTATGGTTTATCAAGTTGCTAATCCTTAGTTTAAATGATTTTTCCTAGGAAATGTTAACATCTGGCCTGTGAAAGGGCAAAACTGTACGAAATTGGGGGAGTATAGGAGTCAGGTCAAGTCACTGGCATTTATTAAGTGTTTACTATATTCCAGAAACCATGCTAAACTGTCTAAGGAGAGAAAGAAAGGCGAAAACAGGTACTGTCCTTATGGAGCTCACATTCTAGTAGTGAAGACAACCTGCAAACAACTATGTACATACAAGATGTACACAGTAAACTGTAGGTGATCTCAGAAAAGCACTAGCATGTGGAGTAGGGAAGAGGTTTGAAAAAGGCCTCTTGCAGAAGATGGTATTTGAGCTAACACTTGAAGGAAGCCAGAGAAGCAGGAGGCAGAGATGAGGAAGGATATAATTCAGGCTTGTGGGTGACAGCAAGTAAAAAGGCACTTAGTTCGGTGCACATGGAGTGTCATGTGCAAAGAATGGCAAAGAGGCTGGTGTTGCTGGATCATAGAGTACATGGAGTAAAGTGTGAGAAAACTGGAAAGGTTGGAAGGGGCCAGATTATGAAGAGCTTTGAAAGCCAAACAGAAGATTTTATATTTGATCCTGGAGATAATAGAGAGGCACTGAAGTTTGTTGAGTTGGGGCATGGTAGGATGATATGTTCAGAGATCTATGCTTTAGGAAAATGACTGGCAGCCCAGGAGGGAAGAGACTTGGGGCAGGTTGTTGAACCAAAGAAGGCTATTGCCTGGACTTAAGGTGATTAGGGCCTGTGTAGGAGGAAAAGGTTGTATATAAGAGATGTTGAGAAGGTAGAATCCAGAGGATTTGGCAGCAGATTCAATATGAAGATCGCAGAAGGGTTTTGTGACTGATAGAGGGCTCAGCCAGTGACAGTGATAGGAGTGAGGGGGACGCTTGCTGTTCAGGATTCCAGGACAGGAATGGCTTCCATGGCTAGAATTGACAGTCAGTAGTGTCATCTTCACTGTGAGGCAGTGGGAGTGGCCAGTAGGTGCCTGACCTCACTGATCCCTATTTTGAGTCTCTGGTCCAGGGTAGAAAAAAGGAGACTTTTTGATAATCACTGGAGTTTCTGTCCATTCCTCTCAGGTGTGCCAAGAGCACCACCTTCCTCGGGAACACCCCCAGCTTCTACTACAGTCCGAGGTCCTAGTAGCCAGTCTGCATATGGCCAGTTTGGCCAAGGAGATGTGCAGAATGGGCCAAGCTCCACTGTTCAGATGCAGAGGTAAGTGTTTGGGTCACCCTTGGTTAATCTCAGGAAGAGATATGCAGATCATATTCAGGCTATGTGAGAAGTAGGCAACAGTGGGACACCTTCCTTTTGTCATCTATTCCCTTTCGTGTCTCTATTTTCCTTTCCTCCTTTCTTGACCTATTTCCCTTCTCCCCATCTTATTTATTTCTCCCATTTCCTTTCCTAGTCTTCTGCTATTGCTAATATACTGGCCTCTTAGCTAGGATTCTGTTTCACATTCTCTCCTTTGAGCACTAGGCTCTCTGCCACTGGATTTTTTCTTATCTAGACACCATGCAGCAGTTAATATTACTGTCCTTACTGAGTCCCGCCCCTAGGAAAGAATAGGAAGGGGCTTTGAGATCCCTTAGGCCCGCTCCTGTCACTAGACTCAGTATATGGCTGGCTGGCTGGCTGGACTCAGGCCAGCCTTGTCCCAAAGCACAGAGAAAAGAGCAGCCCCTCCATTTCAGAGGCAGAAGCGATGAAGACTGGGATGTAACTTGTGAGGGGCATAGCAGGGAGGCCTAGATGAGATATCATCCAAAGCATTTGGCAAAGCAGTGCCCAGGTCCTTCAGTAGACTTTTCCACTAGGTCACTGTTTTTCATTTAATGAAGGAGAAGGCAGAGGGCCCCAGAATTTAGATTTATACGTTGGGGTTAAAGAAAGTGAGAGAAATAACCTGGGAAACTTCCTGACCTTTGTTCGCTGAACACGTGACAAGTGACCTTTATCTTCTTGGGCCCATGAGATAAATATATGTTTGATAAGAATGGAATGAGCTCTTAGTCATCCATGCTAATACAAGGGTGGTTGATGAAACAGGTATCCATTGAGTACCAACTATGTGCTTAATAAACTAGGTGTCAGAGAGTACAAAGTGTAGTCTTCTCCACAGTGTAGTGGGGAAGATAAAACTAATAGGAATAAAACAATAAACAGAATTCTAAAAGTAAGACATATATGAATACTGTTAATTGTGGATTACAAAGAAAGAGGTGAGAGGGCAAAGTCTTCATGGTAATATAGTCTACTTTAGCATAGAGTTTGGGATGGCAGGTCTGTCTGGGCTTCTGTCCAAGGGAGTTTTTTCCCCCACAGAAACACTAGAAGGACCTTGTTATATTATAGGCCTCTAATATGTACTCCAAGGATAGCATTTTAGCCAGACTCCTTTAAATTACTTTAATTTTCAGACAACAAAATCAATTAAACATAACATTTATAACTATTAACAGTTAAGATTTAATACACGTAGTATTCGTAATAGCTTATTAGTTGCTCCTTCTGTTTGTCATTCTCATTTTAAGGCAGCAGG
Organism: Vombatus ursinus; assembly: GCF_900497805.2. NCBI lineage: Eukaryota > Metazoa > Chordata > Mammalia > Diprotodontia > Vombatidae > Vombatus > Vombatus ursinus. Next base: position 4,475,938 of record NW_020940527.1, read on the forward strand.
AATACCACTCTTCCCCTAGAACATGGGCAAGTAAATTAGCCTCCATGGACCTCCGATTTCTCCTCCGTGAAACAAGGGGTTGAAGAAGCCTTGGTGATCCTTTCAACCCGTGATTTCCTGTGATCCATCTTTATGTATAGAGTTTTCATTCTCTTGCTGTGTCTGCTTTCTCTACTTGATGTCACTTCCTGGAAACCTTTCCAGATTTCTTTGGTGGTCTTATATTTATCATGTCTAATGGTAACATGACCCCTCAGTTCAGAGCTTCCTTTCAGTTCTTACTTGCTATGCCTGGTCACAGCCTCTCTGAGCCTACAGCAGGTCTCTGAGACCTATTTTCTACATTTTAAAGGGTTTGAAGTTTGTATCAGTTCACCATTGAAATCACAGATCCTTGATGTCTTGCTGTAATGCCATCGTAGTACACTGATAGTCCACTTCATTACACTGATTATATACACTGATATAGTTCATTCAACTATTCACCAGATGCAGAGTATTAAGGTTTTCCAATACATCTGTATTTATGAAAATTCATTTCTAAATAAATTCCATCCATATCTATTGTATATCTTATTTTTTATGATTACATTCTTGGAGTATATTCCCAGTAATGACATCATTTGATTAAATTTCATGATTCTTGTTAAGTTTTAGATTATATATAAAAAGCTATTTATTTTCAGTTCTAGCAACAATGTGTGTACATGTTTTTTACAATTCTTCTAGCAGTGAGTTTTGTCACCTAGTATAATTTGAAATGTGGTTTTTTATTAATATTTGAATAGTGGCTCTGAAACAATTGGATGTGTCTGATGTTTTTTGTTGTTGTTGTTGAGTTGTGTCCAGCGCTTTGTGAACCCGTAGATCATAGCGTGTCAGTGCTGCCTTTGGAGTTTTCTTGGAAAAGATACTGGAGTGATTTGCTATTTCCTTCTCCATTGGATTAAGTGAGGCAAACAAAGATTCAGTGACTTGCCCAGGGTCACACAGACAGTACCTATCTGAGGCTAGATTTAAACTCAGATCTTCCTTATTCCAGGCCTAGCGCTCTATCCACTGAGCAACCTAGCTGCCTCCATATCTGAAGTTTGGAGAATGCAGAATACTTCAAAGTAAATAATGAAACTGCCCTATGAAGAGCTCCTTTAGGAGGAGCTGAAAAGTTTTTTTAGCCTTCCTCTCCCCAGTCAGCTGACATTGGAAAGCAAGCATTGCCTCTTACACTCATGCAGCATGCTGGCCTGAGATGAACTGCTCTCTCTGCATGTGTTTACTCTATGGCTTACACCTGTATTTTGGGAAGACGTCTCAAATCGTACTCATCTGACCAGTAGACTGGCAGTATAACACAGCGCTCTTTCACTTCTAGCCCCTGGACTGTGGACTGCCATGCTGTGGCAGTAATGTCAGTGACAGGCTTAGGCAGAGACGGTGGTGATGTCACGATTGTGCACTCTGAAGTTCGGAACTAGATTTGCCACAAAGGCCACCAAAAGAAGAAAAGGTGGGGCAGCTAGGTGGTGCAGTGGGTAGAGCACCGGCCCTGAAGTCAGGAGGACCTGAGTTCAAATGTGGCCTCAGACCAAACACTCGACACTTACTAGCTGTGTGACCCTGGGCAAGTCACTTAACCCCAATTGCCTTAAAAAAAGAAAAAAAGGTTCACTGTATTGTCTCATGAATATCTAACCCAAGACCTCATTGTTGAGAGGAGATGATTTTGGATTCTTGAAGGCTTTGATGTTAGAGTACAGTCTCTGGTGAGTCTTTCCCAGGTGAAAAGGCTTTGAATGTGATCTCAGTGATAACTGTTGACAGATACTATTGTCTAAGGACCAGCCTAATTCAATTTGGAGCTTCACTACCAGGTTGGCAGCAGTGTGATGTTTTTGGGGGGCTGGGGTGGAGAGATTGTAGGATCTCTTAATGACAGTCTGCTAAGTTAGAGAGATTGCAGTGTCTGCAGTGGAAAACCTACTACACCAGTGAAATCACAGATCCTTGATATATCAAAGAAATTCACAATTTGGATAATCAAGAAGTTGTACCATTTCTTTGTAGCTATGAAAGGAAAACTGAAGTCTTGGCAGAGCCCAGGCTAGGGGAAAGAAGGGTAAGGTAGTTTGGAACTAGGGATTCTTACCAAGTTTGCCAGGGTTCCTAGATCTCATTATGACCTCTACTCCCATTCTCTCCTCAGGGCCCCTGTGTCTCAGCCATTTGTGCCAGCCCCAGTGGCCCCTCTGGTGAACCAGCCAGCTGCATTTCAGCCCTATGGCCCTCCCCCAACCAGTGCACAGGTGACCACTCAGATGGCAGGAATGCAGATCAGTGGCCCGGCTGGCCCTCCTCCTTCAGGATTAGGCTATGGTGAGTGCCTAGGGGTGCAAAGACTTTGTTTCCTTCCCTTCTCTTCCTGTCCCCCAAGGAGTGGAGGAAAGAACATTTATTAAGCTCTTACTGTGTCCAAAGCATAAACCTTGGAGGTATAAATAGAAAAGTAGGAGTTCCTCTAATGGGTGTTTTTGAGTTAGATGGGAAGGCACAGCATCTTTGGGGTGCAATGGCGAAGCAGGTGATCATGTGTCTTTAGTGACATTTCCATTAATTAAGCTATACAGACTTTTTATATGGAACCACTGGATGCTACCAAGCACTTTGCCATGGAGTTTTTTTTCTAGGTCTTTGGTAGCTATGGCTGATACAAGCTGTAAGGTTCTGTAATGGATTCCTTAACTCTACTTTCCTGTGCCTCTTGGTATCAAAAAATGGGATAATTACAGCCACCTCTGCTATGTGGATAGAGAAACAGCTTGTTAAATAAGCAGGAATTAGGAACTAGGGTAGTAACTTATCCTCTTCTGTTCTTCAGGGCTACCACCTACATCAATGGCTTCAGCCTCAGGAAGTTTTCAAGGCTCCAATCTATATGGCTCTTACCCTCAGAACCTGGCTCCACCCACTAGCCTGGCCCAGGCTCATCCTGGTGCCCAAACCCCACAGTGCTGTGCCCCTATGCAGGCTTCTAGTTTCCCACCCTCAGCAGCAGGAGGCCCCAGGCCTCCTTCAATTGCTGGACCATCCATGCCTGGACAGAGCTTTGGGGGGCCCCCAGTGAGCCAGTCCAACCATGCATCCTCACCTCCCCCACAAACTCAGCCCCCAATGCCTGGCCCCCCAGGACCACCACCTCCTATGCACTCCTCCCAGCCAGGCTATCAGCTGCAACAAAACGGTGAGTCTTCCCCACATTGGCTTTGTCAGAGCTGGGGGCTCTGGCCATCTGCACGCCATGAATTCAAGTACTATTTGTTTGACTAGTGGTTTTCTGTATGGGATAGAAGGTAAATTGTCAGCAGCTCTCCTTCCCAGGACTTTATGATAATTCTGATAATCACATTGATAGAACACTTGGAGATTTACAAAATATTTTCCTTACCCAGCCCTTGGAGATAGAATAACTGGTGCAAGTATTGATTCCATTTAACATGGGAAAACTGAGGCTTAGAGAAGTTAAGGGACTTGCCCAGGTTCACCCAGCTATTTTGCATCTGACCCAGGACTTGGGACTTCAAGAGTAGTTAGTATTCTTTACGCTTGATTTTTTCAAGTTGGTGGTGAACGAGCTATCATTATCATTATCGTTATCACTGTACCTCAGTATTTATCTCCTATGTTTGTGGAATGCCTTAGGCTTTGTGAGAGAGGATAGGGAAGAAGTTATGGAGTTATAATCTTCATGCCTTTGCCTCGCAGGCTCCTTTGGACCAGCTCGAGGCCCTCAGCCCAACTATGGGGGAGCCTACTCTGGAGCACCCAACTTTGCCAGTCCACCTGGGCCTCCTCAGCCACCTCCCCCAAAGCGCTTGGATCCTGACTCCATCCCTAGTCCTGTAGGTACACTGTCTTGTGACCATGGCTGTTTGTGCACATGTGTGCTATGAGTAGTGTCCATGTGTGTACCTGTGTGTATATATGTATGTGTGTGCTAAGCTGGAGAGAATCTTAAGCAACAAATCTTAAGCAACATTGCTCAGTCCTCCTCCCTTATCCTCCTCCTTTTTTTTTTTCAGGGTTTAGAGTAAATTTTGGTTGTTATTTGCAGTAAGGGGGGATAGGGTAGGACGTAACGTGAACCTTCAAAGTTGGTGGAGCTGTGGTGAGCTTTAGTGAGGTATATCACTAATGGACACACCTTGGAAGAACCGACCACTTCATTTTTGGAGCGTGAGCTGAGGCCATTTCTCCTACACTTAAAATCTGATGAGATAGAAGCATTCCAGTTTCATTGATACTGATATGATTTTTTTTTTTAAAGGCAATTGGGGTTAAGTGACTTGCCCAGAGTCACACAGCTAGTGAGTGTTATGTGTCTGAGGCTGGATTTGAACTCAGGTACTCCTGAATCCAGGGCCGGTGCTCTATCCACTGCGCCACCTAGCTGCCCCACAGTTTCATTGATATTGAAGGGAGTTTTTTCCCTGTTTATTATGGGAATATGAATTGAAAGGACTGTAGCAGAAGTACTTTCTTTCAAAAAGAAGTGAATTTTATCCCAAACGTGGTTAGAAATTTCAGAACCACTAAGACTTAGGCTGGATGCCTTGGGGCTGCTGTCTCTTGAATCAGCTCCCTAACCATTTCAGTCACAGCATTTGGTGTGTTGCTCACTCTGTAATCCTTTCAAGTTATCATATTTCTCTTCCCACTCTCTGTGGGGTTGGTCCCCGGGGAGGATCCGCTCCTGTGATGGCAGCCTGCCTGGCTGAGGTAAAGTGAGCAAAGCTTTCCTCAGGTAATCGGAGCTCTTTTGGAGCCATAGAAGACCATCTGGTTTGAGGTCACACCCTTTCAGTGGGATGATGAGTCTCCTAGGTGGCTGGCTACCTGCTCGGTGACTGTTCAAGTGGGAACACCCCTTTCCCTCCCTGGAGCATCCCTGCCCGCCCAGCTCTTCTCCACACTCTCCCTGCTTGGCATCCGTCTGTGCCCTGTTCCTTGTCCTCCTGCATCACACCTTGAGCCACCAGAGCCTTTGAGCTGGGAGGCTAGGGACGCAGAAGCTCCATACCCAGATGGAATCTGGTTTCACGATGTTTTCAGAGCTCCAGATGTATGTGTCTGACTCCCTCAGGGCTGAGAGAAGTAACATCTGCTTGTTCTTTTGTTTCTCTCTGTGTGTCCTTTTGCTGCCTTTATTTTTAAAACACAAACTAAAAGCAACTCAATGAGCTGCCTCCTCAGCAGAAAACCAGGCACAGAATAGACCCCGATGCCATTCCTAGCCCAGTAAGTCCGGGGGTGGGGAGTGCGTGTCTTCTCTGTGTTGGTGCCACCTGTGCATGCTGTGACTTCAGCTTCCCTTCATTCACTGTGTTCACCCTTTCCCCAGTTCCTTTCATCCTTCAACCCACCCATCTCCCCACTGGCAGGAACAGCATGCATGTCTCTGCTTACTATGTAGTAAAGAAAGTAGAGGGCTGGGAACAGCAGCACATGAAGAATGGGGGTAAAGTTTCTAGAAAACTATTAATATAAGTAAGCCACCATTCTACTCACCTCACCTGATTATTATCACCCGTCCTCACTAGCTTCCTTGAGGCATAAAGACTGGGTGAGAGTAGGGGTCAGATTTTCCCCACTTTGATGCTGTTTCACCTATTGTGGATGAGTCCAAGCCTCTTTAGGGGCACTGGTCTACGGGCCACTGGTCTACAGGGCCTTGGTGCTTCTGGACTAAGCTGTCTATAAGAGTGCCTACCACCTTGGGTTGAGGGATGGTGTAGCTGGTTCTGGACCTCTTCCTCATGAACTTGGATACTGTTGACTTCAACCCTCCTTCTATGGAGGACTGGAATATGAGGTGGGGGAGTCAGAAGCATGTCTTCTTCCTTACTGTTGGCTTCATTTACCCCTTGCTGGGGTGACTGAAGATGACCATGCTGGTCAAGAATGTCATCACTGGCCCACCAGATTTTTCTCCTCTTTCCCTTCAGCATCTTTGTACGATAAAGGGAAGCTTTGGACCAAAATAATGTTCTGTATTCGACTGTAAGGATTAAGGAGGTCTTAGGATCAGGGTTAGGGCAGAAAGGTGCAGCATCTTTCCTGTGCTCATGTCTAGTGCTCCTTTAAGACAAAGGCAGCTTTTGTTTCCCTACCCACCTCACCATTTATCCTCTTTGCCCATTCCATTGAGTGTGGGGTCATTTCAGGTAGATTCATTTTCACCTCGTTACCATTTGTTTTCCTTTTGACTTGGAATGTTTGGGAAAGAAAAGGAAGTCATGTTGGGGAGAGGGAATCTGATCAGCCTAAGGGTCTATATTTGGATTGTCCTAGAATCATCAAGAGAGGTTGGGCAGGGTGGGTTAACTGTTTGTGGGGGATAAGTGATTTCATTGCCTAGCCCATTGACCACCTGACATGCCCCTCCTCCATCCCCCAGTTTTGCCTGCTCAGAGTGCTGTTGGCTTGACAGTGGGGATTATCAAGGGTGGGGATTGGGTTTATAACCCATTCGTTGGTATCTCAATGGAAAGGGACATAATTTAGGAGGTGGGGTGTGGGTAGGTATATTGCTTGGTGAATCATCAGACTGTTGAACAGCTCTGTTCTCTTCCATTTCTTGGCTTTCTGTGGTCTGGTTTCTTCCTTTTTACATTTATCCCATTCTCCTCATTCCTGCAGATCCAAGTCATTGAAGATGACAGGAATAACCGGGGGTCAGAGCCATTTGTCACTGGAGCACGAGGCCAAGTCCCACCCCTGGTTACCACCAATTTTCTAGTGAAAGACCAAGGTGAGCAGGGCACTGACACCTTTCTATGGAGTCTTTCCCTTTTCCATCCCTGAGGGGCCTTCATAATTTGGATGGAGGTAAACTTAACCATGGTCTGCAGCTTGAGAATTAGATTTTTGTCATGTCTAAGCAGGACATAGAACTTATGGCAAGGAATGAAGCCACTTTTGGTGAGATTGTAGGGTCAATGGATAGGGGTGTTCAGGAAGACAAACTGTCTAAATTTGGCCCTCTACCTTTCCTGCAGGAAATGCAAGTCCCCGATATATCCGCTGTACATCATATAATATCCCTTGCACATCTGACATGGCCAAGCAGGCTCAGGTGCCCCTAGCAGCTGTCATCAAGCCACTGGCCAAGCTGCCCCCTGAGGAGGTGAGTGTCCTGGACAGTGGAGTTGGGAGGGAGCCAGGAGCCCCTCTGGGTGATCAGGGAGGTGGGAGTAAATAATAGTCATAAGAGTCATTATTTATTTTGTGCTTTAAGGTTTTCAAAGTGCTTATTTGATACAGCAATCCTATTATTATTATTCCATTTTACAGTTGAGGAAATGGCTCAGAGAGGTTAAGGGACTTCCCCAGGGTCACACAGCTAGTGTCCCAGGCATGATTTGAGCTTGGGTCTTTCCTGACTTCAGCACTCTACCTACTGTGCCACCTAACTGCAGAGGGTGATGGCATTTTAGTTGTGTGGATAGGGCTGAAGGCCTCATTGCTTATCATTCTGAGGCCTATGTTTAGAAAGAATTAGAGAGATAAGACTGGGTAGGGGGATTTGGAAGTTCCAGTCAGTCTGACAAAAGACATTTGGTTTAGGTAAATGGGGGGGTAGGATTTGAGGAACCAGTTCTAGGAAGTTTAGACATAGCTGATATCTCAATTTTTCCCCTTGTCATCCTCCAAACTTGAATGGGTCAGGGGAAGGCAGTCTTTCTCTTCTGCCTAGATCCTTATCTTGTTACCCAGTCCCTTAACAAATAGAATGAGAACTAAGCAGCTGCCAAATAAGACCCTGGTGAGAGGATCCACAGCACATGTATCCTAGAGGCCTTACAAACAGTGGGGGGTGGGGGTGGGGGTGGTGGTTAAGTATGGCCTTATGTCGATAACTGTTCCCATCCTGATCCATTTAATTTTGGAAAGGTCGTAATGAGTTTGGCTGAAGATTTTAGAGTTCCCCCAGAGGCCCCTACTTTCCATCTCTGTTTTACTTGATGTATCTGTCTGCTCTAGTCTTAGGGAGATAGTTGGGTACTTGGCTGGAAGATCCTCATCTGCTTATATTCATCACCCCAAGGGAACAACAGGAGTCACTGATACTTAGGAATGGTGGAGGGCAGAAGTCATGAGTATTTAGAGGAAGGTCAGGAATCTTACATGTTTAGGGGGAGTTGAGAGTAGAGGGTAAAGAGTCTCAAATGCTACGGGGAAAGGATAAGAACAGGGTCTGAAGTAAAAGCTCCCAGAAGAATCTGGGAATTTCCATCTTGGTTCCTGTCACAGCCCTCAGCTAAATGGGACCAGCATAGCTAGTCTTCAGTTCTCCCATGAGGGAACTGATCTTAGGGATGGGGAGATTACAGTACCTATACTTTGAGGGACATATTTCCTGTGACCATTGCTCCCTTCCCCTCTTCCCTTCCTCCCTCCATCTTCCCTTCCCCACCCCCACCCCCTTCTTCCTCCAGGTTATTCTTATTCCTCTCCCCTGCCCCAGTGCCTGTCCCTCATGTCTGACCCATCCTAGTTCCCCTGTGTCTCAGCTCCTCCCCTCTCTTCTCTAGGCCCCACCATATGTCGTGGACCATGGGGAATCGGGCCCTGTGCGCTGCAATCGCTGCAAAGCCTACATGTGCCCCTTCATGCAATTTATTGAAGGTGGGAGGCGCTTCCAGTGCTGCTTTTGCAGCTGCGTTACTGAAGGTCAGTCTGTGGACAAGGGCTGGGAGTGGTATATCTGGGGCTATAGCAGCCAAGTAAGTTATTGCTCCATCTGAAGAATATTGGGAAAATTTGAGAACCTATGGGAATGAAGCTAAGAGTTTGAATCAGAGTTCAGTATAGGCTACCTCTTCCTTATTTGTGGAAATTGAGAAAGTGGTTTTCTTGGTAACATCCCACCGTACCCTTTGACAGTTCCTCCCCAGTATTTCCAACACCTGGATCACACTGGTAAACGTGTGGACTTCTATGACCGTCCTGAGCTTTCTCTGGGCTCCTATGAATTCCTGGCTACTGTGGATTACTGCAAGGTGAGGTCAGAGGGAGGTAGAAGGGTGGCTCAGTCTGAGCCCTTCTATTTCTTTTCCATTTCATCCTCTTGTTTCTCAGTCAGTCTCTTGATAACTCTCCTTTCCTCTCATGCTTCCTTCCACCTCAGAACAACAAGTTCCCTCGTCCCCCTGCCTTCATCTTCATGATTGATGTCTCCTACAATGCTGTTAGGAGTGGCCTTGTCAGGCTCCTCTGTGAGGAGCTCAAGTCACTGTTGGACTTCCTGCCCAGGTTAGGGACCGTGAGCTTAATTCTCTCCTTCCCCTCCTCCTCCTCCCCCTCCCCCTCCCCCAGGGTGGTGGGACAGCTGGGCTGTTAATGTGATCATTGGCCTGATGACCTTCTGGGTGATGGGGTGGCTGGTATGTGGAAGGAGGGGAGCATCTACTGAGGAGTATCGCCTCCTACAGGGAGGGAGGGGCAGAGGAGTCGGCCATACGTGTTGGCTTTGTCACGTACAACAAAGTGCTGCACTTCTACAATGTGAAGAGTTCCTTGGCTCAGCCACAGATGATGGTGGTGTCTGATGTGGCTGACATGTTTGTGCCACTGCTGGATGGCTTCCTGGTCAATGTCAGCGAGTCCCGAACAGTCATCACCAGGTGGGGTCCGGGACTGACTGTTTGTGTCACCATGACCTGTGATGGGGGGAAGAGCTATTGGTTGGGCCCCCAGGGTCCCATGGGATCCTGTTTTCAGTTTCTACTTTATCCAGTCCATCCTTCACATTGCTGCCTGAATAATCTTCCTAACATACTCCTCTGACTAAGGTGTCCTACTGAAAACCTTTTCATGCTCCCCATTGCCTCCTAAATGAAGTAAAAACTTACCCTACCTTTCAAGGCTTTCCACAGTCTGGCTACAACATCCATTTCAACCCATCCACACCGAGTCTTTTCCAGCCAAACTATATTACTACTCTATGAACCTCTAGTCCTATTAAATGTCTTTTGTTTCTTGTAAGGACCACCTTAGGTGCCTTCTCCTCCCCTTCCTCCAACAAGCTGAAAGGCATCTCTTTTTTTTTTTTATTGTCCTTTTGACATTTCCTTGGTACTTATATTCTGTCCTTATAGTTAGTAGAGTACATTTCTTATTCTCCTTAACAGACGGTAAGTTTCCTGAGGGCGAGCGCTGTGTTACTTTATATTTGCAGCACTAGTACTTGACACAGCGCCTTGCACATAACATGTGAGAATTGAATTATAATTGGGAGTACAGTCTGTGATTGGAAGCTTTGGTGGTTGGGCCCTAGATGGGTAGGATAATGATGGAGGTAGCCATTCAGACTGACTTTTCTTACTCCTTCAGTTTGTTGGACCAGATTCCAGAAATGTTTGCAGATACGAGGGAGACAGAGACAGTATTTGCTCCCGTGATCCAGGCTGGAATGGAGGCTCTGAAGGTAAGCATAGGGTTGTCATAGGCTATTTAGAGTAGAGCATTAGATGTGACTCCAGGTCCTTCAGGGATTGTTTTAAACAGCTAGCCAGCCCTTCAGTATGTTGGTTGCTAGAGGGAAGTGTCTGCTTAGCCAATGTGTTCATGGGTCTTCTTCTTGCCCCATCTACAGGCTGCTGAGTGTCCAGGGAAGTTGTTTTTGTTCCATACGTCTTTGCCCATTGCAGAAGCCCCCGGGAAGCTGAAGAACCGGGATGACCGGAAGCTGCTTAACACTGACAAGGAGAAGGTAGGGTGGGGCAAGTAGGCTTAGATGAGAAATTCCACCCCCTACAAACTCTGCATGCCTCTGACACATTTCTCCTACCTCCCACTGATCCTTTGATACAACCTGTTTCAGAAATAAGCTGGGATTCATAGTAGCTCCCCGTAGATATGTTACATTTTTTTGTATCTCACACAGTGCTCAATAAGTAATGAAATATTTGTTGACTACAACTCTTTGTCACTTTCTCTCCTTTCCCAGACCCTATTCCAGCCACAAACAGGCTTCTATCAGTCCCTGGCCAAGGAGTGTGTGGCTCAGGGCTGCTGTGTGGACCTGTTTCTCTTTCCTAACCAGTATGTAGATGTGGCCACCCTTGGGGTAGTACCCTATCATACTGGTGGCTCCATATACAAGTACGCTTGCTTCCAGGTATGGGCTCTGGACACTCAAACATACTGACCAACAACAAAAACATTGGCAGAGCTGGGAGTTTTCTGTCCTTCCTATACTGTTGATGAGGATAGTGTCTAGAGACAGTTTGTGGGCTAGGGGGGTCAGGGAGGGGAGTAGTTCGTGAACGTACTGGGTGGGTGGATGGGAGTGACCCATACTGTGAGGGGAGTCGGCAATATGACTTGAGGCCTGGGAAACTGCAGGTGGAAAGTGACCAGGAGCGCTTCCTCAGTGACCTACGTCGGGACGTACAGAAGGACGTTGGCTTCGATGCTGTGATGCGAGTCCGGACAAGCACCGGTTGGTCCTAGGACGGAAAGGGGAAACATATAAGGGAGGGGAGGTTTCAGGTGAGGTTTGGGGAGCTGCTGTTACATAGCCTTTGTCCTGGAACTGTCTCTATGACCTCAGGTATCCGGGCTACCGATTTCTTTGGAGCCTTTTACATGAGCAACACGACAGATGTCGAGCTGGCAGGTCTGGACGGGGACAAGACAGTGACTGTAGAATTCAAGCATGATGATCGCCTCAGTGAAGACAGTGGAGCCCTCATCCAGGTTAGGAAATGAGACCCAGCAAGGAAATGTCAGTTACCTCATGTCTCTTTCTGTAAATCGGTGGCTAGAGGCCATTCTGGGAGTTCCAGTCACATTAATTTTGGCCCTGTGACCTTAGGCAAATAACTTCTCACTGCCTCAGGCAAATTTCAGACCTTCACTTGGCCAGCAGTTACTGCTGATAGGCATCGTAGAAGTTTCTTTGCCTGTAGTTCGCTACAAAGGTCAATAAAATCACAAGTCCAAATGAATACACCCCTCCACCCTCAATTATTCTGCTGTGTTTGTTGGGGGTGGTACCAAAGAAGGGGGCTTTTGGGGAAGGGACCGTCTGATTCTTGCTCATCTCTGCCCTAGTGTGCTCTGCTCTACACAAGCTGTGCAGGGCAGCGGAGGCTCCGTATTCATAACCTGTCACTGAACTGCTGCACCCAGCTAGCTGACTTGTATCGGAATTGTGAGACTGACACGCTCATCAACTACCTGGCCAAGCTTGGTAAGGGATGGGCACTTGAATAGGTAGGGGAAATGTTGGGGGACAGGAATCAGAGGTCTGTTAAGTTTGATGAGGTGAGTTGTGAGACCATGGGCACATCACTCCTTGTCTGCCTCAGTTTCCTTATCCTTAAAATGGGGATAAGAATGGCAGCACTACCTCTTAGGGTTGTTGTAAGGATAAAGCAAGATAATATTTGTAACACATTTGCAAACTTTAAGGCACTATGTAAATGCTAGCTGCTATTATTAGTGTCTTATAGCGGGGTTGGAATGACCTGCCTTGTATTCTTTCTCTCTTAGCATACCGAGGAGTACTGAGCAGTCCTGTGAAGACAGTACGTGATGCTCTCATCAGCCAGTGTGCCCAGATCCTGGCTTGTTACCGAAAGAACTGTGCCAGCCCCTCTTCTGCTGGACAGGTTTGGGAATAAGGGGTCAATGCAAGTGTGTGGTTGAGATTTGAAGTTATATTGTGCTGCAGAAGAGATGAAAAGAAGGGAGGAATCCTAGGCTGGTTTTGAGAGGAATTCCTCCAGGGTCCCTCAGTGTCCCTCTTTTCCTCTTCCTTCTTCAGCTCATCCTCCCAGAGTGCATGAAGCTTCTTCCTGTTTACCTGAATTGTGTGCTGAAGAGTGATGTCCTGCAGCCTGGGGTTGAGGTCACCACTGATGACCGAGCCTATGTTCGGCAGTTGGTCACTTCGATGGATGTGGCAGAAACCAATGTCTTCTTCTATCCTCGGCTCCTCCCACTGGTGAGGATGAGGGTTGGTATGTGAGCTCCTGCTAGGAAGAAAATGAACTTGGGGGAGAAGGTAGGCACTGATGAGAGTGTGAGAGCCCAGCCTGGAAGACCGGAGAATCTGAGCATGTTGGTATTGTCTTGGTTGGGGTTTACTGGTTCCCAGTGGTCTGATCCTCTTTCCCTCCTCTACTCCCAGACAAAGGTTCCAGTGGAAAGCAGTGCCGAACCACCAGCTGTCCGGGCATCTGAGGAGCGCCTCAGCAAGGGAGATGTGTACTTACTGGAGAATGGGCTTAACCTTTTTCTCTGGGTTGGGGCCAGTGTGCAGCAGGGTGTTGTCCAGAGCCTCTTCAGCGTCCCTTCCTTCAGCCAGATTAACAGTGGCCTGGTGAGAGGCTGGGCTCCCCGGAAATCTGGAGGGAAAGAGGGTTGTTAATGAGCATTGCAAAGTTATAGGGACTTAGTACCTTGGACAGGATCTGCTGGTCTTTTCCAAGTATTACAGAAGCATGGGATGGCACTGTCCCATCTCAGATCCTGTCTTTCCTTTGCTTCATGGGGCTGTATTTGTGACTGGGCTGAGATCCAGTAACCTGGCCATAGGGGAAACCATGAGTTCTGTGTTTTCTAGAGTGCCCTGCCAGTCCTGGAGAACCCATTGTCTAAAAGGGTGCGAGACCTCATTGATAGCTTCCGTGCGCAGAGATCCCGATATATGAAGGTACTAACCTCTCCATCTCTCCCCAAGTTCCCCTTGTATCCTTGACTTCTTGGGGTCTAATGGGGCCAGGGATGATCCTGAAGAATAGTGGTGGCGGAGGGGCGTTGGATTGGTTTGCTTCTGCCGTCCTCCCATGTACTCTCTGCTCTGGCATCAGCTCATCGTGGTGAAGCAAGAGGACAAGTTGGAGATGTTATTCAAGCACTTCCTGGTGGAGGACAAGAGCCTGAGTGGGGGTGCATCCTACGTAGACTTTCTGTGTCACATGCACAAGGAGATCCGGCAGCTACTGAGCTAGAGGAAGTGGGTGCAGGGCAGAGGGCTCCAGGCCAGCTCCCCACAAGTCCCCAGGACAGCAGGGAAATCTGGACAGTTGCATATATTATAAGTCACGTAAGCAGAGATCCCCTCAGTCTCAAGAGGGTGGGGCAGGGGTTGGGGAGGGTAGCCCCTCTCTGGGTCCAAGGGTCTCAACACTCAACTATGTCCTGCTGCTGGCAGGTACTCCTATCCCCCTCTTTCCTGCTAACCCTGTCATAATGAATGTAGTTTCTCAGTTCACTGTGTGTGACTCAGTGTTGGGGGTGCAGAGGCATCCAAACTCTGGGAATGCTCTGTGTCCATTTGGGCCAACCTCCAAGCCAAGAGAGGGGGCAGCAGGAGTGAATGGTGGGGATCCTGGGGGTTGGGGCAGTGGTCAAATGGGACAGAAATGAGGATTCAGGGTGCTGGTTCAGCTCTCTGTATCAGTGACTTCCTATATTAGGGATGACATGTAGGGTGTACAGGAGCCGGGGGTGGGTGGTAGAGTCCAGTGTTTCTAGGATAGCTCAACCCTCCTACACCCGTGGGAGCAGCAGAGCTGGGGGGAGGGAGAGGGAGTTTTGGGGGTGGAGGGGGAAGTTGGCCTCCCAACTTTTTTTCCCTGTCCCCAATGTCTGGTATTCACTCTGTGGGTGGAGACTCTGGGGCTTCTTTCTACCCACCCCTTCTCTGCTAGGAGAGCCTGGGACCCTTCACGGAGATGGACGAAATTGCGGACGTTTGGGGGGGTAGGGGGCCGTGTCACCAAGCCCCTTTCCCGTGGGGGTGTTTAACACTGGATGGTTCTGTAGGGAGCCTGGTCATCAACTTGCAATACCTCACAGAGCCAACCCTCCTGGCCCTGCCCCGCTGCCTTGCCCCGGCCCCCCGGCCCCCAGGGACCGGAGTGAGAGAGGCCCGATAGACAATGGTGCAGGAGCCCAGGCCTGCCCGCCGCCACGGTTTCTGGCACTGACCCGTTAGGACAGCCGAACCTTTTAACAGACCCAGGTCCGAGGGCAGGCACTGAGCTGGAGGTGGGGGACGCCTCGGGCCTCTCACTTCTCCTCATTGGTTTATTTTTTCAACGCATCTTTAATTTGTAAAGAAACAAATAAAATAAATTAAGATGTATTAAGATCGCCTGGTTCTTGGCCTGGACGAGACGCTTGGATGGGAGCTGGTCGTGGGGAGGCGCGCATGCGTGGAGGGGTTGCTCTTCCCCCGCTCCTCCCTGTCTCCTTGGGGCGGGGTCTCATCTGAGGCCGGCGGGCCGAGACCAGGAGCAGGCATGGAGGGCGCCAGCGTGGCGTTGGCGGCCGCGGTGATACTCTGGCTTGGCGGCGGCGGCGCCGGAGCCGAGCCGGGGCCCGAGGGCGAAGCAGAGTGTGCGGAGCCCTGGAGTGGCTCGGTTTTCCAGCCGCCGTTTGCGCTGGGCTCGGTTGGCGTGGCGCGGAGCTCGGGGAAGCCGGGGCGCGACGAGGACGACCTACCCGTCCTGTTGTGGTGGAGTCCCGGCTTGTTCCCTCACTTCCCCGCAGACTCGGAGCGCATCGAGTGCGCGCGCGGCGCGTGCGTGGCTTCCCGGGACCGGCGGCGGCGGCGGGAGCCGCGCACGCGCGCGCTGCTCTTCTACGGCACGGACTTCCGAGCGTCCGAGGCGCCGCTGCCCCGCCTGGCGCATCAGAGCTGGGCGCTGCTGCACGAGGAGTCGCCGCTCAACAACTTCCTTTTGAGCCACGCGCCCGGCATCCGCCTCTTCAACCTCAGCGCCACCTTCAGCCGCCGCTCCGACTACCCGCTGCCGCTGCAGTGGCTCCCCGGCCTCGCCTACCTGCGCCACGCCCCGCCCGCGCCCGCCGAGCGCGCCGCTTGGCGCCGCCGCGGCTACGCGCCGCTCCTCTATCTGCAGTCCCACTGCGACGTGCCCTCGGACCGCGACCGCTACGTGCGCGAGCTGATGCGCTACATTCCGGTGAGGCGAGGGGCGCGCTGGGGGGGCGGGATCAGCGAAGGGAAGGGGCGGTCCCGGGGGCGAGGTCAGCGACGAAAGGGGCGGCGGGGCGGGGTCAGTGAAGAGAGGGGCGGTCCTCTCCTTCCCGGCGCCCAGGTGGACTCGTACGGCAAGTGCCTGCAGAATCGCGAGCTGCCGGCCCGGCTGCGCGACACAGCCACGGCCACGTCGGAGGACCCCGAGCTCCTGGCCTTCCTGTCCCGCTACAAGTTCCACCTGGCCATGGAGAACGCCATATGCGACGACTACATGACAGAGAAGCTGTGGCGGCCGCTGCACCTGGGGGCCGTGCCCGTGTACCGCGGCTCGCCGTCCGTGCGCGACTGGATGCCCAACGAGCGCGCCGTCATCCTAGTGGACGACTTCGAGTCGCCGCAGCAGCTGGCCGCCTTCATCGACTTCCTGGACAGCAATGACGACGAGTACGCCAAGTATCTGGCCTACAAGCAGCCCGGGGGCATCACCAACCGGCTCCTTCTGGACAGCCTGGAGCAGCGCGAGTGGGGCGTGAACGACCCCTGGCAGCCCAGCTACTTGGAGGGCTTCGAGTGCTTCGTCTGTGACCACGAGCTGGCCAGGCTGGCGGCCGAAAGGGCCCACGCGGCCGACCCTGCCCGCATCCCGCCGCCGCCGCCCCGAATCGCGCAGCACTCCCACATGGCCTGCCCCGAGCCCTCCCCCGGCTTTGGGAGGCTCGAGGAGATCCCTGAGAACGACAGGTGAGGAGGGCCGGGCGCTCCATCGGGGGAAGAGGGCCTTTGTGGCTGACCCCGCCCTCTCCACTTGCTCTTCGAGGTCCGTAGAGGGAGGGGGATCCCTTTGGTCCAGGGCTTTGGGGAAGACGGGAGTGGGGTTTGAACAGGTCCTAAAAGATAGATTGGGGGGGAAGTGGGATGGAGGGGATTGCTCAAGCCACAGTGCCAGGCCTCAGGCCAGTTTGGCCCGAGGACCTTAAGTAGCAGTGGGTCCTTGAAGGGTTTTGAGCAGGGAAGGGATCAAAACAGTGTTTTAGAAAGGATAATCTGGTATTGGGGCGGGGTGTGGCTAGAGATTGGGAGCAAGACCAATTGTGAGGCTATTGCAGTCATTTGGACTTTGATAGATTAAGACCCTGAGATGGGGGGTGAGGTAGGAAAATGTGAGGGCCACATGGAAGAATCTTATGATGCAGAGAATAAGGTGCTCTCCATGTCAAACAGGGCCTTAGAGATAAGGTTACAGTCATTGGGAGTGCCAGTTCTGAAGACTGCTCAACACTTTTACAGTAACTTTATCTTAGTGTAATATGGGGTTCTTCTTAAAGGCTGCCTTGGGCAGCAAATGGCAGGTAGAG
The DNA here is from genome assembly GCF_900497805.2 of Vombatus ursinus. Taxonomy (NCBI): domain Eukaryota; kingdom Metazoa; phylum Chordata; class Mammalia; order Diprotodontia; family Vombatidae; genus Vombatus; species Vombatus ursinus. The sequence continues at coordinate 4,493,308 of NW_020940527.1, forward strand.
ATTGGTTTTAAGGAGCTGCTGCGGATGACTGAGGGGGTGGGGAGCATCTAAGTCCATCAGGTCGTGGACAGGTATTATTTTCTGCCAGCTGTATGCTCAGTTCTATGCTAGGGTGGACTACAGGAAGGGTAGACAAGTAGGCATGGTCACTTACAGGTGCTGAGCTACAGGGGGCACCTACATGGTTGGGAAAAACAAAGCCCCTGGGAAAGCATAGAACCTCCCACACTCCGGCTCCATCTGGCCCCGGTGCCTCTGCAAGTATCCTCAATCTGGCTCTCAGTCTAGTGTGTATGAACTTTACCCCACCTCCCTTATAATGCATAGTCCCCCCCCCCCACCCGCTGGCTCCAGCGTTGTGTTTCTGACTCTACTAAGAACTCCATAATTCCAGTCCTTTGATGTTTCAGCTGGAAAGAAATGTGGCTGCAGGATTACTGGCAAGGCCTGGACCAGGGGGAGGCCCTCACTGCCATGATCCACAACAGTGAGACACACCAAGGGAGATTTTGGGATTACATGCAGGACATCTTCCTCCGAAGGAACCAGTACCCCCGGCCACCCACATGAGCTCCTTGGGCACAGCTGAGGTGGGAAACGGTCTGGAAGACGACAGACTCTCTTTCTGCTTTGTGGCTTAAAGGGAAAGGTGCTACTTCTTAAGGTATGGAGATTCCTAGTACATCTCCCCCCCACCCCACTGTCATGCTGTTTAGTATGTGGTTTCAGAAAAGCCCTTCTACCCTCCAGGAAGACAGAAATAGAATTGCTTATTCTGTGGCAGACCCTGGGAAGGGTTCAGTGACCCCCTGCATTCTGACTGGTTTTATTTAGAGATCAAGTCCCCAGAGTTAAATAGCAAAGACTACTCAGTTCTCCAGACTTTTCATCTTCTTAGGTCTCATCTGGGCATCCTTAAGGCAGAGGGCCCTAAAATGTCTGAATTGGAAGGAATCTTATAACCTTCCCCCCTCCCCCCATATACACACTTGTCTTTTTCAAAACTGAGGGTCAGGTGAAATGATTAGCCCAATTTTGTAGTTTATTAGTGACAGAGACTAGACTAGAACTGTGTCTTCTGGCCCTCAATTCAGAGTTTTTTCCCCAGAAAATACAGTGGGAAAAGTCTTCCTGGGGTCAGACTCTTTGTGACATTAAGATATACAAAGAGGCAGTCAACCAATCAAAATACCATTTGGCAACACATGATCTTGCTTTTCCCTGCTGCTCAGTGAATTTTGTTCATTTTTGTGTGCTGCAAAGTCATTTTATTCTCTAACGAATTATGGGAAGGATGCTAAAGATGCCATTTTTTAAATTAATTTATTTTGATTTATCAATAATCACTTCCATATGCTTTTGAGTTTAAAATTTTTCTCCCTCTTCCTCCCCACCCCTCCCAAGATGGTGCACAATCTGGTAGAGGCTATATATTTACATTCATATTAAACATATTTTCACATTAGTGATGTTGTAAGTAAAAATTAAAATCAATAGGAGGAACCATCAGAAAGAGGAAACAAAACTCAACAGAAGAGAAGAAAAAGCAATTCAACTTCCATTTTCTTTGGATGTGGATAGCATTTTCCATCACAAGGCCTCTGGAGATGTCTTAGATCCTTGTATTGCTGGGAAGGGTTACGTTTATCAATATTAGTCATCATGCAACGTGGCTGTTATTGTGTACAACGTTCTCTTAGTTCTGCTCACGTCACTCAGCATCAGACTTTACAAGTAAAAGATGCCATTTTACATAGACCTTTTGAATACCTTATATTCTGAAGCACTTTCCATCTCAAGTGCATTGATATTTTAGCTTCACTAAGCTTCCCCTTGGTTTGCTGCTTTTGTGTAGAGTTTTGTTGTCTTCTCCCAGCCATACAGTGTTATGATGTTGTATTATCCATTGACATGCATTATTCAGTCTCTCTATTCAGGGTGGAATAAAGCCAAGGCACCAAGCTAATGGGGATGGGAAGGCAGGAGATGGTCACCACAAGTGGCTGGGTAAATGAAAAGCTATAGTCAGTCAACTTTGGGGATGCATCCAAACCCACTTAAATCACTGTGGTTTGTATGCCCAGCCTGACTTCCTCTGCGTAGGAAAACCATAGGCCAGGGGGTAGGGAACCTGCAGCCTCAAGGCCACATGTGAAACAAATCCCATTTCTTCTGTGAAGTTTGGATTCAGTCAAAGGGCGAAACTTGGGGACCTAGAGGGCCACATAGGCCTTTTCTACAGCAGCGGAGCAAAACTGTGTTGGATCCTAGAGACAGACACAAAGGTTTTGTGGTTCTTCATCAGTGAATCTTCTTTGGGAGTGATGGACAGCTTTTATGCCTCACCCTTGCAGCTATGGTCCCCATACATCCACACACCAGTATTATTGAAATCTTATCTGAAGTTTGCTCTTCCTTTTGCCAGCCAAGACATTCTAGTACTGAGTGTATCTAGCAGTGATAAAAAGGAATTTTCTTTGATGCTCAGAAAACTATGAGACTGATAGAAAATGCACTTTACACCAGATTAGAAAGGCTGCCTAAGCTGTCTTTGGGCATTCTAGTGGAAAGCTTAGTAAGGAAAAGAGATTCAAAGGAAGCTTCTAGAGAATGAGATGAATAACAATCAACCAAAGCTTTTCCTCGTTTTCCATTTGAATGTGGCACTATTCTGGACAGCTACAAAAGAAATGAAAAGTAGGCCTTGCCCTCGAAATTTACAGCTTTAGAAACAGACATATATTAAGGATATAGGACATATACTAAACAGAGACAAAAACTAGTTTGGTGTTATTTACATTATGTGCAATGAAAGGATAGATGCTTTTATTGGAATGGTAGGGAAGGTGCTAGATTCATCCCTACCATCCTTTCTAATTATACAAGTGTGTTACAGCACTTTATATGCACCGAGTGGGTCAGTCATTAGAGAATTCTAGCAACCATGAGGCAGACCTGATTGCTAGCTCTATTTGGGCTTTTCTTTTTTTTCTTTTTGGTGAGGCAATTGGGGTTAAGCAACTTGCCCAAGGTTACATAGCTAGGAAGTGTCAAGTGTCTGGTCTGAGACAGGATTTGAACTGAGGTCTTCCTGACTCCAAGGCCGGAGCTCTATCCACTGCGCCATCTAGCTGCCCCTTGGACTTTTCTTTTTTTACTCTCCAGCTAGTACTACACAAGAAAGCAAGCTTAGCACTGACCACTTGTGTGGCAAAGCGGATACCACTGGACATTGTTGAAAGTGGAGTGGAGCAACATGGCTATGGGAGCTAGGGAGCTCAAGTGAGGGTTTCGCTTTCCCTAAGGAGGACCAGGCCAGTGTGAACTTGATCCTGTCTTTGGGACTTGAGATGCTGGTCTAGGTTATTTTTCCTGATGTACTACTTGCTTACGGCGATATAGGATAAACCTGGTTAACCTCAGATTTGTCCCCTGCTGAGTTCGATTCACCAATTATATTAGTGTCTGCCTTGGAATCAGTGTTATTTCAGATTGTTTTGCAGTGACTTACTGCCTTCATCATCATGACTTGTTAACTATTTTATATTATAATCTCAGGTTTAATTTTGGAATAAAATGCTTTTATTATAACCTCTCCTACTTGCGTATTTTTCTTGTGTGTTTTTTATGGAGAGGGAATCAGGTATATTAATGGTAGAATGGAGATAAAAGTGAAGAGAGCTTCAAGATTATTTTCTTTGCCTATGAAAAGAGATGTGCTCAGGATTATGATTGCCCAGGGCATCACATAAATGAAATATGGGTGATTAAAAAATTATTTGTTGATACCTTTTGTTTTTATATCATCATAATTTCCCCAATGACTGATTTTTTATAAATATACAAGAATTTATACTATTTACTTCTTAGGATCAGGATTTAGAACTGGAGGAGACCATAGAGGTCATCTAACTCAATACCCCCTCATTTTACAGATGAGGAAAGGGAAAGCCAGAGAGAGATTAAGTCAAACAAGGATTAAGCATCAGAGCATCGATTGAAATCTTGCTTCCAGCTCTTCCCACTACCAAGGGACTATAAAGATTTTGAACTTGTTAGGCAATAGGAACTCACTAAAGATTTTGGAGCAGATGAAAGATGTCATTAAATAAGTGTCTAAGCAAGATTCATCTGGAAGCTAAGAGATGATCTGAGTAGGGAGAGAGTGAAAGAGGAATTACCAATTAAGGAATTTAATTCAACAGTTACTAAGCATGTACCACCCACACAGCAATGAAACAGCAATCCGTCCTCTTAAGAAGTTTCTATTTGTAAGAGGGAGTTAATCGGGGGTCCTCCCCATCAATAACAAATAGTCTCTTCCCATAAGAACTGGTAACTGCTCCCTTGGAGCATGAGCATGAGGGAGGTACATTTGCTCATCCTAAGCTTTCTGTACACAGGTCAGATACTAGAGTTCCTAAGAATGGACTTTCCCAGCCCAAGAGAACACATCAGCTGAAGCGGAAGCACATGGCAGGAGCAGATAGGTGCTCACTTAGGTGGGCCTGATGAATGTCTTTCTAGGCACTGTGATCCTAGAGTCTAGCTTTCTAATCAGAGAAGGGAAATTTTCTGGGCAGTGACAATCTTGGGGCTTGCCTTGTGAGTATCTCCAAGTTCAACAGTTCCCAAGTTGGAAAGGTCAGGGGTCAGACCTTCTAAGGAATGAGAATGATTACTCACGGCATTCCTGAACAACATCAACCTTGGAGAAAGAAGACAATTGCCCATATGGCCTCTATTAACAGACTAGTCATAGAAGTGGTCCAAATGCTGACCTTGACATTTTGCAATTCCCACGAGTTATTTGGACAGTGCAGGTCTAGTGGGAAGAACTGCTGTGAGTTAGCAGTTCTAACAAGCCTTTTTCCCTTCCAGGGGAGTCCAGGCCCTCAGAAGTTCTCTGTGGAGATAAATTCACTGGAATGTTGGGATTACTGTGTTTTATGTGACTCCTTTGTGTTGCCTGTATTTTCTTTGGATTGAAATTAAGGCTACACTACCCAATTGTGTTTGTCCTTCGTTCTCGAAGAGGACCATGATATCGTGGAGATGATGACGTGACTTGTAATTGACTGTTTTGAGTGAGGGAGGGCTGTGCAAGGTCACCAGACTCATTTTCTCCTCCAGAGCCAACTGGGTCCAGTGGCCAGATATTCATCAGGATGACTGGAGATGGTCCAGGATGCAATGGGAGACCTTGGCCCTTTTAAGCTACAGTTTTTTCAGGTTCTCACTTTGAGTGCGGTAACACCCATTCAGTGAATAGGTCTCTTTAAGAAGTGAGTCAAAGGATGGCCCCTTTAATTAAAAAAAATCAAACTGGGAGGGGAAGACCCTCCAGGGTTGCTGGCCAAAAGAGACAGTTATTATTTACATTCACTCTGAGCCTGGAGGGCCCAAAAAGTAGCCTTTAAGTGGTGCTTGGGCAGGGAGACCAAAATACCTGAGTGCAGACAGGCTAGGAACCCTGTTATTGACATTTGGGAAAACTTATACATCAAGTATAAATCTAAGCTCTAGTGGGAAATTTTCCCCGATTAACTCTTGTTTGGGGGATTGAGCCAAAAAGAGAGACTCTTGACTTTTGGGGTTGGTCCGCAAGACCAGACTCTATTCTTGTGAGGCACTGGGTCACAGGTTATAGACATTCTAATGGGGAATGCAACAGATGTACCAGAGGAAGGGGTGAGCACTAACCTCAAATTGGGCCCTTTGTCTGAATCTAGATTTCACCTGGAGCACCACAGGAGGCCTCGAGGCAGCAGGTCCCCCACCCCTGCTCTAGGGGAATGAAAGAGTGTTTCCGGAGCCCTTGGCACCTAAGCTGAGTCTTGACAAATAATAAGGATTGAGAGGGTACACTCTGGTTAAGGAAGTGCATTCGCCAAATGAGACCCACACTAACCAAATAAGTGTTGCCCCTTAAATGGTCAACTTGAAAGGTAATATACTTAACTCCTACAGTGCTATTATTGCTCAAAACATTTTTGGAACTCCTCTTGATCTGCATTAAGTGTCTGAGCCTGAAATTGTGTGAGGAAGATTCTTAAATTCAAATCCGGCTTCAGACACTTAACTAGCTGTATTAACTTGCCTCAGTCTCAGTTTCCCCATCTGTAAAATGAGGATGATGATAACAGCATGGGCCTTTCATGGTTATGGGGATAAAATGAGATAACATTTGTAAAGTGCTTTGCAAACCTTAAAGTGATATATAAGTGCTGTTACCATGTTGTTTTGATCTGACTACTCTCAATACCATATATTCTTTTGTGGCTCCTAAACTGTCTTGGAGTGCAGTTCCAAAAGGCTTGAGCAATGGCAGTCTCCTCAGAATAAATGGATAGCTTTCCAAGGTGACTTATGAAGGGGGATCTTGCCTATTGTGTAAGTTCTGACACATTTATGTAGGGGGAAAATCACCTTCATTACTTTGTAACTTTTGTCATCTTGGTATGAAAGTGACTCTAGGTTGATCAAGGATATGCCAAAGATACACAAACTCAAAGGTCCTACCAAGCTGGAGGAGCCTTGAGTGTGGTTCCAGATATTGACTGTGTTTACTATCCAGAGATAATCTCAAGTATACATGTAAGTTCATCACCATCACTTGGTGGTAGACTTTTTGGCAGCATCCCAGTAATCCAGTTCAATCCAAAAAGCAATAACTGAGCATCTATTCAAAGACATCCTGCAAGGCAACTCCATGTAACTCCCTGGCTCTGTGGTCCCAAAGCTTTGCGTTTACAGGGGCCAGGTCCAATCTTGGGGGTACCTCCCAAATTACTCTTTGGCTTGTTCAGCTTAGAGTTTGCTCTGGGAAATGTCAGACTATGGTGTGTGGCTAAAAGGGCACATAAGTATTGAAGGTAACAGCCCATTTAATGGATACAGGACAGTCTTTCCTGTATGAAATGAAAGAACTCAGTTAAACAAATGCACCAAACATACAAGACAAACAAAACCCCATAAATAATCAACACAATTCTGCAGGTGAGTCCTGCTGTCTCCCTAGAGCCAATCCCACGGGCCACCCCGTTAAAGTCTCTCTGTTACCCACGGATATCCACGCTGGATCCACTGAGGAGGATCTGGGCTCACCAGAACGAGAGCTGTCGGGCTGCACTGGGCCTGCGATCTCGGGCGCTGCCGGGCATCCATCCACGCCTGCCTCTGTGGCGTGACCCCCCCAAAGGTGCAGGCGCCCTCCTCGAGGCCCTGGGTGCGCGGGGAGCAGCTCCTGCTCCGCCCGCACGTTCGTCAACACCACATTTTAATCGTGGCCCAGCCTCATTTTACAGACAGGGTAACAGGCCCAGGAGAGGTTCGGTGACTTACCCGAGGTCCCCCAGAGGCGGATTTTGAGCCCCGGTCGCCGGATTCCGCCGGACCTCGCCGCCTCCCTGGGGCACTGTCCTTACCTCGAGTTGCGGCTCGGCCTGCCTCCCTCGCTTCCAGGTCCTCCCAAGGCCGGGTGGGATCCCAGGGAAGAGGCTGCAGCGGCAGTGACCGGGCGGGGCGCGTCTCCATGGCGACACGCCTCGCCCCGGCGTGCGCGGTGACGCAAGGACGTCCGGGCGTGCGGGCAGCGGCGGCGGCGGCGGCGTCGGCGTCGGCGTCGGCGTCAGGAGCCTGGTCCATGGCTGCGCCAAGCCTGCGGGGCCGCCTGGCTCGCCTGGGCAATTCGAAGCGGCCGGTGCTGAAACCCAACAAACCCCTGGTCCTGGCCAACCGGGTCGGGGCGGGGCGCCGCGAGCTCGGGGGTGAGTGCGTCACGGCGCGGGCCGGCGGGGGCTGGGGGGAGGGGCCGCCTCCTCCACGAAGCCGGGCCTGATTTCTTGGGCTGCTCCCTCTCCTGGGCCTCACGTGCTCCTGGAGCTTTTTGTTTGGACGCCTTCCAAACCTTCCTTGTGTACTTGTCGTGTCCCCTTCAGTCCCCCCAGGAGCATCCACCCCTTCGAGGGCAGGGGCTGGGTTACTGTTTATTCGTTGTTCCCCTAGAGCCTGGCCCAGAGTAAGCTGGCGAGTCTCGGAGTGACTGAACGAGTGAGCGAGGCAGGCAGGCGAGTCTTTGACTGAACGAGTGAGCGGGGCAGGCAGG
>NW_020940527.1:4501424-4552675 GCF_900497805.2 Vombatus ursinus
GGCAGGCAGGCGAGTCTTTGACTGAACGAGTGAGCGGGGCAGGCAGGCCAGGCTCGGAGTGACTGAAAATGAAGCAAACAAGCAGGTGAATCTTTGACTGAAAATGAAGGAAGCAAGCAGGTGAATCTTTGAATTAACGAAGTAGGCAAATATTTGAATGAGTAAAGTAAGTAAGCAGGTGAATCTTTGAGTGAATGAGTGGGTGGGGTGGCTGGATGGGGATGGGAGAGAGGAATGTGGGGGCAGGTGGGCACTGACTCAGGGATGCTCTGCTGCCCCTTCCAGAGGCAACCTGTATAACCGAGATGTCCCTGATGATGTCTTGCTGGAAGCAGAATGAATTTAGCGACACAATTTGTTCCAAGGAGATCGAAGACTTTTTTGACTGTGCTTCAAAGGCTGAGGTGACAGGGATACCCCTGGGATGGGAGGGAGTGGCATTGGGTAGGATGCCTGCCTGGGCTGGGGAGGGGGCTGGCCCCCTCTTGTCAGGACCCCCAAGATCTCTCATCCTTGAGAGGGGAGATCCAGGAGAAAAGGGAGGGTATCCACCTACAGCAGACACATTTTCAGGTAGATCTAAAAGGTCATTTGGAGGTCACAGGTTTCTTGTATTTGAGATGAGGAGGAGGAACCAAGAACAGGACAAAAGATTTGGGCAGGGTCCCTTTTCTCCCCCTAGAGTTGTTGGGATTATGGCTAGGGGGCTGTGAGTTTTAAGTCAGAGGGAATTTTGGGTGTCAACACTGTAATTACTTTTTTTTCTTATAGGCAGAGCGGAAGCAGAAGGCAAAACAGGAATTGCTGGGCTCCTCTGGGCATTTGACTCCCAAGCAAACAAATAAATTGTTGGGGAGGTTTCCTAATATATCCTACATTATCTGAAGGTGTTACGTAGCTTTTTAAGGACTGGCCTCATGGAAGCAACTTGGTGGTGTTTGGACTGAGTGACCTCTGAGTGGCAGAGGACATGGTCTCACCCCTGTGGGGTTGTGATTTGGGTGAGAGTTCTGCTTTACCCTGAAATAAAATCTTTACAGAGAGCTTGGGCTGTGTTGTGGATCAGGTCTCCCTTTGCCGCTCAACCCCTGAACAAACCCCCAGCCTTTTCCAGGGCCCTGGGACCTTCTTTGCTTCATAGAGAAGATACATTAACCTGCCTTGGGAGTGGACCCAGGTTTAATCTCCTCAAGGTCACTGAAAGACACAAGATCCCTGGAGATGGAAGGAATTTTAGAGCTCATCTGGTCTGGATGTTGATGTTTGCTTTGAATGCCTTTTGCTGCTGGGGCATGGGAGGCCAGGTATACATAAAGCCTTTTGTTTCCGTGGTCATTGATTCATCACTGCTGTGCAGGGTTGTATGGGGGAACATGGTCAAGAGTAGAGGATTTTGGATTTTATGGGTCACTGAGCATATCAGTGATGACTCTCATTCTCTGACTGTCTTTCAGACTCCTACAGTGTGAGAGGCAGACAGTAGACTCACAGTTTAGACCAGAGGTTCTTAATCTGCAGTCTGTGAACTTGTTTTTTTAAAAAATATTTTGATAACTGTATTTTAACTTTATTTCCTTTGTAATCTGATGTATTTAATTTTATGCATTTAAAAGCATTATTCTGAGAATGGGGCCATAGGCTTCACTGGACAGCTATAAAAGGTTAAGAACCCTTGATTTAAACAAACATTAAGTAGCCAATGTGCCTAAGGTACTGTGCTGGGAGGCAGTGGGTATAGTGGATGAAGGAAGACAGACCCTGTCTTCAAACAGCTATTATTCTGATTGGAAGAATAATACTGGTACCACAATAATTGAAACAGTGCAGAATGTGATAAGTGCAAAGGAAGGGTCCTAGTTGTGAGTGAAAGTTTAGGAGGGGAGAGATCACTTTTAGCTAGGGAGATCTGGTAAAGTTCCTGGGGGAAGATTGAGCTTAAGGTAGGCCTTGAGGGGAGGGAAGGAATAAGTACAGAAGGAGGGAGTCCTCTGCAGGCCTGGCCCTGACATAGGAGAAGCCAGGAAGTAGTTAAGTTTGGCTGTGTTGGCATGTTTTAAATCTTTTTAGTAAAACCATACATATTAAGAATTATTTTCATGGTCTAAAAGCCCATTCTATACTTTCCTCTTTAGGAAGTAAGTAGTACAAAAATTAAGGCAATTTTTAGGGAAATAGATGAAGGATGAAAACCTCTCATCTAGATAAGATTATGGCCTCCCCACCCACCTGAAATGATGAGCACTCTGACTCACTTAAAAGCAGTGACCTCTTCTACTTTTAAGGTGTTAAGATACTGATTACTGATCAGAACCCTTTTTCTGTCCTTAAAGGAAATGGTCTAGGAAGAGTGGTGATTTATGGAATATTAACTCAAGATTGTATTTTAACATGTTAACAGTCTTTTCCTTGTTCAAGATTCCTATGTTACCTAAAATCCCCTTAGGGCAGAGTTATATTGGAAAGCATGGAAGACTTTGCTAGTTTAGATATCCTCAAGCTAGCGATGCCTGGCTACAAATTAGTAATAAATTAAAATTGTTTCTGGCAAATAAACCTAAAAACATAAAGGATAGTAGTATTTTTTTCTTCAAAAGGGGAAAGGACTAAGTATTTACATAGTACCTACTAAAATGCCAGTCACTGTGCTAAAAGCTTTTTACAGATATCTGATTTGACCCTTATAACAACTCTTTGGAATAGGTGCTATTATAATACCCATTTTATAGATGAGGAAACTGAAGTAAACAGGGGTTAAGTGTTACTTGCCCAGAGTGGGTGTCTGGGACAGGATTTGAACTCAGGAAAAGTAGATTTGGATCCAGGTTGTGGAGGGCCTTGAAGATACCAGGATATAAGGACTTTATTCAGTAGGTGATGGGAGTGAACCACTAAATATTTTTGAAAGATAACTGAATAATCATTAGAGGGGTCATATAAACAGCACCGTGAAGGATGGATTGGAGGAGAAAAAGTAGAGGCAGGTAGTTTCATTAACTTAAGTAATCTAGGTAAGTAGAGGTTAGACACCAGGGCAGTTGCAGTGGCAAATAGTAAGGAGATTGGCAAGGAGAAATATTGTGGAAGTAGAGTTGACCCCACTTGGCATTTGATGGAACCTGACAGTGAAAAAAAGATAGCAAAGTTTTTGAGCCTGGGGGACTAGGAGGATGGTAGTCAAAAGCAGAAATAAAAATTAAAGGTACAAGGTTTTGAAAGACGATGTTGAATTTGAGGTACTGATGACCAGCATGGTAGGGGTGGAAAATTATGCCTGGTGTCTTTAGCTCTTAGTGCCATGAAGAGTCTCGTCCCTTTAGAACTAGTTAGAATCCTACCTGCTATAGAAAGTCTTTCTGCTAATGCCCTCCCCCTCGTTATCTCCGATTTACCCAGCATATAGCCTGTTTGTACAAAGTTTTCGAGTTGTGCCCCATTAGACTAAACTCTTTTAGAGCAGGGATTGTCTTTTGCCTTTTTTTTTTTTTTTTTGGGGGGGGGCTATCCCCAGAGCTTCACACAGTGCCCCAGTATAGTGGACGCTTCATGAATGTTTATTGACCCACTGCCAGAGCTGCGCATCCCGCCTGGGAAGTACTTCCTTCTGACAGCATGCTGGTGACCTCTGCCTAATTCGTGTGGGGACACAATTTGGGCGTGGGAGTTAAGGGGCAGATGGGGCGTTTCATGATCGGAGTCCCGCGTGTCAGATGGTTGGGAGTGGGGGGTGTGGTTCGGGGATGAGGAATCAAGATCGAAGGAACCCAAACTTCTCGGCCAGCCCTACTCTATCATTGTTTTCGAACTCCATGTCCCTGGACTACGACTCCCAGAAGACCGCGCGACGCAGAAGTCGGAGGAGCACAAAGATCCCAGGGATTCCTGAGCTGCCAGTCTGAAGCCTACGATTCCCGGCATGCGTAGCGCGGCTCCACGCTCCCTTGACGCCCCCCGCCCCCGCCCCGTTCAGGAATCCGGGGTCACTCGGCCAAGTTTTGGGGAGCCCCTTTGTAACGTGCCGCGTGAAGGGAACGAGGAGGCGGGAGGAGCTGGGAGAGTAGGAAACGAAACCTTTGTAGCCAGAACTAGGTTCCTTTTCGGGCCCGCAGGGATAGGGGCCACTCGGAGGCCCAGAGGAGGCGGAAGTGGAAGTGGCCGGCGCGGCCGGAAGTGCGGATCAGCTGATGGGGGAGGCGGCGCCGCGGCTGCTGGGAGGCCCCGGTGGCGGCAGCAGCGGGTCCCTGTCCCGGTCCCAGTCCCTGAGTCCGCGAGCCCGGCCCCGTGCGTGCGCCCGGCGCTGAGGCGCGGCCCCGTCCCGAGCACGGCCAGGGCCAAGGCCTGACCCTGGAGGCCATCCCGAGCGCCCGGACCTCCCCCCCGAGCCGGCCCGCCCCCGAGGCCCGCCCGGGCCTCTCCTCCTCCATCTTCAGCTTGGGCCCCATGGAGCTGATGTTCGCCGAGTGGGAGGACGGCGAGCGCTTCTCGTTCGAGGATTCGGACCGCTTCGAGGAGGACTCGCTCTGCTCGTTCATCTCGGAGGCCGAGAGCCTCTGCCAGAACTGGCGGGGATGGCGCAAGCAGTCGGCGGGGCCGAACTCCCCCACCGGGGGCGGCGGCGGCGGCGGCGGCGGGGGCCGCAGCCGAGGTGAGCTGGGGACGCCGCGGGCGCGCAGACGCGCACGCACGGGCGGGCGGAGGGCCGAGCGGATCCCGGGACACTTTGTTCGCACGCACGCACGCACACACGCGCCCCCGGCCCCCGCATCCGGAGCGGCCCCTGCGCGGCGGATCCGGCAGGAGTTGGGGGGGGTCGCGTGGCTTTTGTCCCGGGGCTCGGGGGAAGGGTGCTATCAAAACAAGGGGAGGAACCCCCGGGCAAGGCAACTTTTTTGAGGGGCGGGCAGCCGAAGGCAACCGCACGAGGGGTGACAGCTCGGCCAGTGTGGACCCTCGCGGTCTCGGTCAGTGGGCTGGGAGGGACCTGTAGAGGTCATCCTACAGGCGAGACAACAGGAACCCGAAGAGGGGTCTGTCGGGGACTGGCCCAGGGGACGCCGTGGCAGAGCCCGACGTCCAAACTGGGAGTCCACAGACCCGGTAGACTCGGGAGTCCTGGCTTGGGACGCTGCGGGATGCAGCAGGGATGTGAGAAGGGTGTTCCAGGAGACCCCAGCCTTGCTCTGGGAAGGGGGAGGCAGCTGTGTTCAGAGGGAAAGTGTCAGCCCACATGGGAGCCCCCCGTTGGGAGCTAGGCTATCGGTCCAGGGTTCTCCTGGTTGGGGTCTTCAGAGGAAAAGGAGAGATGGTTGTCTAAGTACTTGGGAGTGGGGTATGCCTAGTGCGTGGTAGAATCCCGTTACACAGTCTGGAACTGAAGTCTCTTTGCCCTGAGATGCCTTTCCAGTCTTTTTTTCTTCTTCCGTGAGCCTTTTTGGAACTTTCAGAAATAGCCAGCAATACTCTAACGGATTTGGGTGTGGTTGGGTGGAAGGACTCCTTTTCAAGACTGTGGGTTTGACCAGATCCCTTACAGATCTCAGATCTCCCACTCCCCTCAAGATAATGGATTCTGAAATGGACCTGGAAAGAATGTGATCCGAGGACCCCTCTTCTGGGCAGTTGAGAAGGGGAATCAGGCTGTGATTGTTTTCTGCTTGTTCCCAGAGAGCCATGTTTTACAAAACCACCTATCAGATTTATTTTCTTTACGTACTTTATGTGAGCATTCCAATACAGGAAAGATAACAAAAGAAAGTAGGAACAAACCAACATAATTCTACATGTAACCTGTTTTGTTTACTGGTTGTTAAAAGAAACAAAAGCAATTTATATTCACTTTAACGAGGTTTTCTAATGTGTTCTGGATTTTGTTTCTGTTTATTTTAATGTTAACATAGTTGTATATACTTAGGGTTTGCTTTATTCAGTCTTCATATGTCTTTATTGAATTACATTTTTATTTCTTATGGTTCAAAAATACTCCCCACATTCATATATATTCATCTGTTCCCCCCCTCCAAAAAAAGAGACGAATAACTGATTTCTTAATTTTTTTCTATTTTTGAACATTTGGGGTTTCCCTTCCCACATCCCTTCCAGCACCAATGCTTTTAGGATGTAAACCTCATGGTGGGATACAAAGGATGTAAACATTTTTGTAACTTACTATACAATTCCATATTGTCTTCTGAAAGATTGAAATAATTCACAGCATTGTGTTCATTTTTATATAGAAGTTCAATCTGTTTACATTTAAGTGTATAACAGTTGTTTAATTTTTTTCCTGGCTGTCCCATTATGTTAACTGCTTTATTAACATGGAATATAACCCACTGTTTTACTAGTATCAGTCTAATCCTAGTTGGGCTGGTGCACACTCACACCATCCTTCATTAACACTAAACATCCACTCCCAAATTCATACTTCCGTTGATATGAAAATTTAAAATCCCTTCCCCCTAGTTCCAGATTGGAGTTTGAGTTTGCTGGCACTACTGTGCCATGGTGGAAGAGTCCTGGAAGGAGTCAGAGAACCTGGCTTCAGGTCTTGGCTCTGACCCTTAAGTCACTCTGTGACTTCAGGCAAATCTCTTACTGGCACTGGACCTGATTTCCTCCTTTGTAAAATGAGGAGATTGGACCAGAAGGTCTTTTTCATTCTGTGATCTAGTCACCACTTTATCTGCCTCCTCCCAGTGCATTTTTTTTTTAAATTTGTGGGTGCGTACCCAAACTGGATTATTTCTTTCTTTGTAATGAATTGGTAGCTATTATTTCCTTGATAACCCTCTTGAAAAATGGCACATCAGCCAAACAGTTTCCCAGTAGAGCTTTCTGGCATGCTTCTCTGGGACAGAAAATAATTTACTCATCTCTAGGCACAGCAGTGATTTAACTTTAGCTTAGGAGAGATAGCACATGGCTGTGTGTGCACATGCAGACTTTGGAAAACCCTTCTGGGGCCCCTTGCGTGGCCAGCCATTCTTCCCTCTTGTCACCTCTCCTTCTCTTCATGTCCCTTAAAATGAAATCTTGCCACCCCTTTACCCCCAGGGACCAAAGTCCAGGCCATGGGGCCCTCTGGGGAAGGGGCCTGGGTGGACATAAAGGCTCATGTTACAGCCCTAGGGCTGAGGGGCATGACTGCAACCTTAGTGGAAATTTGTCCAGAAATACCACATTGACTATCTTTTTTGCCTTTGGTGAATGTGGAATGGACCCATCTAGGACTTTTCCCTCCCCCTACTCCAGGAACTGAGGCTCTGACAGCAGAAGCTGTTCTTCCTTGGCTTCCCCTGAGATAACCTGCTGTCCTCTCTGAGTTCTAGTGTGTTAGGAGACCACTCCCTCCCTCCCAGCCACATTATTCCTCCCAGAGCCTTCCCTTTGGGCTGTTCTGTTGGAGGGGACCCTAGCAGAGAGGGCCAGAAAACAGGCACTAAGAAATGGGAAGCCTAGACTGATGGTGATAGCATTGGAATATGAGCAGGCACAAGCCCTTTTTCTATGTCAGAGGGATCACTGGAACAAGGCTGTCCTGGACTAGGGATTTCTAGGGGAAACTTCTGGCATCCTCCATTGTAGAGGGGGTGAAGAAGTGGGGGGTGGACATCTTTCTTTTCTCCCTTGGGTGAATAAGTCTTTGGGACAACACAGCCTGTGAGATTCCCTCTGCCCCTTTATATCACAACCCCAAATCTTTTCTCTGCCATGGGAGCAGATCCCAGACAGTTCCTGTGGGTAGAGTTAGGAAGGGAGTTAGTGCCATGTTCCAGAGTGGATGATAATGTTGGTGGCCCTCCCCTCACTCCCTCTTGGTAGATGGCCTGGTGATCCCCTTGGTGGAGCTGTCGGCAAAGCAGGTGGCATTCCACATCCCTTTTGAGGTGGTGGAGAAGGTTTACCCCCCAGTGCCTGAACAACTACAACTTCGTATTGCCTTCTGGAGCTTCCCCGAGAATGAAGAGGACATACGGTACTGCCACGGGACAGAACTCAGAGGCTTTGGGGTGGAGCCTGGGGGATTGGGGCTGTGTGGGGGGCAGGGAGTACTAGGCCACTGCTGTAGAGGAACCTGTTGAGTTTTGTGTGTGTGTGCGTGTGTGTGCGCGCACGCGCATGTGCTCTCCCTCTCTCCTAGGCTCTATTCGTGCTTGGCTAATGGTAGTGCAGATGAATTCCAGCGTGGGGAACAGCTGTTCCGAATGAGAGCTGTGAAGGATCCACTACAAATAGGTATGGACAGGTGGTAGGGGGTTTGGGGTGGGGCTGGGAAGCCACTGCCTGGCCTCGCTCCCTATAACTTGTGCTCCCCTCCCTCCTTGTCCTGGCAGGGTTCCACCTGAGTGCCACAGTGGTGCCCCCTCAGATGGTTCCCCCTAAGGGTGCATACAATGTGGCCGTGATGTTTGACCGATGCCGGGTCACCTCCTGCAGCTGCACCTGTGGGGCTGGTGCCAAGTGGTGCACCCATGTAGTGGCGCTTTGCCTCTTCCGGATTCACAATGTGAGAGCCCTCTCCAACTGCCCCCCACTCCCTCTTGTGACCTCTTCCCCTGCCCCCCCCCAGCCCAACCCTAGCTTACTCATTTTACCTTCAATGGTACCTTCAGGAAATGGATAGCACTCTGCCTCTTTCCAAACCCCTTATGCCTGTGCCATCTTTCTTTTGGCCTGGCGTATCTCTTCCTGCTTTCCCCCAATGTCTCGTGTCTTCCACGCAGGCTTCAGCAGTCTGCCTTCGGGCTCCTGTCTCAGAATCCCTGTCTCGGCTCCAGAGGGATCAGCTGCAGAAGTTTGCTCAGTACCTCATCAGTGAGCTTCCTCAACAGGTCTGTGGCTCCGACCCTCTTCCCCAGCTGTGGGCTCCCTCTCTCCTTTGGATCGTTCTCTCTGTCTGGTCTGTGCTTCTGTAGGCTCACCAGCACCTTTCTCTCTGTCCCTACCCCTTCTCCCGCAAGATCCTTCCCACAGCCCAGCGCCTCCTGGATGAGCTCCTGTCCTCCCAGTCTACTGCCATCAATACTGTGTGTGGGGCCCCAGGTGAGTGAAGTCATGGAGGAGGGCAGAATGAAGGTGATGTGATGGTGGGGCTGAAGTAAGGAGGCCTCCTCCCCCAGTGAGTGGGGCCAGTTCCCATATTTGTAGATTGATGGGAATGGGAACCAAAAGGGGGCTAGAACCCACATGCAGTTTTCAAGCGGTGAGGTAGCTATGCCCCACCACAGCTGAATGTCCTTGGGGACCAGTGTCTTACCTATGATTGTGTTGTCCCCAGACCCCACTGCAGGTCCTTCAGCTTCTGACCAGAGTACCTGGTACCTGGATGAGTCCACACTCAGTGAGAACATCAAGAAGACCCTGCACAAATTCTGCGGCCCCTCCCCAGTAGTCTTCAGGTGACCCCTGCCCTCTGGCTAAGAAGCACAAGTGGGCTGGTGGGCTGGGGGTAAAGTGGAAGGAGGTGAGCTTCTGCGAGTCCCATGTTAAGACTGTTGACCAGTCTCGTGCCCTCCTAATGCCTCCTACCTTTTGTTAGTGAAGTGGTGAGTGTGAGGATGGTGCTAATCCTCACATTTGCAGAGTCTCTATAACTTGGCGGTGGGGAGAGCACTAGGCCTGCAGTCAGGAAGGTCTGAGTTCAAATCCTTCCTCAGACACTTACTAAGATTGTGGGCAAGTCACTTAACCTCTTACCTGCCTCAGTTTCCTGTAAAATGGGGATGATAATAATAATAGCATCTACCTCATATTGTTGTTGTAAGAATCAAACGAGGTAATATTTTTCAGGTACTTAGCAGAGTGCCTGGCATGCAGTAGGTGCTATATAACCCTCACCCCCAGTGCATTCGTCTTCATTGTCTTCACAACTTTACTGTGAGACAGGTAGAATGGAGGTTATCATCGCTAAGGAATTTGTCCAGGTTCATTCCCCCCAGCCCATTGCTTTCCTGTGTCCTGGCCCCTTGGAGTCATCAGCTTTTGACTTTATACTTCCTTTAATCTTCAGCTCATCCTCTTTTCGTTTACTTCTGCCCCCTTTCTCCTTCCATAGTGACGTAAACTCAATGTATTTGTCATCCACGGAGCCCCCAGCAGCTGCTGAATGGGCGTGTCTCCTGCGTCCTCTGAGAGGACGAGAACCAGAGGGTGTGTGGAACCTGCTGAGTATTGTTCGTGAGATGTTCAAAAGGAGAGACAGCAACGCTGCTCCTCTGTTGGAGATCCTCACAGACCAGTGTCTCACCTATGAGCAGGTAACTCTTGCCCTCTCCTCCCCCCAATCCCGGCATCTCCCAGGCTCAGGTAGGTAATGGAGAGAAAGCTGATTGGTGGTTCCTTGTGGAGAGTCTGAGATTGAGATGCTGGCATTCTCCATTCTTTTCTGATACCACTGTTCCCTTTTTTCCAGTGTGATTTCATTTTCAGTTCCAAATTCTCTCCCTCCCCCACCCATTGAGCAGGCAGGAAAAACAAAGCCCATTACACATCTGTATAGGCATCCAAAACAAATTCCTGCATTAGTCGTGTTCAAGAAAGAAAGAAGGAAGGAAAAGCACGTGTGCTTCAATCTGCACTCTTGTGTCCCTCACGCCCCCATCTGGAGGTGGTTACAATGTTTCAACATGAATCTTTTAGCGTTGTGGTTGGTTATTGCATTGATCAGAGTTCCTAAGTCTTTCACAGTTGATTACCATTGCAGTATGGTGGTAACTGTGTGCGTTGTTCTCTGATTCTGCTCACTTCACTCTGCTTCAGATCCTACCAGTCTCCCAGGTTTCTCTAAAGCTGTCCTCTTGATCATTTCTTAGGGCCCGGTAACAATCTCGCCCTTCATTTAGAGACCCCAGGCTAGAGGTGGAACATCTTCCCTAGGGTGGAAACCAACACCCCCCTTCCTGCCCTTCCCTCCCCAGATCACAGGCTGGTGGTACAGTGTGCGAACTTCAGCCTCCCATAGCAGTGCCAGTGGGCATACAGGCCGCAGTAATGGGCAGTCAGAGGTGGCTGCCCATGCATGTGCAAGTATGTGTGATGAGATGGTTACACTGTGGAGGCTGGCTGTGCTGGACCCCTCGATTAGTCCACAGCGGTGAGTCGTCGGTGTCCCTTTCTTACTGGTCCCCCTACATAAGATCCCACAGGACTCTTCATTTAGCTTTAGCACATAAACTGTTTGCAAGAGATCACACTGTGGGATTCTTACAGGCATCTGGAATCTAGGTCCAGGAGAAGTAGGGATGGCCCTGGGGTGTAGGGAGTACCACTAGCTTGTACTTAAGAGTGTAGAAGTCACCCTGCCTGACCTTGGTTGCCTTCCTCATCCCCAGGAGATTTTCCTCTCTGCCCTAGTACCTGTGGTCTCTATTGCTGGTTGAAATAATGTTGTGACTTTGGGAACCATAGGGTATTTACCCCACAGAAGCTTTCCCCTGTGTCTTTCACCCTTTCTTCCCCTCGATTGTTGGCAGGGGCATAGCTGCCCCCAATATCCTATTGCCTTTGTCCACACAGTCGTCGGGACCTGTGTGCCCAGCTGCGCCAGTGGCACCTGAAGGTGATTGAGAATGTCAAGCGGGGTCAGCACAAGAAAGCCCTGGAACGGCTCTTTCCAGGTTTCCGGCCTGCGGTAGAGGCCTGTGACTTCAGCTGGGAGGAGGCCTACCCACTCCCTGGTGTTACCTACAGTGGTTCTGATAGAAAGCTGGCTCTTTGCTGGGCACGAAGCCTTCCCTCTCGGGCTGGCCCTCCCCGCTCTGGGGGCCCTGATGAGGCTGGGGATCGGCCCCGGCCACCCCCACCAGAGCCTTCGGTTCGACCTAAAGAGCCCGGGGCCAAACGCAAGGGGTCGGGTGAGGGGGTTCCCCAGTCCCAGCGTGGCCCCCGCCGCCCCTCAGCCGAGGGAGGAGATAAACCTACACATAAGCAGGGTCTAGGTGGAGGCAAGGCAAAGCTCCCGGGTGGAGGGTGTGGTGGTAAGGGCGCAGTGAGTGGTGGGGGCAAACGTCGGCTGAGCAGTGAAGATAGCTCCTTGGAGCCTGACCTAGCTGAGATGAGCTTGGATGATGGGAGCAGCCTGGCTCTGGGGGCAGAGGCCAGCACCTTTGGGGGCTTTCCTGAGAGCCCACCCCATGGACTTCCCTCCAGTACTCCCCCCACCTTCCACTCTGAACCCCCTGATGCATATGAAGAAGATGGTGGTGTTTACTTCTTAGAGGGGCCTGAGCCCCCAGTTGCCCCATCCAGCCTACCAGGACTGCTCCCTGGGGAAGGAACTACCCAGGATGACCTCCCCTCCACAGATGAGAGTGGTGGATGCCCCCCTAAACCCAAAGACATGGCCCCTGGAACTGGGGAAGAAGATGATGATTACCAGGTGTATTACCTGAATGCCCAGGATGGGACTGGGGGTGAGGAAGAGAAGCCTGAGGTGGGTGCTGGTGAGGAGCAGGACCTTTTTGCTGGGCTCAAGCCACTGAAACAGGAGAGCCGAATGGAGGTAAGACTAGGAGAGGAGAGGCAGGATGCTCTTAACTACTGGGAAGTGTGTAAGAGGGGTTATTTGAGTGTGGTGCTCAGAAGAATCAAGCTTGAATTTATATGGTGCCTTTCAAAGGTTTATGGACTGACTTCTTTTTCCCCACAGTAACACTGAAAAAGGGGAGTGAAAATTTTACATCTACTTTATAGATCATTGGATGATAGATCTAAGGCTGAAAGGAACTTTAGATGTCCTCTAATCTAACATCATTTTACAGATGAGGAAACAGGCACAGAGAAGTTAAGAGATTTGCCCAAGGGCAAGGAAGTAGTAATTGGCAGTCAGAATTTGAACCTCGGGTCATGTGATGTTCTGCCTCCCAGCCTCCTGATCCTTGGGTAGCTGATGAGCTCTCTCCCCCCTCTTGCCTCCCATGTCCTTCCCTGTTCAGGTACTTTTTGCCTGTGCCGAGGCACTGCATGCCCATGGCTATAGCAATGAGGCTTCCCGACTCACTGTGGAGCTTGCTCAGGACTTATTGGCCAATCCACCTGACCTCAAGGTGGAACCGCCCCCTGCCAAGGTGAGATGCCCTTCCTTCCCAGCCTCCTGCTCCCCTGAATGATGTGAGTCTGACATAATCGTCTCTTTTCGACTTAATCTTAGGGTAAGAAAAACAAGGTATCCACAAGTCGCCAAACCTGGGTGGCCACCAACACTCTGACCAAGGCGGCCTTCCTCCTGACTGTGTTGGGTGAGCGGCCTGAGCATCACAACTTGGCCTTCCGCATCGGCATGTTTGCCTTGGAGCTGCAGCGGCCTCCGGCTTCCACCAAGGCCTTGGAGGTCAGACCCCTCTCCTCCCCTTTGTAGCTTGGCAGCTTGTGCCCCTCTGGTATGTCGCCCCGGTAAGGCTGGGGTGCTGTCTGAGCTCCTGTCTCTGTCCCAGGTGAAGCTGGCGTACCAGGAATCAGAGGTGGCCGCTCTGCTGAAGAAGATCCCTCTAGGAGTGAGCGAGATGAGCACCATGCGGTGCCGGGCCGAGGAGCTTCGGGAGGGAACCTTGTGTGACTACCGGCCTGTCCTGCCCCTCATCTTGGCCAGCTTCATCTTCGACGTGCTCTGCACCCCAGGTGTGCCAGGGCTGCAGGGGCCTCACTGGCAGGGTGAGCAGGCTGTCTGCTCCCCTGTGCCCTTGAGGCGCCCGTGTCTTCCTGACTTGTGTTTCCTTCTGCTTTTTCTCCCCTAACAACCCCACAGTAGTCTCCCCCACAGGTTCTCGACCCCCAAGCCGAAACTGGAACAATGAAATGCCTGGAGATGAAGAGCTAGGATTTGAAGCAGCTGTAGCTGCCCTGGGTAAGTCTGGCTCAGCGAATGACGGATGAACTCCTGGGCTGGATTATCCAGCCCTGTGCCACGTGCCGTGGCAGGGGCTCTTCACTTTTTTGTGAAATGGTCCCCCCTAGGGACCCCTTCCCAGACGCATGACCTTTGAATGCATTAGATAGAAAGGAAACCAATAACGCAGAAATGTAGTCATCCATTTTTTTTTAAGTTCATAGACCCCAGGCTAAGACCTCTGTGCGATGGTGACTACGGAATTGTAGACGACATCATATATTCCCTCAAGTAGTTTACACGTTAGTTAGTGAAACAGCAGAGAATGTGAATTAGTATATAATTAAGCTCAGATTGTAGTAAATGCCCTAGTTGATCAGAGACGGAAATGGCTAGAGAATTTAGGCAAGAAGAGTAGTTCACATTTTAGTTGCATTTTAAGGTTTACAAAGTACTAAGTTTGCAGCATCTCTGTGAAGTAGGTACTATGAGTGCTGTTAGCCCCACTTTAGAAAGGAGAAAACAGGCTTAGAGCTAGCCAAGTGCAAAGGACAGGACTTGTGCTCTTTTCTGCCATTGAGGTGGCTTTAAGGAGGAGGTGGCATGTGAGCCAGGCCTTGAAGGGGAGTGAGTATAGAAGGCATCTCAGCAAGAGGCCAAAGGGTCTGAGAAGCACAAGGTGTATTCCTGAAGGAGGGTGGTGGGATGCGCTGGGCCCAGGGATGGAGGACCTTGAAAGCAAGGCTGAGCAAAGACTTCAGGTGGCAAAAATGGGGGCCCATGTCCTCTCATCCTTGCAAAGGATTTAAGAGAAAGCAGTCTTCAGTTGCTCATGCTACCCTCGGGAACCTAGTTGATTTCCTCGTGGTCCATCCTGGCCTCTTCCCTGTCCTGGAAGGCCGTTCCCTCGAGCCCTCAGGAGTGCTGGGAGGCCTTGGTGGGTCTGATGCCTCTGCCCCATCACTGGCACTGCCTGACCCCCTAGGCATGAAGACCACTGTGAGTGAAGCTGAGCACCCGCTCCTGTGCGAGGGCACACGCCGTGAGAAGGGAGACCTGGCTCTGGCGCTGATGATCACCTACAAGGACGACCAGGCCAAGCTCAAGAAGGTGAGGGGCAGGCACGGGGGCATTGGGCCCCAGAGGCATGGAGTGGGGAGCGGATGTCCTGCCCCTTCTTCAGGGAGTCACCAGGTCTGAGACCCTGGCCCTGGGAGAAGACATTGCGTGTGTATGCCAGGAAAGACTGGATTGGTGAGGGGGAGGAAAGTAATGGAGTCATGCACCGCCTTTAGTGAGATGTATTTTATGCTCAGCCCCTGGCTAGCCCAGGTTCTGTGGGGGATGTCAAAATGTTTGAGCCTGACCCTGCTCTAAGAACTGTAGGAGGCTTCCTGGGGTGCACTCTCACCTCTCCTTGCCCTCCAGACTCCTCCTTTTTCATCGACGTTCAGCCCAGGTACTGCTTCCGGGAGGTTTTTCCAGATTTCCTCAGTTGCTAGTATTGGGTGCCCCCTCCCCCCCTTAGTGTTCCCAAGAGGACTGGCCTCTAACCCAGGAATGCTGGGTTCTCATCTTGCCTCTTGACATGCTCTGTGACTGCACCAGACCCTTCTCGGGACCCTAGGCACTTCCATGTCCTGAGTGCCAAGTATAGTGCTTGATGCAGCAGGTGTGGGCTGGTGAATTCCTGGAAGGAGTTACCTTGAGCTCCTTAGAGAAGGGCAGGAGAATGCGGGATAATGGGCAGGAGGTTTTGGGAAGACCCTTTCACTGCCTTTCTCCCCTAGATCCTGGACAAGCTCCTGGACCGGGAGAGTCAGACACATAAGCCACAGACTTTGAGTTCTTTCTACTCATCCAGCCGCCCAGCTACTTCAAGCCAGAGGTCCCCGTCTAAGCACGGGGGTCCCGCTGCAGGGGGAGGCCTGCAGCCGCTGCCTCCAGGCTCGGCAGGGGGTACCCAGCCGGGGGCTGTGGCTGGGGTCAACCCAGACCCAGCTGAGGGCTTCACAGAAAAGACTGTGCCTGGTGAGAGGTGGGGGACCTGGGCAGGGGTGGTACAGTGGGATAAACCCCAAGTCAGGCTCTCTTCCCTTTGGCTCTGTCTTATAACTTACTGCTCCCTTGCCTAGAGAGCTCCCCGCGTTCCCCTTGTGAGGGCCCCCCACCTGAGGCTGCTGTGGCCCCCAAACCAGAGGGGAAGGTTCCAAGCCGCTTGGCACTTGGCAGCCGAGGAGGCTACAATGGGCGGGGCTGGGGATCCCCAGGACGGCCCAAGAAAAAGCACACAGGTATGAGGGGCCCTGGCTTGGGCATGGCTGGGAGAAGGGTCTTTGCCTGAACTGAGGGCTCTTCTTGGGGTGGGACGCTGGGAGGGTAATTCACGACTCCCTGAAGCACTTCCCTAGATTGAGATGGGTCCCAGACAGATTCTAGGCTTTAAGCCCCCACCCAGGGGTCAGATCTGGGAGTTCCCGTCCATTGGGTTCTCCCTTCTTCCCCCCTGGCTGGGGACTGACTGCTGTCTGGGGGATTAGGCATGGCCAGCATTGACAGCAGTGCCCCTGAGACGACATCGGACAGCTCCCCAACCCTGAGCCGAAGGCCACTACGGGGGGGCTGGGCCCCCACCTCCTGGGGCCGGGGTCAGGACAGCGACAGCATCAGCAGCTCATCCTCCGACTCTCTGGGCTCCTCCTCCTCCAGTGGCAGCCGACGTGCCAGTGCAAGTGGGGGTGCCCGGGCCAAGACAGCCGAGGTTGGCAGGTGAGTGGGAGAGGCCAGTCTTGTTCGCTTAGATCCCAGGTGCTGTGCTTTCCACTCTCATCACCCCATCAAAGGCCCATCAGAAACATCCTTCATCCCCTGGCCAAATCCACGGTGCCTTTCGTTTCCTCTGATCCTCCGGCCTCCTGTGTCCCCAAAGTGCCCATTGTCCTCCAGCCTCAGCTTGTCCTTCCCGTTTGCACTGCCCCTCAGGTACAAGGGCCGTCGCCCAGAGAGCCATGCCCCCCACGTACCCAACCAGCCATCAGAGGCAGCTGCGCATTTCTACTTCGAGCTGGCAAAAACAGTGTTGATCAAGGCCGGGGGAAACAGCAGCACCTCCATCTTTACCCATCCGTCCTCGTCAGGGGGTCACCAGGGCCCCCACAGAAATCTGCATCTTTGCGCCTTTGAGATTGGACTCTATGCTTTGGGTCTGCACAATTTCGTCTCGCCCAACTGGCTCTCTCGAACCTATTCCTCCCATGTGTCCTGGATCACAGGTAAATCTAATGCTCAGGGCTGAGCTCTGGGGCAGGCAGGGCGGGGGTGGGGGGAGTTCTTGAAAGGAAAGAGCTTGTCTTCACTGGTCAAGGGACCCCCATTCTGGTGGGGGGGGGGTCTCCCAACCTTTCTTCCTACATTATGGGGTCTGCTTCGTCCCGATCCCCACTCCACAGGCCAAGCGATGGAGATTGGGAGTGCAGCCCTGACTATCCTGGTGGAGTGCTGGGATGGGCATCTCACACCCCCCGAAGTTGCCTCCCTGGCTGACCGGGCATCACGGGCACGGGACTCCAACATGGTGAGGGCAGCAGCTGAGTTGGCCCTGAGTTGCCTGCCCCATGCCCACGCCTTGAACCCCAATGAGATCCAGAGAGCATTAGTGCAGTGTAAGGAGCAGGTACGTATGCTCAGCTGCAGTGGGAGGGGATGATGGGGCAACACGAATGGGGTCCAGCTCTTAAGCCGCAGGCCCTGGGCGATCTTTTGGGAGGGGGAGCACAGACTTCTGGTCTTTCATGCTTTGATGGTGCCTTCTGTGTATGGATGAAGTGCTTTTCATGTATTTAAGATTCTTTCTGTCCATTATTCAGTTGATCCTCACGGCAACCCTGTGAAAGAGGTAGGGTAGGGGGGAGCATATCCATTTTCAGCTGAGGAAAATCACATGCCTAAAGGCGACATGATTGGTCCCCTAATTTAGATAGTGCGTGAGTGGCCAAGCCAGGGCTCAGAAGCCAAAGCTTGGGGCTCCTGCTAGTCAGGAAGCACCTCCCTGAGCACCTGCTCCTTGCTTGAGCTGCTGTCATAGCTGGCTTCCAGCTGGCTTCCTGAGTCATTCAGCTAGGGGCTCTGCCCCAGCAAGACACTAGAGAGAGGTTTCGAGCTAAGGCTCCTCCCTTTTGACTCTGTGCCCTTTCCAGGATAACCTGATGCTTGAGAAGGCGTGCATGGCAGTGGAGGAGGCAGCCAAGGGTGGGGGTGTGTACCCTGAAGTGTTGTTCGAAGTCGCCCACCAGTGGTTCTGGCTTTATGAGCAGACGGTGGGGGGCTCAGCCACACCACGTGAGGGTGCCACAGGCTGCAGTGCCAGTGGGGCCCGGGCATCGGGGGAGGCTGGGCGGGCACTGCCTGAGGGCCGTGGTGGACCAGGGACCGAGGCAGTCACAGTGTCAGCAGCGGCAGTGACGGCAGCAGCCACAGTGGTACCAGTCATTTCAGTGGGGTCTGGTTTGTACCCAGGGCCTGGCCTGGGACATGGCCACTCCACTGGCTTGCACCCCTATACCACTCTGCAGCCCCATCTGCCCTGCAACCCCCAGTACCTTACCCACCCTGGTCACCCCTTGCCCCATATGCCTCGGCCTGCTGTTTTTCCTGTGCCCAGCTCTGCATACCCACAGGTGAGACAAGAACCAAGGGGAGGGAAGGGAAGGGAAAGAGAGGAGGATTGGGACCCTTTGGGAGGCTATGATGAGGGGACTCTGGATGGAAGATCACCAGTGTATACAGGGCTGTCTGGGGAGAACGAGGCCCTTGTTGGGTCTTGGAATCGGGGGAGGACTGTCAGCTGAGAAAGGGGCTTTAGGTATTGGGGTAAATAAAACTGGAGAGGCAAGAGTGCTATGCCAATGTGACCCGCTCTTTCCCGTCTTCTGTCTCCAGGGTGTGCACCATGCATTCCTGGGTCCTCAGTATCCCTACTCGGTGACACCGTCCTCACTTGCTGCCACAGCTGTATCCTTCCCTGTTCCTTCCATGGCACCCATAACGGTGCATCCCTACCACACTGAATCAGGGCTCCCACTGCCCTCCAGTGAGTGAGGGGACCACGGGTGTGGGGAGGAGGGGAGATAGAGGTGCAGGGGGTCTTCTTGGCTCTGAATGCTCTGCTCCCTTTCCCCCTCCCCCCCACAGTGAACAGTGTCCATACACCCAGCAGCATCCATCAAAGTTCCACATATCCCGCTATCCAGGGCAACTCAGTGTCCACCATAAGTACCCAGCCGAGCTGCCTGGTAAGTGGGAGCTTCCCCCCGCCAGAAGAGGAGACGCACAGCCAGCCTGTCGGCACCCAGAGTCTGCATCACTTGCACGCTGCCTACAGAGTTGGTGAGATGGCTCCCGGGGTTCTTCCCTTACCTTGTCGCCTGCCATGGGCCCTGTCCCTCCATGTGGCATTGCCACATGCCACCCAGTGTGTTTTTAGCAGGACCCACAGACATCCTTGGCCCCCATCTTTACCCTTTGGCCTTCCACACTTGGCCTAGATTCTTCTGTCCCTTTTCCTTCCCCTTGGCTGATGTGGTCTGTGCTCAGGAGGTGGGATGTCCTTGGGATTCACCATCTGCTCTTAGCTTCTGCCCCACATTGGTTCTTCTCTAGGGATGCTGGCGCTGGAGATGTTAGGCCGACGGGCGCATAATGATCACCCCAACAACTTTTCTCGCAGCCCGCCCTATACCGAGGATGTCAAATGGTTGCTGGGGCTAGCGGCTAAGCTGGGTAACACCTCTTCCTAAACCTCTTCTCGCCCCTCCCCCTGTCTTGCTCCAAACCGCCTTCACAGCCATAGGCCAGAATTGAATCCTGGGCTTCTTGGGGTGGGCCAAGAGAGAGGGGCTGTTGGACCGAGAGCTGAGAAGGGCAGCTAGGCCCCCAGGGCAGGGGTGTCTGCCTTGGTCTCATGCCCCTCCCCCCTGCCCCCCAGGAGTGAACTACGTGCACCAGTTCTGTATGGGGGCAGCCAAGGGGGTGCTGAGCCCATTTGTGCTACAGGAGATCGTCATGGAGACGCTGCAGCGGTTGAACCCTGCTCATGCGCACACCCACCTGCGCACCCCAGCCTTCCATCAGCTGGTCCAACGATGCCAGCAGGCGTACATGCAGGTGAAAGCCAGGGGGAGGTGGAGGAGGAATCTAAGGGGCACCACACGCTCGGGGGGGGGGGGGGGAGCCATGGAGACAGCTCTCCATCCCCCGAGCCTCAATGTCCGCACATTCCCTTCCAGTACATCCACCACCGCCTGATCCACCTGACCCCTGCCGACTACGACGACTTTGTGAACGCAATCCGCGGCGCTCGCAGCGCCTTCTGCCTGACCCCTATGGGCATGATGCAGTTCAACGACATCCTGCAGAACCTCAAACGCAGCAAGCAGACCAAGGAGCTGTGGCAGCGTGTATCGCTTGACATGACCACCTTCTCCCCTTGAGCCTGGCCCCCCCTCACCCTCCCAGAGCCCATCTGGAAACAGACAGGGGGACCTCGAACCGGCTGGACAGATTTGCTCTGCTCAGGGGGTGGGGGGAGGTCCCTCCTAGGACGTTGTTCGGGGCTAGGCCTGGAGCAGGGGCAAGCTGGGGACGTTGCTGCCTCTGGGCCCAAGAGCCAACGGCTAGTTGGGGGTGGGGGGAAGGAGGCAGCTCTGCTTGGGAGGGGGGTGCGGGGCAGCCTCTGATATTTATTTGGCATTTATAAATATATAAACTCCTTTTTTACTCATCTGTCTGAGCCTCTCTAATCCTTAAGCATGATAGAGATGAGACCTCTCTCCCCTGTAGGTAGTAGAAACTGGGAGACCTAAACCTTAACTTCCTGCTCCCACATCAGACAGACAGACAAGACAGAAAAATAATGATGTTTATTAAGGATCTTTCTAGCCTTGTTCTCAGCTCCACGAGCTGCCGTCTGACCTCATCCCCATTCAATATGAATGACACAGGGAAGCCAGACTGCAGAGTGACCCCTTTGACTGAAGGGTTCATAAGCAAGAGAACCTGCTGATGTTGGAGGCTGCCTCCTCTGAGAAAAACAGAGACGTCCTGCTGGGAATGTGGGATGGCAGTCACTTCCCAACTACCCCCACCTACCAGTTTATCCTTCCTCCCCTCAACTTCGGATGGGAGGGCCCAGATCAGCACTGAGGGCCTTGGGCCCCAGAAAGGAGGCGCAAGTGGGTCCCTTTGTTAGGACTTAAGGTTGTAGAAAGGAAGCGAGGGCCCTGCTCTCCTTCCCCATCCAGGCCTGAGGGAACACTGAGATGGAAAGGAGAGTGACTAGGCCAGCCCACTGCCCCTGCTGGCCCTGCCCAGTCTTCTAGCCTTTAGGCACCCCTGCCTGTTGGGTATCCGTGGGGTGGAACACTCAGCCCAGGCCTGATCGCTGTAGCTCCTCCTGAAGCCAAGAGGGCAGTGGCTGCCCAAGCCGACTCAGCAGTTTTGACAATTCCAGATTATGGTCCCGGAAAAAGTCAATCAGAAGAAGGCGGGACTGATTGAGAGGAGAGAAAAGTAGTCAGACAGTGACAAGAGAGAGGATGGAAGATAAGAGATGATTGCAAGGGGAATCCCCTACCCTAAGTGCTCACCTCAGGTTCCATGTCTGGGTACCTCCGTCCCTTGCTCTTGCCCAGGCATCGTGTCTTGCCACCCTCTAGCCCCTGGCACCAGAATCCCTTCCCCTCATCAAACCTGCTTAGCAGGAGAAGGCAGTCAGGTGACTTGGAAGGGAGGAATGCCAGACCCTACAAAGACACAAACATTCCCCCTCCCAACCCTAGAGTTGTCCCAGACATTGTCCCTCCCAGACACGGGTCTCTTTCCTCTAGGCGGATCTATAATCTCAGCATGTCACCCCAGCTCTCCCCACCCATCCCACCTGAGGGTTCTGGTGTAGTTGAGGACAGGGGTGACACCTAGGAACTTCTGGATGCTTTCCATGGAGGCTGCTGGGTTTGTGCGTAGCTCCTGCCCATCTACTATCAGCACCTGTGGGCCAGAGAGGGAGGGATGGAGCTGACTGGGAGGCAGTTTAGTGGAGGTCTGGGACACTGCAGGGGTGCCACGGGGGGGAAAGGGCTTTCTACCTGTCCAGAAGGGTAATAGGTGAGCCAGCGCTGCAGATGAGTGGAGTAGTAGCCAGGGATGAGGCAGCGGTTCTGCAGGGCCCGGAGTGCAGGAGAAGCCTGAGGTGGGGCTGAGATCACTTGGTAGAAGGTGTGGTTCAGGGCAATTGGGTCACCATGTGCTCGTTGATGCTTGAAAAGTAGAGGGTATGGATGATGAGGAATGAAGTAGCAGGGTCATCCCCATCACACGGTGTCCTTTCTGTCTCCTCTCCAAGACTCTTTGCCCATTCTTATCCCTCTGGCTCCCCTTCCAAACCTCTGGCACACCTGGCCACCCCACAGAGACTGACCTGGTACCAGGAGTAGGCCCGGTCAGCAGGGTTGGTAAGTACTGTGATGATCTTGGCACGAGGCAAAAGGGCTGCTCCCCGACGTGGTACAACCTCGGAGTCAAAATAGGTGGCACTTTTCTCAAACAGGAAGTCAGTGCTGGCATTGGAGGGGACTGGGAAAAAGTCCATGTACCTGGGGATGGACTTAGGGTCAAAGAGTAGAACAGTGTAGAGAGATGGAAGCCAGGAGAGGAGGTCAAGTGACATGAAGAGCTCAATCAGGAAGCACTTAGGAAGCACCTACTGTGTAGCAGGCACGGTGCTAGGTATGTAGGACCTGGGTGGAAAAGCTAGAGAGGGAAAGAAGCTCATGCCAAGGAGCAGCCCTGGGGGATCCCCCTCTCACCAGTCGATGCCCTTGTAGTAATTGGGGCCACTGAAGAACTGGATCTCTTCGAAGGTGCTGGAGCTGGGGAAGCTGCTGGTCACTGCTGGGTGCAGGCTCAGGAAGAAGTGGACGGCCGTGGTCCCTGGAGGGGAGGGGTGGGAGGGGAGGAGAGAGCTCAGCCCCGGCAATTGGACCCTGAGAGCACAGGGCGGGAGCTGAGATGCCAACGGGTTCCCAAAGGGAAGTGCTCCGTGGGGATCCTCACCTGTTTTCTGGGGCCCCACAATGAGGAACTTGGGGAGTCGGTCACACGTCTTCTCCTTGGACCAGATGTCTTTGTGTCTCTTGTCATCACAGGGGTTCTAAGAGGGAGGGGAAGAGACAGATAGGACCTGGCTTCTCTCCCTTTCTCTCCCCTCTCCCTGCTTTCCTTGTGTTAAGTTTCTAGCCCACCCCAGCTCCGAGGGCTGACCTGCCAGAGTGGGCTGCGTTCCTGAGGGAAGAGGTCAAAGTACTTTTGTGCCAGGGGGGCTGGGGGCAGAGTCTGCAGGCGCAGCCGGGTCCAGCACTGCAGGAAGCGCACCAAGCTCTCGAAAGTGTACAGGCCCAGCCGGTCATTGCCATAGTTAGACAGATGGGTCATGAAGATGCTGATCTGCATGGGGAGCCCCCATGTCACATAAGGGGAACTTCAGGCCAAACCTGACGATCAGATTTGGGGAGAAGGCCCCTGATCCCGCCCCCAATCAGCTCAGGACTCTCAGCCTATACCGGGTTGAGCAGAACAGTCAGGAAGAGCTCTCCACCACGGATGCTCCGGTCCAGCTCTCGAGAGCCCCCGGGATACTCATGGTAGAAGATGGTGTGAGTGAAGAGACCACATGTCTGACGGGGCAGGACCTAGAGAAGGGAGGGAAGGAGCAGGGATGGCTGGGGCCAGTTAGCAGAACACGGACGGAGAAATGAAGTGCCAAGGACCCAGGAAAAGGGGAAGCATAGTCTGTGAGACATGCACTTCTATGAACGTTGACGAGAGTGAAACTCAGCCCAGGCTGGAGCTGGGGGCCTAGGGGTCAAGGGCTAGAGGACGTGTTGGCAATCCATAGGGTTTGCTTCAAATTTAGGTTAGAGAGTCCCTCACCATGATGCCATTGTGAATAAAGCCTCGCCGGTAGCGTGCAGGGCGGAGATGGGGATACTCTTCAGTGCTGGTCACCTGGATCCCCCACACAGATTTCCAGGCCTCATAGAGCTGTGTGTGGATGGGGTACACGCCCGAGTGGTGGGGAGCCACTGCATACCCCAGATCCGTGGGGATCCCATGCTCCTGGGGATGGCACAGACTCATCTGGGACCGCTGAGGTTGGGGGGAGGAGAGGGGCGGAAGGGATAGGGATACCATCCCAGGAAGAAAAACTGGGAAAAAGAACTAGAGGAAGAAGTAGAGGGAGGGTAGCTGTGGGGAGAGGGAGAGGAGGGGCCATACCACCAAGGGAGGTAGCTCTGTGAGGGGGCTGTGGGGGAGCTACCCGGGGGTCTCACCAGAGCAAACTGCTTGTTGAGCCGCATCTGGTCTGCCAGCACGGAGCGGTTGTGGAACAGGTGTGGCTGCATATGGCTCCACATGTGGGGGAACCACCAGAACTCCTTCCGGTGCCTCAGGAGCATGTCATCCCCGGCGTCTTCCTCCTCTGTCCCTGTGGCCACATATGCCCACTGTAACTAACCACCTGATAAACAGTGACTGTCACCCACTCATCCTCCTCACCCTGACCATCATGAATGACCAATCTGATACAGCCTTTCGATCCCACATCATGAATACTGACCATCTACTAACCACGACCTATTATATTCCCCACATTCTTCATTCTCAGCACAATATTTGCTGATCAGTACATAGTAGGCACTTAACATGTTTACTGACTGACCATGCAGTTGAATATCCTATCAACTCTTGCTGTCTGCTTGGCCCTAAGCATTAACATTAATTGCCGGCCCCCCAGATGTGCACCTACACACTAGCTACGCTGGTTTGATTCCAGGAAGAAGGGCAGGCAGGGGAAAATAAGACCAGGGTGGCGTGTGCCATGGAGAATTAAGGTAACGTGGGGCAGTTCGGTGGCGCGGTGGATAGAGCACCGGCCCTGGAGTCAGGAGGACCTGAGTTCAAATCCGGCTTCAGACACATAACACTTACTAGCTGTGTGATCCTGGGCAAGTCACTTAACCCCACTGCCTAACCAAAAAAAAAGAATTAAGGTAACGTAACTCACCTGTATGGTAGA
Organism: Vombatus ursinus; assembly: GCF_900497805.2. NCBI lineage: Eukaryota > Metazoa > Chordata > Mammalia > Diprotodontia > Vombatidae > Vombatus > Vombatus ursinus. Next base: position 4,526,375 of record NW_020940527.1, read on the forward strand.
ACTTTCCCGAGAAGCCCAGATTGAAAGTAAAGTTGGGGACCAAAGCCCTGAGTTTTCTCTGTGTGGTAAGTAGGGCCTAGCAGAAGCAAACGAGAAAAGGCTCAGGAGGGCTTGCAGGAAGAGTAAAGGGCTCCAGCCCAGGCCTGGGAAGAACAGGCCATGAACACTTTCTGCAAACTTTGGGTTAACGGGTCTGTGAAAGTAACGGTGTGGGGGGAACGGCAAAGGGAACTGACCTCGACATCAGCCACCTTCATTCGGGTGCCTTCCTTGCCCACAAAAATGTCATCGATGTCCACCAGGATGTAGCGATCCAGCGTGAGGCAGAGGCGCTTCCCAGTGAGGTAGGCGACAGCATCCACAAAGACCAGTTTGTGAAGCCAGAAGGTGAGGCTGTGGCCAAAAAGCACACGCTGGATGCCGTCATGCAGCCCCAGGTCCTGCACCACCGTGGGCAGGCGGGTACGACGGGGCGCCGGGCCCAGGGCGGAGGCCTCGGCCAGCAGGACTGGCTCATACGTGCTGTGGTTGGACTGGAAGACCGTCCAGTCCTCCCCGGGCAGCGGCCCAGGCTCCAAACGACTGGGCCGAGTGAGGTGCAGCAGCGGAGCAGCGGGGTTTACCTGATAGTCGCGCAGCCCCAGGTTGGAATGTAGGAAGAGAGGGAAGCCCTTGAGCTGGGCACTAAGCAGGCTGTGCTCATGAGCACGGAAGAAGCCGATGATGCCCACCCCGTACTCCACACAGTATCGATCCAAGAGCTCGCGGCTCCAGGCATCCAGGTTGACATACTTAAGCAGGTTCTCATAGACAACGAGGGCATAGCGGCCCCTGGTATGTTCAGTCAACGTGGGCATATCCCCCCGGCCAGGGGCCAACTCTGTGCTATATCGAAAACGGCCGGATTCCAAGATGGCCACAATTTCCTGGCCAAGCTGTGAGTATACACTTTCCACAAACACCAGCACCACGGGCTCTGTGCGAGCTGTTTCTGAAGGCCGGGGGGGCCAGGGGGGTGCTGGGGGCCGGGCAGGCCCAGGACCAACGTCCCCACTGCTGCTGCAGTCACCCAGGGGCAGGGGCAGGGGCTCCTTGGCCTTGGGGGTGGTAGACACGTAGTAGGCCAGGAAGGCCATGGAGGCCAGGCTGAAGGCGATCAGCAGCAGCACCAGGCGATGCAGTTCCAGCTGCCGGGCTGGACGTACCACTCTCCACAGCTGGAGCATGGTGTGGGAGGGAGGGATGAGGAAGGAGGGCACTAAGGTTCCTGGGGAGGGAGAGGAAGATGCCCTTTAGCTGGCAGGGAAGGGGGCAAGACAGCAGAGAGGAAGAGGAAGCCGAGATCAACTCCCTGGAGGTGTGAAGAGGTAGAGAAGAGCTCCCTTCATGCGGGCGATGGAAGACGCAGGGGGGGCCCAGGCATACTCCATGGTCCTCACGTCACCATGGCCTCTGGCCCATGGCTCCAGGCTGCCAGGCTTGCCAATGCTCCCCGCAGGCACATCGAGGGCAGCACAAGTTACACAGCTCTGACCCTGTTACCTAAAAGACAGAGAAGGACAGTGCTAGGCCGGGACTCCCCTTGCCCACGCTCGGCCTGGCCCCATCTCACCTCCTGCTTCGCTTCTGTGCGGAGAGAGGACAGAGGGAGGTCCCTGCTCCGGCGGCCCCTAGGCACTGTCCACTCAGCTCAGAGCCTCGCTCAGGGGAGGGAAGGGCTCCTGGGTGTGGACAGGAGTGGCGCTAAAGCCAGGCTCAGGCTCTGGTTTCATCACTGGGAGGGGAGAGGAGGGGAGGGGGTGCCCAAGAAGCAGCCTGGAATCAGATAAGAGGCACCTCCCCTTATCGACATCCCTTATCTCAGGCCATTATCCACGTGGCCAACAGCGGATACCACAGCTTAACGGTCATCAGTGAAGTTTGAACTTTGGGTCTGGTGGCCACTGTTTGGGGTGGGCAAGGGAACGGGGTCTCCACGTCCTGTCCCCTTGTGTCCCCTCTCTCACCTTTACCACTCACACTCCGTGGCAGGAGCGAAGAGCAGCGTGGTCCCAGAGCAGCTCACACGAGAGGGACCTAGGAGAATTTAGAGGCCTGAGTGCGAGGTCCAGCTGCCTGCGCTCCCTTAGTCTGCGATGGGGGCTGCCCCCCAATCTCAGGAGGGCTCCAGGGGCACCCCAGGGAAGGCCATCGGGCTCCTCTACCACAGTCTGGCTCCCTGGCCCGGCCAAAGCACGGAGAAGGTCTGGGGGTGGGCGATGTCTAGAGCAACCACTGAGCTGAGGCAAAGGCCGGCGCACATGTGGGGAGGGGGGCAGGTGCAGAAGACGGGGGTCTGACCTGTGACTGCAGGACACAAGGGACCCAGGAAGGGTCCGAGGGTGAGAGTGGGGGAGCTCAGGGTTGGGGTAAAGGCTGGGGGGGGGCAAGGAGTCACTTAGGGTGACAGCGTGAAGACTGAGCAGGCTTTGGGGGGAGACACTGGGGAGAGAACCAGAGAGGGAATGCGAGCTGGCCTGGGGAGGGGGCTCTGGGGTCACCTGGCCAGGACACGCTAGGAAGGGGGGACACAAAGTGAGGAGACACAGGGTGGGGGGGGACATAGTGAGGGGGACACACGGCGGGGGGGACACTGGATGAGGGGGACACTGGGTGGGGAGGACACAGGGAGGGAGGCACTGGATGAGGGGGACACAGGAAGGGGGGCACTGGGTGGGGGGGCAGGGAGGGCGGCACTGGATGAGGGGGACACTGGGTGGGGGGGGTCCCCGGGTGGCAGCCCACGGAGGGGCGCGATCCTGCGGGGGGCGGGCCGAGGATGCCACGACGCGGAGGCGCTGCTCACCCGGCGGGCGGGGCGCTGTCTCTGCGGTCGCCGGGCTCCGCCGTGTCCCCGGACCCCCCGGGCGCCCACCTTTCCCGGATCCGGGCCCCGCCGCGGCGGCTCCGCCATCTCCCCGCGATCGCTCCTCCGCAGGAGGGCGGAACCACGGCTTCCTAGGGGAGCAGAGGGGGCAGGCCTTGCTGCTCGCTGCTCCCGACCCTCCGCCGGACTCCGAGGTGCGCCGTCGCACCTCTCCCAGTCTCTGAGAGGAGTAAGTGCGCTTTTTCTCACCCTGCTGTACCTGAATGCGCGACTCCTCCCTAGGCCCGGGAGCAATTCTCCTCCCCCCCGCCCCTCTGGGAGAATGGAAGAGTCCGGGCGAAGCGTCAGACGTCAAGGCCCGCGGAGGGGAAGCGGCGCGGGGAGTGGAGGCTTCTCGGCCCAATCCTGGCGAGGGGGGTGTGGACCGATCCACTGTGCTGGGAGGAGCGGGGATGGGGGCGGGAGAGGGCGGGGCGGACGATCCCATGGCGGCTCGCGGGGGTCGCCTCGGGATGCTGAATAGGGTTGAGCCCCCGCAGGGGAAGCGGAGGGTTTGGCACAGTCGGGGGCTCCCAGCAGCCGCCGGGCCTCTGGAAGTGGCCTCTTGGAAAGGGCCTGAAGCTTCATCAGTGAAAGATACAACCACCTACGAGTTGGCCAGTCCTGTGGACGTCCCCTCCTCCCCACCTGAAGTTCTCAGCCTAGCCTTCCCCCACGTGTTTCCGTGGACCCAAACATGTCCTCTGATAGAGGTTGGGTGTGTGTGGTTGTGGTTGTGGGTGTCTGTCCCCCCAACTTCAGCTACTTAGCCATGAGCCCCCAACATCAACAACACCGTGGACTGTTTAAATGTTATTTTATTAAATATCTTCAGTTCAAGGTTTCATTGTAACAAAGCTATGAAGGGTCTACCAACATTCAGAACAAACACTAGCTAGTTTTTAAATTATTCTATGTCATCATGCAAAAATTCTGCATCAAATGCCTTCCATTTCCTGTTTAAAAGGTGATTTTTTTTTTTTTTAATAATCTAAATTCTATAGATGCTGACATTAGCCCCAGGAGAGGAGAGTAAGAATGCTAAGGAGAGGTGGGGCTCGAGCAGCTGATATCAAGCTATGGGTTTCAAAGACCATTGTCTCAAAAGACTGCAAAACCAAACCATGTTGTGAAGTTGTCTGCGTGCTGGCAATGCAGAATACAGGAAAGAAAAGGGGGCCTGGGGCCCAGAGGGTGGGCATGCACACCGTGCTCCATTGACTCTGACCAAATCCAACTGAAGCTCTCACACCTGTCCTTTTGGGGCTTTTAGCTCCTCTCCTGCCCCTTCTCACTATACTTCATACTCTGAAGGCACTCCAGGGACTCTGGACCTGCCCACCTTCCCTGGAAAGGTATAGGTAGGTAGGTATTTGTGCAGAGGACCCTGGCATATGACCAATTTGTCCTCAAGCACCTTTCCTTCTTCCTGCCTTCCCTCCCTTGTGGCAGCAGAACCCCCTGAGAACAGGAAGGAAAATTGATTTGAGGGCAGCCGTGGCCCTGGGCACCTCCTTTTTTGGGGTGCATGCAGGGTAGAGGAAGGTGAAGGCCCATGCAAGACTCCAGCAGCAATTCTGAGCCTCTGTTGGTCAGTAGAGAGGCCTCTTGAAACAGGGACACCTAGGCAAGAGTCAGACAAGCCAACTCTGGAGAGAAAACAAGATGAACAGTCCCACTTCTCCCATTCCCACTAGGGTGCTCCGCAGGGCCCCAGGCCCAGATGGGGTTTGGAATTGGGGCCATCACCATGAAAAAAAGCAAGACAAAGACGACTGAAGTCAGCACAGAAACAGAAATGCCCAAGGCTACAGGGGGAGTGGCAGGCCCTGGGCTCCATCCTGGCTAAGTCACACTAGAACAAACAAGGTGGCAGCCCCTACCCCTTCCCAGCTGGGGGCCCAGGCCTTGGTACCCAGACCCATGCTTGGTTGTGCATCCTCTAGAAATGGATGGATGAGGGACATATATGTCAGACTAACACCAGGTTTCTGCCTGCTTCCTAGTGGACAAATTTCTGCAGCACCAAGTCTCCCATCTACACTAAGTGGAACAGTACAGTAAAACCCTACCCACGAGCCCTCCATCTTGGAGCCACTGCTTTTTGGTGCTGCCTTTGCAATGGTAGCTGCCTGGGGATAAGGCCATCTTCCCCCCAGGGAAAAGAAAAATAAGCTCCAAGCATTAGCCATCTCATGACCTGTTGCTGCTTTGGCCCTCCTCCTGGGCTCATGTGCAGACTCTGAAGAAGTCCGTTCCCAGGACCCAAGGCTGGGCAAGCCACCTCAGGGGCTGCAGAGATCCAGGTGACCCTGCCCAAGTTGCTTTTGTGGCCTCCAGCAGGGTCAGTGTCAAGAGTTCCTGCCTGGCCCCCCCAGAGTCCATGGGGGTTGCAAACCTGGGCTCATGCACTGCCAGGTAGACGAGCCTGCTGCTCAAACTTGCGCCCTCTTGCCAGCCCAGGGGGGCTGCAGGTGGTTTTAAAACATGATCAGCGGTATGGATTCCTTTTTTTTTTTAAACAATCTTTTTTTCTTTTTTCTTTTTTTTTAAATGTAAAAAACACCTCGGTACAGCAGAGACAGACACGATGGGCAGGCGGGCTGCATGCAGGGGCGTGCATTGGTTGCTGCCGCTTTGTAATTTTAATTGTTTTTAAACCTCAAACGAACATGACTGCCGCTGTCACTCAGGCCCTCCAGAGCCGCTGGCTGCGAAGGTTTGACCTCTGGCTGAGAATCTCCTAACAGCACTGCTGGAAAGAACACAGCAGCAGGCCATGGGAGTGAAGGATAAGGGTAAATGAGAGGAACTTCTGCCCCCTTTGTACCTGTAAGCAAACCTACCATTCCCAGGGTGGCCAGGGAGATGGGCCTATGGCCGGGCTGGGAAACACAGAACTTTCTTCTCTACCCTTCCCCCATTAGAACATAAGCTTCTCAAGGACAGGCACCGTGTTTCTGTTTTGTTCATATACCTGATATAGGAGGCGTTTAATAAATCCTCAATCAGTTGAATTAACTAAGCCTGTGGCTAGAGTAAGGTCCTACAGAGGATGGTATGACTTTCCTGTCCCAAATGCCCACCCTGACTTCCAGCACCCGGAGCTCACCTGTGGGAGAGCTCACTGCAGCGGGGCAGCAGGGGCCCCCGAGCAGTGGTAGTGCACGTTGAGCCATTTGCCATCACGGCGATGCCAGACCCTGGTCTCCTCAGACTGGCTGGTCCGAGGCCGGCCCTGGCCATCGATGTACTGGGTAAGGCGTATGTAGGCGATACAGGCAGCGTCTTCGCCAATGACATGCACGTGAGGGTTCAGGATGGTAGTGTGGATGGGCTTGCTGTTCTTAGACAGTACTGTAGGGGGGAACAAGTGTTAGGCTTGCTATGTAGGACTGATCTAGCATCCCCTCCTGCCTTGCTGTCCAGCACCATTCCTTGGTGCCAGCACCCCCACATTTCTCCGAAAGTTTGGGGCTCACTATCTCCATCAACAGCTGTTGCCACAGCTTAAGCTGTGATCACGCTATCATCTCATCAACCCCCTTATCTGAACATAACAAAACCACTAACTTGGAATGTGAAAAAACCCACTTGTGACAGGAAGTAAGACAGTTAAAAAGTCACGATCCAGGAAGTTCCCAGGGCTCACAGGATCCTTTGGGAAAAAGGCAAAGGGAGCTAGCTGGACAGATCTATTGTGGACTGGGCACAAGTAAAATGTTGCTTTTAGCCAATTAAGCTCATGTTTTATTATGGACAAATCTAATTTTGGTTAAAATATAACGATGAGAATACACAAGATTTCTTAGAGCTCAAGACTTCACGCCTTAGTCAAAAGCATTTTAGATAATCCAGGGTTTTACCTTTGCACAGCTGGAATACTGGGGACAGGGATGGAAACTGATATGGAGATGGATGAGTGATGGCATCAGAGCAGGGCTGGGCTGAGAAGGTGGGAGGGAGAGAGAAAGTGTTTGTATCAGGAATGGGGCAGGGAAATGGGCATCTAGCCCTGGAACGCCAAGGAATCCTCAAATGTCTTCTCCAAAGAATTCAAGTGAAGGGTCACCCAAAGGACAGTAGAGAGGTACATGGTGGGTATGAGTAGCCTCTAACACATTACAAATGGACTGGAAGAGGTGGTGTCAGGGATGTCACCAGACAAATTTATGACTAAATGGAGAGATGGGTCTCAGGCTTCAATGAGGGGAAGATCTAGAAATCTTCTTGCAGAACAGGGCCAATGACATAATAAGAATGAGGAATCATGGTTGGACAGCCTGCATACACTCACTGGCTTCCACGCAGTCAAGAACTCTAGAGTGGGGGTTCTCAATCTGAGGTCCATGGAACCCCCACAAAGGGGTCTGTGGAGAGATTTTAAGTGGGCTGTAAACTTGGATGGAAAAAATTTCCATCTCCATTTCAACACAATTGGTTTATCGTCCTATGGATTTAATTTTAAGCATTTAAAAACATTATTCTTAGAAATGGCATCCATAAACCTCACCAGACTGACTGCCAGAGAGGTCCATGGCACAGAAGATAAGAACCACCACTTCAGAGCAACAGTTCTCAAAGGCTGATCTGGGGTCCCTGAGACCCTTCCAGAGGGTCTGCAACGTCAAAACTATTTTCATAATAATACAAAGATATTTTAATTTAGGGTATGGCAAATATCAATAGATAAACCCCACATAAAGAAAAGCTTTTTGCACGAGCAGGGTGCAGGGGAGGATCCTTAATATTTTAAGAGCCCTGAGACCAAAAAGTTTGGGAAGAGCTACTCTCGAGGAATGCCTCTCAAGTGCTTCAGATAGATAGGCTGTGGAGGATTTATGTGAGGCCTGAATGGGTATGGGTGGGTAACCAGTCTGAATTGATCACAGATCCATCGAAGAAGTATTTAAGGGCTTGAAATCCAACACCTCCACCGCTTTCTACCTCGATATTTGGAATTCCTACCCAGGCAGATGCATTTCCCCACATACCAAACAAGGCTGTAAATCCTGGCTGTAAATTAAGCCCCTCAGCCGTGGTAATTGCCCCACAACTTGCATTCTGATTTTAAGTTGCCCTATTATGAAGCTTATAGCCATAGTTACTAGTTTATTTATTTGGTAAGATCAACCCAGGTATATCATGTAGCAACACTTGACTGCTGGCAATACAGAGGTCTTGACCTTGAAGGCGGCACTATCCTCCTGACAAGTTTACAGCAGTCTTTGGGGAAGGATGGAGATAGAAAAGCAAGAGATTGGGATAAGCAGAGGGTACAAAAGGGGAGGAGAAGGCAAGTGTGGGGGGTTGGGAGGAATGGGGAGGGGAGTCAGATGGAGGAAGAAAGAAGTGACAGGAGGCAGGTGGGAGGATCTCAGCAGCACGAACCCACTCACGATTCTCAAAGTAAAATTTATGGAAGTCCATCCCCTCCACCAGGTTGCCGAGTGCCTCAGGCTCGAAGGAGGTGAGGCCAGGATCACAGATCTTCCTGTACAGGAGAGCCAGTGAAATCAAGATTTTCAGGGACCTCTCTACATCCCTTCCTCCTTAGCAGCCCCAAACTAGCCAAGAGTAACAGCACTGACGATATATATAAATACTGGGACACAACCTAATCCTTGGGTACTCGATGCCCTTGTTCTTAGTCTTCTCTATCAATCCCAGGCTTTCCCTCCCACCCACCAGGAAGCTCTAAGATCTCCAGAGTTGCTCCACTGGGCAAGGCTATCCTATGTGGAGAACCCAAGGCTGAGACTTAGCACTCTGGTCCTCTGAGGCCCCATAGGAACCTCATTTACTTTCTAGGACAGACACCTTGAGGTTAGATGGGCACCTCCTTCTGGGAAGTGAACCATGCAAGAACATGTACTTCTACTCACGTGTAGGCATCAAAATCCCCATTGTTGATGGCTTCAATCAGCTGCTCCGTGATCTTAATTATCTCTTGTTTTCGAACTGTGGGAGAAAAGCCCTGCAATTCACCTGCATGGGGTTGGAGAGAACCCCAGGAAAGCCCTCCCCAATCCTTCATACAGCCTCTGACTCCAAGTAATTATCTGCTATCCCCTTTATCTTTAGGGCTCATCACAGAGCAGACCTTTCCCATCATTCCTTACCCTAGCCATCTGCAGAGAAAAGGATCCTCCCGCCCCCACTAAGCACCTCCCCCCCTCCCAGGACAGTTGATTGGGTATGGATCTCTGGCTTTTGCCCTGCTCCTATATCAAGAGCCAAACCAAAGCAAACACCCAGGAGACAGATGGGGAAAAGATTCTATTGTCCAACTGGGACATCAAATACATCACCAATAGTCTTCACAGGCTTAATATCCCATCCTGGCTAAGTGAAGCCACCCCAAAAAGGACCTCCCCCAACTCTCACAATCTCCCCTCACTGCAAGGTACTCAATCATCCCTAAAATAGCTCCAAATGGCTCTGGTCCCCTAGGCCAGAGGAACCAAGCCCCCCTGGCTATGAGGATTTCAAAAGGACCAGGCAAGAACGGGAGACGATTGCGGCACAATGGAGAAAGAAGGGCCAGACCCCATTCTCTCCAGAGGTACAAAGGGGTGGAGGGTTTGCCTGTGTTAGCTGGAAAGAGAAGCCAGGGCCCCTGATAGCCCCACACCAGAGAAACAAAGAGAGCCCCAATCTGCTCCAAAGCTCCCACCAGCTAGCAAACCAGGCTGAATACCAAGGGGACCAAGACTGAGCTCTGGATGGCAGGTAGGCAGGCAGGCAGGCAGGCAGGGCTGCAGCCCAGGGAGGTCCCAGAAGCCGAGGGGCCGTGAGGGGAGCATCCTACACTCCCCGGGCAGCTCACTTACACGGAGCGCCACTATGAGCGAAAGGCACCACGAGAGTGAGGGAGGGCTCGGATTGAGCACGTGCTAACCCTGATGGGAGCCCTGGCCCGTCCCAGGCCATAAGCCTTTCCTCACAGGAGCGAGCGGCTGCAAGACAAATGCAAGCATTAGAAAAGCGTCCCGCTGCAGCCCAATGTGGAGGGGGCGGGGGCGCAGCACAGCCAAAAACCAAAAACACAGCCAATGGGGGGGGGGCCCACCCAAAACACCACAGACTGGGGGGAGGAAGGGGGTGCACAGCCAACAGTCACAACTGGGCAGGCAGCAATCAGGAGCGCCATCAGCCTTCCAAAAAGACCCACGTGCAAGCGCACTCAGACACACGCACCTGCCATCCCCACCCAACCCAATCAAGACCTCTCTCCCCATAACATCATCTGCTCAGCAAGTCTGGCTAGCTCCCACAGGCTCAGGATGATAGATGGTGCAAGAGAAGGAGGAGAAAAGGGGGGTGGCTTCTACACCAAAGTATAACTGGCAATGGGGGGAAAGCCCCTCTGTGAAGAACAGCTGGACTGTGCAACGCCTCCCCACAACTTCCTTCACCATTTCTCTGGTGACACAAAACTCCACTGGTAACCACCATCCTACTTGGTGATGGAGCCATCTGTCTCCCATCCCATTGGCCTGACCCACGGCCAAAACATGGCGATTTCCTCTATTTCTGTTTTGTTTTTTCCTATGCTATGCACCTCCATGATCCTTTCTTAGGCTCCAGGGGCAATTTCCCTACTTGCCTTTCTCTGATCACACCACTGCCTCCATATATCTACCCCCAACCTAGAACCCCACCCCCAGGGCAGAGGCTGTGCTCCAGAACCTGGCTAAGATGTGGCGGCACCACTGGCCTGGCTCCTGTCGGTGGTGTTGCCAGAGACAGCTTCAGTGCAAGGGGAGCCGGGCGACTCTGGAGGGGATGGGGAGCTGTGCCTCCTTCCAACTTACTGGCTGAGGAGCAGAGAGAAGGCTGGGGCTGCATGCCTGCTGAGGGGGCTGTTCTGTCCCGGGGGCTCCGTCCATCAGACCCCAAGCTGCTGCGATCCCCAGTGCGGAGCTGGGCAGCTAGCCGAGCAGGGGAGGGTAGCCAAAACAGACAGAACAAGGCAGGTGAACACGCAAGCCAGACGGGAACCCCCAGGCCCATGCTACTGGAGAGCTGGGGCCACAGTGAAGCCTCAGGCCGCCGCTGGGCACTGGCCCACATCCCAAGCCACTGCCTCTGCCCTGAGGCTTCCCAATCTGTAGCTTTTCCATCTGAGAAAAGTGGAGGACCCTGGCACACAGAGAGGCCAAGGACTGCATCTTTAGCTCAGAGAACCTTTGTAACCATAACTATGAAGAACTTATAACTGGGCAGCGGCATCCAGTGCCAGCTTCTTCCAATCTACCGGCATACTTTGGGTACCACTTATACTTCCTCCATCCGAGCCCTCCCATGACTTGGAAGTACTCTTTATTTCATGCAAAATCTCTGATTTCTATGGTGGGCTTCTAAGTTCTATCTCCTTTATTGGCCACTGGTAGGTACTAAGTTTTGGTGAGCTCCCGGCTCTGCCAATGTCCTTCAGGTTTTGGTCTGGGGTGGAAGGATGGTGAGGAGGGAACAGATGAAAGGGACAAGAACCCCAGGGGTCAGGAACCCATATGCTTTTGCAGTTTGCTCCATCACATTTCCTCTACTCCAGCTGACATGAGACCTATGTTTCTAGGTTTGGAGTCTCTTGGAGGAAGGGTGGCTTGAGACCCATGATTCCTCCACATGTATTTTTTTAAAAACTAGATCTTTTCCTCATTCTTTTTAATTGCTCTAACAACCATTTTCAGATCTCCTTGGCTTTGTGATAAGGAAGGGCAAGTTCACATCTGACTTTGACATTCCCAAGGACCAAGAGCGCCCATGTTTCTAGATCGGGTCCCTGCCACGCCCAGGCACTATTTCCTGAGGCTTGTCATCAACAAAAGTCTGGCAATTAGACAAGCTCAGAAAAAAACTCCCTCACGCTAGGGATGAAGGTAAGAAAGGCTCTTGTTCAACCCAGCTGGACCCCTTTCCTCCCCCTACCCCAAGACCCTGCTGCAAGGAGGCTGAAGGGGTCCCTACTTTCCCTTGCAAAGTTAGCTATAGAAAAGATTCCCTCTCCCGTATATCTTACCTTTGAGATCTTCATCTTCAGTGGTGGTGTTACAGCTTTCTGTGGAGCCCTGCCAGATAAAAAAGAGCATATTACTGCCCATTTTGCCCTCAAAAGCTAGGAGGAGCAGAAAGAAGGGAGTGAGAGGCAGCTCCAAGGAAAACAGGAGTGGGCAATGACTCCTTGAGTCCTCCTATAAAACTCCATCCTTGCCCACCTGAGACACAATGGGGACGACCAAAGAGTAATCAGAGCACAAAGACACTCCTTTCTGAGGACAAAGTACAGCTCCTCCAGGACATCCAGTCAAAAAACCCAGGCTGACTGTCTCCATTTCAGCCTAGGCGCCTGCTGGAAGTGAATGAGGGAAATAAACCCTCAGCATCCCTTAGGGTACAGGACCCAGGGAAATTATCTGACCTTGATCCCTCTTCCCCATTGGTCCTGTACTGACCCCAGGCTGAAAAGGAGGCAGGCACGGCCAAGGACCACACTCACCTTGATCCCGTCTGTTGCATTGTGTACCACGGTGGTTTGGGGTTCCTGTGAGAGGAGAAGAGGGGAGTTGCCCTCCTGTCTTGAGGTAGGGCTGCAGCTCTTCCCAGAGGGGCTCTCTCCAGTTCCCCCAGGGGCACTGTGGCAGCTGCCTGGCAGGAAACCAATCCCAAAGGACCAAGCCATCCAATTCAACCTCAGCTGAAGGACCCTGGCCAAACTGGGTTGCTCAGGGGAGCCTGGGAAATCCTGGGTTTTCAGATAGGAATGGATACTGGTGCCTAACTCTGGAGAGCTAAGGGGAGTTGAGAGGTCATAAGATGATAGATTTGGAGCTGGAAGGGACCTCAGAAGTGATTAAGACCACCTGCCTCATTCTACAAATGAGGAAAATGAGGCCCAGAGAAGCTGTGACTTGCCCAGGGTCACAGCTAGTAGGTTACTGAGGCTGGCTTTGGATCCAAGGTCTTCCTGACACTAAGGCCAACGCTATATTCATTGTACCATGCTTCCTCTCCATATATATAAAAGAGACGTGGAGGGGATGAGAGGTTCTGTTTTGATTTTTCTATTTCACTTCTTTTTTTTTCTCCTTGAAAGACACTCGATCTTCAGAAATCAATGGGAAGCTGGCACCAGAGCAGCCATAAAGTTGGAGACTAACTTCTAGGGAAGGTCAGCTAAGCTCACTAAGGAATACTGAGGAGACAGAGCCCAGAGACTCATGGGCCCTTGAAGGTCATCTCTAGACCCACAAATAAAGAGGTCAGAGGCCAGAGAGATCAAGAGACCTCTCTGCCCGAGGTACTACTGGTAGGTAAATGGGCGGAACCTTCAAACAATTCCAAATGCAGTGTTCAACCAACTACCCTACACTGGGAAGAGGAGAGAGATGAAACAGGAGAGAGGAAGAGAAGTCTCTGCCCCGTGCTAAGTGATGCCTGGGAAGCCTTCTGTTGCTTTTACCTTCCAGCTCCTCCCAAAACTTGTCCTGTCAGAGGACCAGAGCAGGAGGAGAAAGGGCCTGCTACAAACTGGCTGCTACCACCGGCCACGAGAGCACAGCTACCCCTTCAGAAAGAGATCTAAAGGAATAGGAGGAGTTCTGCTGGCTGGGGGGTTCCCTAGGAACTCGTATAAGCTGCTATCTTTAGGAGCCAACTAGTCCAAGCCCTTCATTTTTACAGATGGAAAGAGTGAGAACCAGTGAAATTAAGGGATCTGCCCAAATCACACAGGCAGCAACGTACCAGGTGAGTGCTGAAGACCCAAGTTCAAATCTGACCTCAGACACTTAGCTGTATGACCTCGGGCAAGTCATTTAACTTCTTAGTCTCAGTTTGCTCATCTGTCCAATGAGTTTAAACATCACACCCCTCTCTCACTGGGTTGCTGTGAGTATCAAATGAGAAAACACATCCAAAGTGCCTCCCAAACCATCAGGGCTGGCCTTTAGCAGTAGCTGTTGTAAGTGGCAAAGCTGGGATTTGAAACCAAGCCCTCCTAACTCCACAGCCGGCACTCTTCCCACACGAGGCTGGCAAGACTTAGCCTTCCTTTCTTTTTTTTTTTGTTTGTTTGTTTTGTTTTTGCTAGGCAATTGGGGTTAAGTGACTTGCCCAAGGTCACACAGCTAGTAAGTGTCAAGTGTCTGAGGCCACATTTGAACTCAGGTCCTCCTGACTCCAAGGCCAGAGCTCTATCCACTGTGCCACCTAGCCTTCCTTTCCAGGCAGCCCCGAGCCTGGCCGGCTCCATCACTCAGAGCCCAAGATCAGCTCAGACTCCTCAGTGCCTTTGGCCACACTAACTTCTTATTCTACCCCGACAGCAGTCCCCCTCACGGCCCTGGCCCTCCTGTGAAGGGGGATATAGCTTCACCTCCATCTCCCCTCCCCAAGAGCAGCAGCAGCAGTGGTGGCAGCAGAGGGGTTGGGGAGCAGCAGCCGTGATGGGATCACAGAGTAGGGAGGAAGGCCAAGCAGGGTCAGAGGCGGCCCATGAAAGGGAAGGGGCGTGATGGTGCAAGAAGCTGCTTGCTCTATGGGGGGACGAAAAAGCCAAGAGAGGAGAGGAAGGAGAAGAGGCAGCCCCCGTGGGAGAGGCAGGAGGGGAGGGAGAGAGGCAGAGGCGGGTGAAGGCGGAGAAGCCGGAGTCAGGAGGTACCATGGCCGTCTGCAATGGCGCAGGCTCTTGGACTGGGCTTACGAGACTGTTTTTGTTGTTGCTCTGTAGTTGAGACAAGAAAACAGATGGTTTAGTTCCCCCAGAGTTAACAAAGCAGCCCAGGTTCTTGCCCCAGCCCTCCCTTCAACCCTTATCCCGGCCCCATCGGAGCTGGGCCTGAGGCAGCCTCCACACTACTGTATACATGGCAGCGATGGCTGTGGAGATGGGTGAGAGGAGCAGACAAGAGGCCAGGGGCCCCCCGATGTCGGGGGGGCCATCGAGGTTCCCAGTGCCAAGGGAATCTGGGAATAAGCAGCCTACAGTCTGCACTTCAAGCTCCTCTCTGGCATTTCTTGCTGCTACCAGGTACCAGCTCTTCTCACACATCAAAGAAAATCAGGCCTCTTCTCATTTCACAGAGGCTAAGAAGGTTTTTTATTCCAGGTGACAAAGGGATAAAACCATGACCAGAACCTGAGTGCTGTTTTGGGGCCCACTTCTCTTTTTCCTCCTGATAGCTAAATTAGTCACCTTACAACATCACAGAGTAAAGCTCAATGGAAAAGATACGGATTTTGAGGTCTGCTGTTCCTGCAATAGGAGAGAGACAAACCCAGAGGCAGAAGTGTACCTCTGGGCCCTGGTTTCACTAATGGTTGCCAATTCTTGTCCTGCGGGTCCTAGGTTCAAAACCTATCTGGTGACTCAGAGTGACAAGATAGGGCCATACTGTTCCACTCTCTGCCTGGTAAATGCTAGAACAAATAAGACTATTGGGAAAGAAAGGAAACTACCAGGAACAGCTAGCTACATTCTGCAAGCAGAATTCCATGGCAGGTGAGTGCAGATAGGCTGAGTGTATAGCCAGAAGTGAGGACAGCTGGGTAACTGTAATTATGACTCTCTCTAGCCACAACGTAGCAGCTCCACCCACCGCATGGCAAATAGTAAGCGTCTTAGCAGGAAGATATCTATCCCATGTTGCATCTCCACGGGCCAAGGATGGACACCTGTCTTTCACCAAGACCACAGCCAATTCTGCAGTGGGAAGTGATGGTCTAATCTCCCTTCCCCATGATCGCCTGAACTTAGAGCCCAGAGGACAACCACATTCAGGGATTTCTCAATACTGTTGACAGTCCATGAGACAGCAGCCTTAATCCCTGTGCAACCATATTCCTCAACAGGCTTCCAGTCTCAGCATAGGATAAGGCTCGAAATGAAGGAGAATCATTGATGCTAGATACTCGGTGGTTGGTGGGAAGTAGGCATCTACAACTACACTTTCCACACCTGCACAGATCTCTCTAGTTATACTTGGAGGGACTGAGTAACTGCCTTTCTCTTCTGTCCCTGGGCCTCTCTGTGAGGTCTCTTGTACCAGACCCAAAGCCAACAGAGGAATATTATAGGAATATGTAATGACCAATGATTTTGTCAACACAGGGAACTCTAGCAGCAGGAACTTCCTCCGCCAACCACAGGTTGACTTGAAATCATAGATTTAGAGATGGAAGGGACCTGGAAGGTCATCTTGCCTAACACACTTACAGAGGAAGAAACTGAGGCCCACAGAAGTTAAGTGACCCAAGGCCACACAGGTAATATGTGGCAAAGATTGGATTTGAACCTAAATTCTACCCTTAGGTGGCTTTCAATCCCAAGTTCAAGGTAAGGGATGGTACTTAAGACTTAGTATCAACTGTCACTAGGGAGTCACAGAAATAAGAGACTATGTGCTGGGGCCCCCCTGAAGGGAGAAGGATGAGATCTCAGAGGAAATATCAGGGATCCTGAACCTCTGGTTCATGACAATCCCTGCTCCACAGCAACCCTACCTGCAGTCAGCAGAGAACAAAAGTTATCTCAGTCTGACTGCCAGAGCTGAAACCCTTACATCTGTTAGAAGGTTCTTGGGACAGCCTGTCCCCTCATCTCTGTGCCCCTCACAAAATTCTCCCTGTACAGGTCGGTTAAGGGCAATGCCCACTCCAGTGAATAGCGAGTCATTGTTCCCTTAGGGTTAGTGAACAGTATTAATAACTTCCTCCTGATCTTCTCCATCCTGGGCAAAAAATAAGAGGAACGGAATTTGTGCCCTGACCTCTCATTTTAGTGGCTGCATCTGCATAAGTTCATGGTGCCCTTGTCTCACTGGGTCCCATGGAAAGAAAAAGTATATTCTAGGGAAAGGCTTCTGGCTCTACCAAGGCTTCATTTAATTGGGGAGGGACAGGAAAGACCAAGTCCTGGCTATTGGAGGGAGAATAAGCATTCACACCAGGCCAAAAAGCCAAGAGACCTGAGAACAACAGGGTGCCTAACTTTGTTCTGCTGAATCTCAGAAGAGTGTTTGGAGGCTGCCGTATTGTGAATCTCATTTCAGGAAGGGGCTGCTTATGTCACTGGCCAGGATAAAAAAAAAAAAAACAAAAATAAAAACTTCCCAAAAGAGAGCCAATTTCCTCTCCCTGTGCCTGGAGATCTGCACCAACCCTCTGCATACCAAGGCTACCTCCTGCCCAGGGCTGCAGGGTACAGCCCAACCCCCATGGCAGGGGGTGCCACACCACATTTCAGTGCTCGCTTTCCAGGCCAATTGGGGCTTCAGGGAGGTGAGAATGTCCCTGTGCAATGGCTCCCGCCCAGGAGGATAAGCCACACCTGCCCGCCTGTGACAGATGTGGTGGTAATGAGCACAAGCAGACGTGCATGATATGAGAATGAGTATGCATGGCTGGCGGGTGGGCAGGCAGGCAGCACGGGGTGGGCAGATGGGTGGGCAGGCCGGGCTCACCATCAGGTGCACGCTGGAACTCGACTTCCTTTTCTGGACACACCACAGCGAAAGGGAAAGAGAAGGGGAGAGAGGAAGTGAGAGAAAAAGCACAGAAATGCCTCGGATTAGTGCATTAGAGCAGCGGCTCTGTACCAGGGCAGAGAACAGGGGGAAAGAGACCTAAGTGGCAGGATTAACAAAGCACCTGGGGATATACACAAACACACACACACAGATGTGCACACACCCTGTAAAGAAACAGCCTGGAGCAGGATTCGACACTTTCCCAGCCAACTTCTCAAGACACATTACATATATACATTTGTTGCCTTGGTCAACCCTGTGTTCCAACCAGACTGGCCAGTGTGCCCTGTTCCTACATGACATTCCATCTCTCATCTATGTGACTTGCACAGGCTATCTCTCTCATTGGCTAGGGGATAATGAATGAATGAATGAATGAATACTCTCATTCTTCCTCCTTGAATCAATAATTCCTCTCAAGGTTCAACCCAAGTACCATCTCCTACTGAAGGCTTATCCTGATCTCTGCCTTCTTTCTCCTGTTATTTGCTAGCACCTCTCCCAGAAATTATTTTGTATTTACCTGTGTTCAAGCTATCCATTCACTATGCGAGGAGCTAATGATGCAAAGACAAAAACAAAAAAACCACCATTTTTTTTTAACCAAATTCTTTGGGCAGAAGAACATAAGTTCCTTAAGGTCCAGGACTTATTCTTTCTTTCTGGTTTTTTTGTTTTGTTTTGTTTTTTGTTTTTGGTCTCTGCATCATTAGCTCCTAACATAGTGCTTTATAAAGTATACAGTAGGTACTTTATAAATGCTTGTTGAAAAAAAGAAGCATTATGTGAGCTACTGTTATTATTCTTGACTCTCCTCCCAGACCTGTGGTGGTGGCTGTCTCTTCTTTGTCTCCCTGCTGTTACCACATGTGAAGAAAGGACCCTGGGCGGAAACTCAGAGCCTTACTCCTGTCCCAGTCCTACCTGATGACTTCTTTACACGCACCTTTCAGAGTGATATGGCCATGAACACCTATTCAGGCTTCTGACTCCTGCCAAGGGAGAACCTCCTGAGAAGAGAAACCTACAAATCTAACATGTTGGGACATTTACCATCCTTTCAGAAGTTTGGGTTTTTAAGACCAGTGCACATACTTGAATATTTAAAATGGATTTCTGAGCTCCTCTGCATTAGCAGAGGCTACACACGGCACACAGCACAATCCTATCTGTATCTTCTCATGCCCTCCTCATCTAACCATGTCTTCCCATAAATTATTTACAGAGTCTGTACAACATAAGAGAGGTCTTCTTCTAGATCTGATGTTTTAGGAATATCATTCCATCCATCACTGCCCTCACCATGTGACTGGCCCAGATTTTTTCTGGTTACAACACTGTTCTAATGGTATCTTTCTATAATGTGTCTCCTGCATATTTCTTCATCCAAAATATGCTACATCCTTTTCAATTCATCACCAAATATTTATCAAGGGCCCTATGCACTGAGCAATGGGCATATAAAGACAAAAATGAGACAATCTCTGCCCTCCTACTGAACTCTATGACCCACAACTTGGAATTCTTCCATGATATCTGTGCTCCATACAACTACCTAAAATATACATACTAATGGCTACTTGTTAAATGCCTGTCCATCTATCCACACAGCATAATCAAGACAAGATACAATCTTCATCCACTTGAATTTTTTTCCCTGTGTATAGTTTGGCTGAGTTCTTCTGAGTGATTATAGGAGGGTCTGCAACATTCTGGAGTTTGACATGATCAGCACAATGGAACCTACCAACAGGTCCATCTGGAGGACCCCATCATCTATATGGAATCCCCTTCCAATTTAGACTCCATGAAGGATGTCCATTGAGACAAGGTCAGAAAACTGAAGAGTAAATGGCTCCCTGTTTTATGCCTCATAGGAAATTAATAATCAAGGGGGGTCACAAAGGTCTCTCTTTTAATATCTCTCCAGGAATTTTGTGTAATTTAAAAATATACATGGGAGACACTTTTAAAAAATGTAGTCTGCTGTAAAATGCCATTTATGAACATCTCATACCTTTATCAAGAATGCCCTTAACATGTGTGCAGATTTCCCTCCTTAAGATTTCAGAATTTTTTCCATTTGTCATCTGTTTATTGGCCCCCTTCCAGCTTCACCTAGAAGAACACTGAGGAGGGTGGGTCTCACATAATTGGATCCTCACTATTGTTTTGCCCTCCTTTGCTTCTCAAGTATTTTATGAAGTGATACTCCTCATAATCTTACTTCCTCATCCTTTCCTTAAGAATTTATAAATGTTTATATTCTCAACTTTCGTTGCCTTTGAATGATGTCTCTCTCTGTGCTAGGCAAGATCAAATGTTTGCTGACTGAAGTGGTTTCTAGGCTCTATAAATCTCCTTACTGTGGCAAATGACTTAACATTGGTTAAACCTCCTTAAGGAAACAGTGACAGTCTGTGTTGATGTCTGGGTTTTAAAATCCATTTCCCATTTTTTGGCATCAACAGCTTATTGAAATAGGTCCAGTTGGAGCTGTGTACAATCATATGCCATATCTTCTCATTCTTTCTTTTAATTTGGTGTTGATTTCTGTCTTCGTTCTAACAAGCCAATGACTTAATTCTACCGTTCATTCAGAAATGACTTCCATATTGGTAACCAGTTGATTCCCGTCTACCAGAAGAAAGTTGATTTCGCTTTTTGTGAGGTAACGTGGTGCTCACCATATCCTAGCCCATTCTGGCTCTCTTCTTGAAGAAAAATATTCCCAATGTAGAGGCCTGTGTCACAATAGCTGACATTTATAGGAGTGCTTTGAGGTTTGATGATCTCTTTACAAACATCATTTCATCTGAGCTTCCTAACAATCCTAAGATTGAGCTATTAAATACAACTATTATCTTCATTTTTCAGATGAGGAAACTGAGGTTTGGACAATAACTTGTCTGCGGTCACACAATTCACAAGGCCTGGAGCCAGATCTTTATGATTCCAACACTGTCCACTAGGCCACGATGCTTTCCTATGCAGAGGCAGAATCACATCTTCATTCTCCTTTTCTTATTCCAGAACCATGTTTTACAGCATATTTTTTTGCTGTCCTCCTTTATGTTCACTTCTGCATTGAAATCACCAAATGTTACAAAATGTGTACGCTGATTTTATTTGGGTCAGATCACAGACGGGTACGTCGGCTGCCACTGTCTTTGTGGTGGCCTTTTGGCAAATACTTATCATTGAGCACTAGAAATGAGTTGACCATGTATCCCTTTAAGTGACAGCTCCCGTTCCCTACAATCCTTCATTAAAACCAACTCAGACAAATCTTTTGTTTGCCTAGCCAAAGAGAACCTGAGAACTATCCCACTCAGCTGCAACTTCCTTTCTGCTTCTGGTTTCCTTTAGAACAAGAATGTCAAGATCAATATGTGGTTCCTCCAGCTGTTTGTCTCACCTTATGTGTCTGAGTCACCTGACTGTTCTCACGTAATCATTCTGTGCGCAGGTGGTTCACCAACTTGACTAAATGGCAAATGTCTTTAAGGTAAGGCCAGGCCTGATGATTCTTTTGTGATTCCGTACAAAGCCCCACAGCTAAGCACTCAATAAATCTGTTGCGACTGACTTTATCTAGTATCTGCCAAGGGAATGAAGCTCAAATCTCTCTCCCCAGCCAAGGCCCATCCTCCCCTCTGCCACCTGTGGCTCCTTCATTACCTCTCCCATTTCCTACCCAGTGTCTGCTCCCACTCTGATATGTCCAAAGGGTAGGCTCTAGTTCTGAACCCCTCCTTTCCTAGGGGTAGGAACACACAGGAGCAGCCATGCACACAGAATGAGGGCAGAGGAAAGGAACGGGAAAGAGGAAGAGGTACACGTTCACATCTCAGATGCAGACGCACGTACAGGTCCTAGGGGAAAAGTCCAGTTCAAACATTTTATACACTTGGGCAGTTTTGTGGGTTGAATTCCTTTACAGCAGCCATCACTATGGTACACTATTTTCTGCACCAAGCCTTACCCTTGGAATTTTTTTACTTTCTGACTGTTGTCTCCCCTCTACCCACCTCAACTAAGAGTCCATCAATACATAAAGTTGGTCTTTCCCTTCCCTCACCCATCCATCTTAATGAGGTCCCTTGTTGGTTTCTGGGCTTCTCAAGGTCCAATCCTACTTTCCTTTTCCTGGTTCTGCATGGAAAACTAATTCACCCAAGGTAGAATGGGGGGGGGGGGGAAGAAACCAAACAGCCACACATCTGTCTCTGCTATTTTATGCAACACCTAATCATACTGAGGAAGTTAAAGATATTAACCAAGCAACCTTTAAAAAAAAAAAGAGGGGAAAATCCTAAAGGAGAAGATGACAAGTTCCCAGAGGAGGTACGGTTCAGCTCTTAGGCTCTCCCAAGTGACACTGTTTTGGATGAGTGACCTCCACGTCCCTTAGAGGAGAAACATCATTTCCTTCCTTTCCCTCTGCCCACCGGACTCTGTAGCCTTAAGACAGAAAAGAACTTTGATTTAGAAGGAAAATAGCCAGGCGTGGGATCTTAGGAAGAGAGAGGGAACAAGATGACGGAAGTCCCTGGAGTGGTGCAGTCAGAGTGGGAGTCTCTGTCCCGAGAAGCAGATGAGAAACCTACCTTCACACCTCCATCTGACTTCTTGTTCAACAGGCTTTTGGCAGCTGTGAAGACAAAGCAGAAAATCAGGATTCCTGCAGCATGAACCTCCTCTCTCACTCACTCTCTCTCCAATGTGAATTCGTGGTAGGACGGAAAGACCAAAAGAGCTTTGGGCCTGTCAGAGGCACAACTTCAGGCAAGCCCCCTGACATCCCTCTGGTCTTCAGAACCTACAGAGTACGACCGCCCCATGGAAGAATGTCCGTCTTGGTCCCCCTTGGTTAGAGGGGAGGCAGCATCAGAACTCACTGGGTGCTGGGATCTGGGACCTACTCAGCCCCAAATCTCACCCACCTTGGGACCTACCTCTGTTGCCTTATATTAGGAAATGCTCCATCTCTGGGGAGAAACCATCACTCAGAAAAGGGCCCCAGCACCAAGGGACGAAACTGTTCATTCGGAGCACTCTCTCCAACGACATCTAACCCAGATCCTTGGGAGCCAAGCAGCTGAGGTGAAGGGGATATCGAGACACCCAATTCTCCCTAGGCTCTACTGAGAAACTCAGGATTGCTATCCTCCAAGGCTACAAGATTTCTAAGGCTTCATCAAGAGATAAAGAGATTCACACTGCACAAAGGGGAACAAACATGGGGACATACACACAGACACCGACAGAGACCAGCCTACGGGAGGAAAACAAGCACTTTGTCACAAAGGGGGCTTAAGCCTCAAGGAGGCAGGAATGTGTACATTTGGTTTAATACGAGCCCAGCTCACTCAGCCATCTCCCCAGGGGTTCGCTGCCTTGCCTCACAAGAACAGGAAGGGCTGGCCAGAACAGTAAGATCTCAGAGAGGTTTCAGGTGGGACAGAGCAGCAATGAGCCCTTGTGTTGGAAGACCTGAGGAAGGTGGCTGGCTGAGAAGGCTGGGTCGGGGAGGGGCAGAAAAATGGGCAGGTGCAGAATGTAAGGGGCAAAAGACCAGCTCTCACCGTCTATGCTATTCTCTCAGGGTGGGACGTGGCCCTCCTGCCCTCATCCACTGTACATTCTGAGCCGAGCAGGAGAGAGCTAGAAGTCCTTTGCATCTCAGATGAGGTTAGGGCCCTTTCCCATAAGGCCGCAGATACACCCTAGCCTGACCCATCAATGCTTGCAAGGTGGGGTGGGGAATATTCTTTGATACGGCCTATTCCTTAGGAAGTGGGACCGACCTGTCCGTTCTCTTCCCCAGGAGGGGCCGAGAGCTCTGGATCTGGGATGCTTTGTCTGCTCTCTGGATTCTTGAGAAGCAGTAATTGGGGCTCATCGCAGCTACTAGTAGGCTCTATGCCACACCCACTGCTGCCCCAGGGGGCTGCCTGACCAGCCTCCATCCCTCGCCGCCATGAGTATTTTGTTGGCCAGGATGTACCAGACAGCTCGAGTTCTCAGGCAGCCTAGAGGAAATTCCTGTCACTGCCCAGCTCCATTTTTCCCCCAGGCTACAGCCCCCTGAGAGTCAGCAAGCGCCCAGCATGCAGAGCTGGTTAGTGGGCTCAGTATTGCCAGTGCACTGACGATGCCAGGTTAGGTGGTCCGTTCCGCATGCCAATCTCAGCCAGCAAGCATGGGTGGCACCTCCCTGGTGAGTGGGCCTGACATGCTGGCCCCTCCTGGTAGGATGGGAGAGGGCTGGGTCAGGCAGGCGGGGAGGACTCATGCCACGTACCTTGCCCGGCCAGGCCGGCGGCGCTCACGGCGGCCAAGGCGGGGGCGGAGCTCTGCCTGCCAACTGAGGGGATACAATCTCTCAGTGCTAAGAGCCGCCACGAAGCCACAGTGGCCAATCAGCAGCTAGCATGCCTGAGCGTGAGACGTGGGCGAGAAGAAGGGAGCCCACTCACAGCCCACGCACACCAGGGCCAAGGGCATCGTGGCCAAGCCAGCCGAGCTGGGAGGAGCAGGAGCGTCTGAGGGGGAAGGGTAACGAGGCAACTGTTGCCCTTCAGCAAAGTGGAGTGGGTGGGAATGGAGGACTGGAGGTCTTTGAAAGGGCCGGGGGTGGGACGGGACATCAAAACTCCACCACGTGGAAAGAGGCTCCACCCTGCCCCCCAATGTACCCCACACACACCAAGCTCATTTTGGAGACAGACAAGACCCACAGAAACCACGTGTCCTGTCCACGCCCCAGAAAATGGGGTACATGCTGATTTTCTAGGTGTGGGCTCAGAACCGGACAGAGGCGTGAGGGAACAGAGAATCCTACCTCGAGAACAACTTCCTTCCCTAATGCCTGAGCCAGTAGATCCAATGGCCTCCCTGGGGGCCATGCTGGACGGAGGGGAGCCAACCCCTGGGCTCCACCACCTTCCAAACCCTGGAGAAACCTTGGCCCCCAGGGCTCTGAGGAAGAGTTACAGCCCATATGCTGCCGATGCTTAATCAGGGTCCTAGTCCTCGACAGTGATCTCCAATCTCCCTGGCTCCTCCCTCCTTGATTCCCTCCTAGTTAGACAGAGGACGCTGGTTCTCTAAGTACATACATTTGGATCGGACGGCACCCCAGGGACAAGCACTCAGAAAAGAAGCAAATGGAGGTAACTGAAGCAAATGATCCCTACCAGCACAAACCTCAATTTTACAATTAGCCAAGATCCCCGCATCCAGCAGATAAATAGCATCCCAGCCAAACCAGCTTCTTGGCCGGTCCCCAAATTTAATTCTCCATGTCTTACTCGCACCCATTCAAACTGGCTGGTCCTCATGTCTGCAACTTATTCCATCATCTCTGCCTCTGAGAATCCTTCCCCCTTCTTTAAGGCTTAGCGTGAATGCTACCTCTTCCAGGAAGCCTTCATGGATTTCCCCACCTGTTAGAATTTTCTCCTGCCTCAAAATATCTATAACGTAACCAGGTACATCTGGTAGCCTTTTGGTAGAACATAAAATTCTTAAGGGCAGAAGCTGTTTTGTTTTGGTCTTTGTGCTGGCAATAACTAACTGGGAGAGTGCCTGCCCCAAAGTGGGCGCTGACACTTAATCTAGGCTTAATTGATCTATATTCATTCCAGCTTCTAATCAAGAAAAGCTCACAGTCTTTCCCTTATTAGGAATATTAAGCATCTCTTCTCACGGGAGCTCTTGAAGACAGCATCTGCTCCATAGTTATTCCAGGGAGTAGGGTAGGAAGAGGTCAGCCTGAGGGAGTGCCTCCAGTGGGTCAGCTCAATGCCAAGTTCAAGGACACTTTTCTGTCTCATATCTCCCCTGCCCAAGGCAGCTCACGGGGCAGAGAGAACTCAGCAAAATTCTAAGGCTCCTCAGGGATCAGGGTGAAATGCCTTTCTTTTCCTTACCAAGAATCTAACCCACAGGGGATCAGCCACTCTTGGCTACCCTGGAAGGCAGCACAGAAGAGCTGACCCTAAAGGGGAGGTCTAGGGCCAGAAGGTACCCTCAAGACATGAGAAAGGACAGAATTATGGCTCTAACTTCAACATAAAAATGCCACTGGGACTGTCCAGTAATTTCAGCATGACCGAATTTGGGCATCAGAAGTACTGAGTAATTAGGGGCTAAGAACCAGGTTGTAGGAGTCTAGTTTAAATCCCTAGGAGAAATCAGCTAGACTCGCTCTCAGTTCCATTTTTTGTAGGGCTGTCAAACTCACCCCTCATCTTAAGAATATACCAGAAACAGCTTCAAGGGTAACACTCAAAGAAGGTAATATTTCATTGTCAAAGGGACAGAAAGGCCTTATGGTCATTGGTCACTCCCTAACCCTCCAGATGTCTTATTTCTAAGCTGCAAAGCTTGCTGTTCTCATGCACTGTTACCCTAAAAGTCCATGCTTTTATTCTTCCCAGAACAAGGGTATAACCCCATTCTGCCTGAGGTCAGTGGGCAGTGCTTTCTGAAATGTCCTCCTCCTATCAAGTTTTCCATTGAGTACATTACAGCAGGCTGACATCACTGAGCAGCAAAGATATGAGAGAAAGAATGGAACTGAGAGGAAAAGGGAAAAAAAAAAACCCAACAACAAACCTAGAGGAATGAATGACAGAGAGGAAACTCCTGACCCAAAGAGGCATGATTAGTAGCATCTGGAGAGAAAGGACACTCTCCTTTTCATCTAAGCCATGCTGGTTGGACTCCTTGCAGCTGCCCTGGGCCAGGAAGCCCCGTGAGAAGACAGGATAGGAAGGCGCACAGGACATGGTAATGTGGAGGCTGATCTCTCAATTACGTTCCCCATCTTTCCCACACACTCACATGATCAAGCCA
>NW_020940527.1:4552685-4690713 GCF_900497805.2 Vombatus ursinus
CCAGAAGAAACAGGGGTGCTAATGTCCAGATGTGTTAGGGAAGGTTCTTTAGAGAGTCTAAACCCAAGCCAAGTAGCCTGAACATTCTAGTTTGGAGAGGATCATCTGGGGTGAGAAGGCCAAACCCAGGCCAATGCCCTTTGTTAATCCCAACAAGCTATAGCTTGTCTCGGGTGTCTGAGAACAGGAGGTGAGAACAACACCCCACCCAACCTCACCTCCCAACTCACCTTGGAAGGACTGAAATGCCCTGCTGGCTAGAAACTTACCTGAAAAATTCCTGGAAACCAACATTGTTGTGAGGATGGCACCCTGGGGAAAGAAAAGGAATAAATGATTGGTACAATGAGATTTAGGGACATTTATCCTGAGCTCTTTCCCCAACATAGGGCCACACTGGTTAGGGGTGGGAAAGGATACAGAAGACAATGGTGGGTGCCACGGAGGCTCTTGGTAGTGCAGAGGGAATGGGCCACGGGAAGAAGAACAGACCAGCAACTTCTTCTGGGCAGAGAGGGCAGGAGGAGGGATGGGACTCTTACAGCGCCCCTAAGGATGGGAATAAGATTCCCCAGGGAGACTAGCACCTTGGACAAAGCCCTGGTCATCCTACCCTAGTTCTAACTCTTATGACTATCACAAACTGGCTTTGGGTAATCCACTGCCACCACACCCCACCCCACCCCCAACTCCTCAACTTTCTAAACTGCTAAATGTAGCAGAACAGCTGGATTAGTTGGGGAGAAAAGGGGGAACAACTCACCTTCAGCTTTCTCCGGGCATTGAATTTTCTCAAACATTCCACAGTTTCCTGCCGGTGCATCATTGAGGCCACTGTAGAACGTTGCTGAAAAGACAAACAGAGAAGGTGGTTCACCCTACGCTTTTTACTAAGAGAATGCACAAGCATTGCATATGGCGCTCCAGCCAAGTTTCCTAGCTCCAATGCCCAGATGAGAAAGAATGCCATTGTGCCTTGGACAGGTTAAACCCTCATCAGCAGGCATCCAAAAAATGGGCATAATCATACTTGCACTCACTACTGCACATGGGGTTGCTGAGGTCAGAATGAGATCATCAATGTGAAAGTACTTTTAGATAATGCATTATACAAATGCAAGTTTTATAGGATGATAAAAGTCTGAATAATAAACAACAGTGTTGGCTAATGATGCCTCCGGAGGGTATTCAAATCTTCCCAGGAGACAGAAGGCAATGAAAGGACAGTCTGTTAATAACAAACTTCAAGAACCACAGACCATTAGATCTGGAAGAGTCATTGAGCATTCATCAATTTACAGATGAGGAAACTGAGGCCCAGAAAGGAGAAATGACTTGATCCCAGGTTAGCAGCACTCTCTTAACTTCTAAAACTAGTGGCCTCATCTCAGCCCTCATCACATTTATCCTCTGTATATTCTGACCCTGCAGACCATCCCTTCATTCCCAGCCTGGACATACTACATTCCTCCTTAAGCTTCCACGACACTGTTTACTCTTGGCCATCTACTTGTCCGACTTTGCCTTCTCAGGCTCCTCTCCAGATCAGCATCAATCTCTAGGCCCCCAAATGTGGGTGTCCCCCAGGGCTCTGACCTGGGCTCTATTCACTTTCTATCTGTCAGATGCCACAGATTTGATTAATATGTCTAGGCAGATGACTCCCAAATCTACACATTCAATCCTTCTCATCCTCCTGAATGTTAGTCCTCTCTTACAAACAGCCTGCTGAACATCTTTGCTTAGATGGTTCATCAGCACCTTAAATCCACGTGACCAAAATGGCGCCCATCTGATTTTCTGCCCAAACTCACCCCTCTTCCTAACTTCTGGATTTCCATGGAAAGCAACCATCACCCTTGTGGTCACCCAAGCTTGCAACCTTGAGGTCAAACTTGATTCTCCCCTCAGTACACCATCATCTCATATCTAATCAGTTACAAAAATAAAATAAAATTAAAAATAAAAAATCTCTATTCTACCTTCACAACATCTGGCCTATTCACCACCTTTCCTCTAACCGTATAGACTCTACACTTGTTTGGGGCATTAGTATTTTTCCCCTGGATTACTGCAATGGCCTTATAACTGAGGCTGCTTCTAGGGTCCTCCCTCTCTAATCCATCTTCAAAACAGCCACCAAATTAATATTCCTAAATTGCAGACCTGATCTGATCGCTACTATGCTCAAAAATATCTGGTGGCTTCCTATTGCCTCTAAGACAAAAACAAAGTCTTCCACTTGGCAAATTGAAAGCCTGGCACAAGATGGCTCTCACCTACCTTTCTAGTCTTATGTCATAATGTTCTCGAACCTTCACACACTCTCCACTACAATCATGCTGGCCTGTTAGCTGTTTCCCACAGGGAAGCTACAGAGTACAGTAGATACAACACTGAATTGGGAGCCAGAAAGACCCCAGTTCAAATCATGCCCTAGATATTTATTAGTTATGTGACCCTGGAGAAGTCTTTTAACCTAAGCCTCAGCTTCCTTATCTGTAAAATGGAAATAATACTAACAACACCACCTACCTCCCAGGGTTGTTGTGAGGATCAAATGAGATAACATATGGGAAACATTTTACCACTCAAAGTGCTACAACTGAGGCAGACAGAGGTAAAATGACTTGCTCAGGATCTCAGAATTAATAAGTTTCTGAAGCTGGATTTGAACTCAGCTCTTCCTGACTGGAGGTCTAGAACTCCATCCATTTTGACACCTAGCTGCTTCAAGTTTCCCACAGAAAGCAGGAAGAGCTCTGCCAATCCCACTCAGGAATCTGGAATGGTAGAGCCAGAAATGTTCGGCTTTCCTTGTTAAGGACTGTGGGGTTACCCTGATGACACTTTCAGGCATAGCACTGGAGTTCTCCATTCCCTCCCATGACTCAAACTCAAACTCTGATGGCTCTTCTTGGAAGATGCCCAGGATCTAGACATGCTACTTGCCCATGGGAGGGACCCAAACAGCTTAGCAGTCTGAAACACTTGGGGCTCCGATCAGACAACTGTAGATTTAAAGCTAGGAGGGAACCCGGGGTCATCCAGTCCAACCCTCTCGTTTTACAGTCGTGGAAACTGAGACTCCAAGAAGGTAACTGACTTGTCCAAGTTCACATGGGTAGTAAGTGGCAGCATGTGCAGAACAGAGCCCCCAACTCATTCCCTACCCTCCTGACTCCCTTCCCAACTTCCCTGCTGATGGGACTTCTCTTCTTCTAGTTCTTCAGGTTCACAACCTGGGAGTCATGTCCAATTCTTCTCTTTTCCTCAACCCTCACGTCACGCCAATTCTGCCACCCCAACATCTCTAGCATTCACTCAACAAGGCCACCACCATCGTTCAGGACCCCATCATCTCTAGCCTGGATGAGAGCAATACCCTCCCAAATGGTCTCCCTGCTTCCAGGCTCCCCTCTCTCCAATCCAGCCTCCATCCAGTTACCTAAAAGGATCTTCCCTAAAACTCAGGTCACTTCTCTTCTCAAGAATCTTTCCAGTTTGACTGCACATTCATCCCTCTCATTCACATACTCTACATTCCAGTCAAACTGGACTCACTCGCTATTTCTTGAACTTGGCACCCCATCTCCTCCCACTTTTGTATCCCATTCCTGGGATGCCTTCCTTCCTCCTCTCCACCTTGTGACATCTTTAGGTTCTTTCATGACTCAATTCAAGTTCCAGCTCCTGCAGAAAGTGAGTAGCTAGGTGGCACAGTGAATAGAGCACCAGCCCTGGAGTCAAGAGGACCCAAGTTCAAATATGGTTTCAGACACTTAATAGCTATGTGATCCTGGGCAAGTCACTTAATCTAGTTTGCCTTCAAAAAAAAAAGGAAAAGAAAGTCACCCTGATTCCCCTAGTTGAAGGCACATTCTCCCTGCTCAAACTCTCTTTTATTTACTTAACTGTAAAAATAAATGTTCCAGCCCCAAGTTGGATATAAACTTGAGAGCAATGACAGTTTCATTTCAATCTTTCTCCAGTGCCCAGCACATAGTAGGCATTTAACAAATGCTTGTTGTTGCCAGTTCCATTGCCCATGGCCACATGTGTTTCCTCTTCTAATTTACTACCTCTGTTCTGCTATGAGTTTAGAAACCAAATAACTAAAAGCTTGCTCTAATTGTGCACAAAGTAAAAGTAAACAGGATCTAACAGAGAGTCTCTCCTCCATTTCTTATTTTTTGCTGACCATGGACCTTTTTTGGGGGATGGGGCATGTGGTGCTAGTTCTCAGCCTTATTCTCAATAGATAAGGTCTTCCTGGAGCTAAGTTCTAAATAAGCAAGGTATTTCTCATATAACAAATACAGAGCATGTCAACTCAGATTAGATACTCCTAGACAAATCCTCATCACAAGCTACTCAGAGTTTTTAAGACCGAAGAAGAATGCCAGGCAAGAATACAACCAAACCACAGGGAGACTGGTCATCTAGTAAAGAGAATATTCTGGAGAGAAAAAATGCCCTTTTGTAGAATCCCAGAATCCCAAAGTTGGAAACGATCCTAGTAGACATCTACTCCAATCTGTATGTGACGAAGAATTATTCCTACAACATCTCCAACAGACAATCGTCTGCTTTTCACTTTTAGGGGTTGCTAGGTAGAGGAATGGATAGAGCACTGGGCCTGGAGTCAGGAAGACCCGAGTTCAAACCTAGCCTCAGATATGTGTTAGCTGTGCGACTCTGGGCAAGTTACTTAATCTCTAATTGCCTCCGTTTCCTCAACTATAAAGTGAGATAATAACAGCACTGATCTCTAAGAATTGTTATAAGGATCAAATGAAATGATATTTGTAAAGCCCAACTTAGCACAATGCCTCACACACAGCAGGTGCTTAATAAATGCTTATGCACTCCCCACCTCAACCCGCCCCCTTGAGGGGCAATCTATTATCTCTGGATAGCTCTAATTAGTAGAACATTTTCTAAACCTAAACTGGCCTGTCTGTAATCCCTGCCCCTCCAGCCCCGTCTATTCCCACCTCTATCCTCTGGGGCCAAGCAGAATAAAGCTACTGCCTGTTTCACATTGTACCCCTTCAAATTCTTTTAGATAGCTGTTCTATAAGTCTCTCTTCCAGTCTAAATAATCCCTTCAACCGATCTTCCTGTGACACAGTCTGCAGGCCCCTCATCATTGCTCTCCTCTGGATATTCCTGATTTGATTATTTCCTTCATAAAATATGGAAACTGGCACTAAGCATGAAGTCCAGACATCTTTTGGCTAGTACAGGGTGTAGAGAATCCTCACACAGTTGTCTTGGGGTGGTAGCACAATATCATTAGCTGACACTGAGCTGGAGGTCCACTAAAACCCCCAGATCTTTATTGAATCATATTGCTGTCTAACCAGGGCCTCAGTTCTCCCCGAAATAGGACACTTACACAGACCCATGGGTGTTTCAGTGCTTGGTCAGCTGTGATACGCTTGGCAGGATTTATTGTCAGCATCTGGTTGATTAAGTTCTTGGCTTCAGGGGTCACAGTGTCCCACTCTGGTGATGGAAACTAGGGAGCAGAAACAAGGGAAGGAGAAATGGGGAAAACATGAGCACTGTACTGCACCAGGCAAAGGGACTCCTCTTCCCTGCCTCAGTTTCCCATACTGAACACCCTCCACGGGATCTGGTCCACTGAGACAACACAGAAAGTATTAGAGATTTAAATAGTATGTGTTCCAAAGCCTCAGGAACACAAATGACCAAATACTCCATGACCAAGAAAGAAAGAAAGCAGCATAAATGGGGGGAAGTTAATGTGGTTCTGTTAAGTGACAAACAGAAGGATTCCAGGGATTCTCTCCTTCTCTCAGTTCTAAGAAGTTGCTGCCTCGGGCAGGGAGGTTGGGGGAGGGGAGGGCACCATAAGCCCCTCCACAGGTAACCCACAGAACAGGACAAGGCCTATAAGACCAAACAAGGCCACACCCCAATGCTCCCCAGCCCCCTTTCTCCCCTCAGGTCCACACTAAGGGTATGGTCAGGCCCTCCCAGCACGTCCTTACGTCATAGGCTCCAGCTTTGATCTGCTGATACAGCTTATGCTGATCCTCATCCCAGAAGGGAGGATATCCCACCAGAAGTATATACAAGATCACGCCTACAGGAAGACACAGAGCACAGCACAGAACTAGGGCCAGCTGTTTACCCCAAGGCACAGGTTAGGGACGACCCAGGGAATAGAGTCACTCAGCAAACTGGCAGCCAAACTAAGGTTAGAGCTAATCAGAGATGGATGAGTGGGGTGGGGTGTGTGTGTGTGTGTGTGTGTGTGAGTGATTGTCTCAGGGTAAAGAAGGGAATAAGCAGTTATTAAGCACCTACTATGTACCAGGCACTACGCTAAGCGCTTTACAAATATTTTCTCATTTGAAAGGAATTTCTCATCATCACCTTAAAGCTGTGCTCCCTACTTCACCTTTTTTGGGGGTATGGGGGGTGAAGGGAACTGAGTCAATCAGCCTAACAGGCAGGGAGACATTTATCCTTGCACTCAGTAGGTGTTCATATAATTTGTATTCAGTTGAACCAACTCCCTGGTGTTGGTTTAGTTCCTCTTAAGAATAGGAAGCCTAATGTAATGTAGCAAGTGAACCTTCTCTGTTCACTTGATTAGAGAGCTGTGAGGTGAATATCGGTCTCCTGGCCACTGGAGTTAGCTCCATCCATTCAGATATTACCAACTGGCCATGTGACTGCAGGACTCCCATTCACCACCACCACCTCCTCCCCTTTCAATTCTCCTGGAAACTAAGGCTGCTCATACTCACAGCTGAGAGTGTTAAAAGGGCTTACCACAGGCCCAGATATCCACAGGTTTTCCATAGGGATCTTTCCTCAAGACTTCAGGGGACAGATACCCTGGCGTACCAGCAAAGCCTGTGTTGGGAGAAAAAGACACTGGTATATGTGTCTGCCTCCCATACCACCATATGCAGGGCACCTCATTTTCCAAGTTCCTCCCGCTGCCCGGGCCTGTAGCTTTTTCTGAATATGCATCAGTATTAGTTTCTGGGTAGCAGAGATAGACTCAGCTTCCGGATGGAGTCATTAAAACAAGGACAACAGTGAGGACCACCCAGAATCAAGGATGGGCAAACAGGACTACATGGCACCCAGAACTTCCTGCTCATCTCCTCAGAATGGAAGGAAGACAGAGAATCACAAAGTTGACCCAGTACTGGACATAGCCAGACTGGGTGACCTAGGGAGGTAAGAAACTCTGAGATTTCAGCTTTTGTTCTGCTATGTGAAGGTAGCCAAGGAAGAGGGGAAAGGGAAAGCAGACAGGGGCTGTGCATCCCAAGAAAGTGGGTAAAGGGACAGAGGCTGTGCATCCCAGGA
Source organism: Vombatus ursinus (assembly GCF_900497805.2). Classification (NCBI taxonomy): domain Eukaryota; kingdom Metazoa; phylum Chordata; class Mammalia; order Diprotodontia; family Vombatidae; genus Vombatus; species Vombatus ursinus. The sequence goes on from NW_020940527.1 coordinate 4,560,045, forward strand.
AGGGGGGTGTCCCTCCCTTACCGAACCAAGCCTGCTGATCTCCCTGCACCTCAATGGCCAGTCCAAAGTCAGCTAGTTTGACAGCAGCACCCTTGCATTTACTCGCCAGCAGAAGGTTCTCAGGCTGAAGAGGGAAGACAGAGAAATTTGTAATGCCCTAGCTCTCAGGGCCCCCCTAAATCTTCTCTTCACAAGACCTACAGCATGAGCAGAGGAGAGTAAACTCTGGCAACCCAAGTCAAAGGACTTCCTGCATCTCCTCTACGGTCCAAGCACTACCAGTGCTCGACACCAGATGGCGCCAAGATGCTACAAGGTGCAGCAAGAGTAGGCATGCAGTCAGTCAGTACCTTGAGGTCACGATGCACGATGTCATGCTGGTGAATGTGGTTGACGCTCTCTAGGATCTGATGAATACAGTGGCTGAAAAAGCAAATGGGAAAGAAAGAAGGAAGCAGGGTTAAACCACAGTCATTCCAAGCCCAAGAGTGGACAGATCATTGCCCTCATCCAAAGCTCGTGACCAGGTCCCAAGAGACCCCCCAAAATGACAAGAGCCGGCTTCCAAGGATCCACAAAAAGATCCTTGGATGCAACAAAGCCAAGACTGTTGGAGTTACTTCTGCCCGCCTCAAACTTGTTCTTGGCTGCCTGAGAAGCCACCTGCAGTGTGTGTATGGAACAAGGTAGGAGGCAGAGTTGGGCTTAAGCCCTCCTCAACCCCACCCCTCTGCCCTAGCTCCCCAGTGTGCCTTGCAGTTTTACCATTCTAGTGTGTCTATCTACTCTGCAGCACTAAATATTTACTGAATGAATCAGTGGTTCTCCAAGTACAGTCCAGGACCAAGGAGTCCAGGAGATTAAAAAACTATTTTCATAATAATATTAAGTTGTTCTCATTTCTAACATAGTAAATATCAATAACTACAATCCACATAAATAAAAGCTCTTTGGGAGGGGGGAGGTCTCCAATAATTTTGAGAATTGCTGGTGTGAGTGAATGAAAAAACACCTGAGTACCTACTAGAAAAAAGGCATGGTGCCAGATGAGACAGGAAATGGTCCCTGCTTATAGACCAGCAAGGAAGATAAGATCATTGTTAATAAGAATTATCAATTAATAGTATTCGATTTTCTACTGGCAGAATGAAAGGCTCTGTAGGCAGGAAGATCTGGGCTCAAATTCGGCCTCAAACATTTGAGTAGCTGCGGGATTCTGGGCAAATCACTTAACCACGCTGAGGTTCCATTTCATCATCTGGAAAATGAGGGTAGGAAGAACATCCATCCTATCTTACAAGGTTGCTATGAAGACTGATGGAGATATATGAAGTGCTTTGTAAACCTTAACGTGCTATAAATGTGAACCATACAACATACAGTGAGCTGTAACACAAAATACCAGAGGAGATGTACAAACGGAGCCCAAGGGAAGGTCAAGGGAAGGAAAGGTCTAGGTCATGTTTTTGTTTAGAAAAAAACCAGCTCAGGCTCAAGCGACATTCAATGACTTAGTTCCTTTCACCAGGCATAATCGGCCCTGAAGTCACTTCAATCTGGACTACCTACATTTCAGACTTCAAGTGGTACTCTGAAACATGGAATTTTAGACATCCCGTCCTACCCACCATACTACATATCCCCACCGACTGTTTAGGGAGTTCCCAGAGAACAGGGGAGGGGTGTCCTGCCTGGGGAGACAGGAAAAGCCCAGGACAGACTTTTTAGCACCTGGAATGGAATAGGGAGCCTCTCATGTTGGTGTTTCCACCTAGGCAGCCTTGACTTCCAATTTCTCCCATCAAAACCCCATGTTGGGACTCCCATCAGAGGAAAGGGGCTCTGCAGATCCCTACAACACAAGAGTACAGGCTGCAGGGCCAGACAAGGAGGCTACTCCCCGCTCTCTCCACAAAAATGTATAATTAGAACAGAGCTGGGCCGGCAGAGAGCCTTCTGGCCAAAAATGGCAAAAGTGTGAAGTGTCCCAGCTGAGCCAGGCCAAGCCCACTGGCACCGTCATCCCCCTACACTCCCCCTTCCCGCCACGGCACTCCCCCCTCCCCAGGCTCCCAGGGCTATCTCCCTCCTCCCTTTTTCTCCCCCACCCCCACTGGGTCCCAGGCCATCCCCCCTGGCATTAGAATTTATCTTCCCACTTGAGAGCTTTCTTGAGGCTCAAGCATCTGAAACTGATCAAGAAGTAGTGGCCTTAAGAAACTTTATCTCCTCCAGAAGTGACCAGTGATCTTGAGATTCAAATCAGCCACAGGCAGAAGGTATGCCCTCCCTCCTCCCAGGCCAGGCTGTAGGAACAACCCACCCCCACAAACCTGGAAGTGCCAGGATGGGGGCAGGGGGAATTATGAGTCTAGAGAGGAGGCTGGACAAAGCTTATCTAGAAAACACCTGCATTGCACGGAGACGCTCTTCAAAAGATTCGGACACCAGGATATCACAGCTATCTCCAGGAATAAGAAAACTCCTTTTATTAAGAAGTTTCTGGGGTGGTGAGACCTCGCTCCAGAGGGCAAGATGTGGATTTGGCAGCTGGCCACAGTGGTCAGAAGACATCAGGAGACCAGAAGTCTCAGAGATGCACTCCTTGGGCCAATTCATTTATTCAATACTCATTCAATGAAAGCATTTATTAAGTGCCTACTATGTGCCAGGAAGTGTGCTCGGTACTAAGATAAAAATGAAACAGTCCCCGCCTTCCGATCCATTGGGGAGGGGGCAGATATTAGAGAAGATGTACACAACATATGTATGTATATTGCATATACTGTATACTGTAATATATCATACAATGTGTACGTTATATATGTATACATTATAGAATGTATACAATAAATAAAAGATTTGTATAAATAAATTTTAATCTTTATTAGACTGCAAGCTCCTTGTGGGCATCTATTTGTATCCCTGGCACTTAGTACAGTGCTGGCACATAGTATAAGCTTAATAAAGGTTTACTGACTGCTAATTCATTGACTAATTTTCTTGAGGGAGTGTGGGGAGTCATCAGGAAAGGCCTCGTGTAGAAAGTGGCATTTGGGATACATTTTGAAGCTCAGGATTCTAAAGGTGGAAGTCAAGAGGGATAGAAGCAGCGGCACGGGGAGGGGACGGGCAGAGGCTGAGAGATAGGAAATGGAGTGATGTGTACAAGGAACAAGAAAGCCAGTCTGGCTGGCATGCAGAAGCATTGAATGAAGACGACTGTGCAACAAGCCTAGAAAGGTAGCCTGGAGCCAGACTAGCAACGGCTTTAAATACCAAAGGAGTCTGTATTTTTCTCAGAGGTAATAGGGAGCCATTGGAGATTCTTAAGCACAGTCTTAAGAATTCTGTCACAGTCAGACGTGTGCTTTAGGAATAGAATATTGATGTGGCAATCAGGCAAAGAATGGTTCCTTGAGGACGTGGATCTTATCTTACTTATCTGTACTCTATATCCTGCCTCCCACAGTGTGTGGGATGTAGCAAGTGCTTAATAACTCTCTGTTGAATAAAGGAATGGATGTAAGTCGTATCAGAGTGGCTGATGCAGGAGTGGATGCCCCATGGAGGACGGGCATTGGAAGGGGACATTTCTGGAGGAATTGGGCTAAAATCTGGTTAGGCAAGCTTAAAGTTAAGTTTACAATCCTGCCCTAGCCTAAGAAATTCAGGATCAGTCCAGAACCGATGACCCCTTTTGTGAGAAAAAAACATTTCCAATCTTTTTTTTTCCCCCCTGTTTAGTACAGACCTGAGATTTCACCAGTATACCTACTGGTAGTGCCCAAGGCAGACTGGCAACTTCTTCATAACTTTTAAGTCTCAGCAAGTTATCTGAGGCACTTAGAGGCTGCTCATGATTACATAATATGTGTTAGAGGTAGGCAGGGCTTTAACTCAGGTCCTCCTGATCCTAAGGCTGGCCCTGTTTCCACTACACCAGCTGACCTCCCCTCCTAACTTTATCACACCTGACTCAGGGAGGCAAATCACCTGGACCACCAAGGCAGCCAAGAGCTACAACAAAATCTACTGAGATCAAAACCCAGAGAACCCAAGCCGCAGGGAGTTTACTAAATACTGCAGGAAAAAAAATCTGCACCTCTATTAACTGACGCTCACCTGGCATCGGCTTCACTGTAGTACTCTCTGGCTACAATGTCTTCAAACAGTTCCCCGCCGGTAACGCTGTAACCCAACAAGAGGGAGCAAGGAGTTAGAGGAGCCAGAAGGCAAGATCCCCAAATCCCAGTCTGAGGATGGGCAACGATGAATCCACTTACACAGACCCGCTTCCAGCCAAACCCGAACCACCCAGGCAAGGTCATCTCTGCTCGCTCTCTTCCTTTAAAGATGGCCCTGTTCCAGTCTTGTAGAGCCTTGGGACTGAACTACCTAGCACTTAGCACAGTGCCTGGCGTATAGTAGGTGCTTAATCACCTTGATTATTGACTACCTTCATTTCAGTCACATTTCTATGACCTTCACATTGTTTAGGAGGATCAGAAGGAAATAAGATGGGGACCCAAGAGAAAGCACCTGGCCTGTCCCCCAAAATAACACCTGTGGTTGGAGACAAATGAGCCCGTTGGGAGAAAGCCGATATTAAATGTAAGGAGTGACAAAATTCCACGGACACCTGGGCCTAGTGAAACAGTAGCTAAAACACAGGAAAGCAAGCTTCCAGGAAAACCGAGAAGGCATTTCCAAGATGTACAACTGCAGTCTTGCAGCAGCAGAAGCCACATGGAGCCAAGTTACTAATAAAGGCCAATATGCTTCCTCTAGCATTTTTTGGCAGGGGGTGACAGCCGCAGATTTCATCGGTGTGAGGAACTCCTGTGTAGAAACTCCACCCACCAGTGCTGATCACCGATGCTGTCTACATCATTTTGAACCTTAGGAGAGCTGCTTGGGGGCAATGAGAGGTTAAACAGCTAGTGTGGATCAGAAGCAGGTCTTGAATTCGAGTCTTCCTTGCTAGCCTCAAAGCCTCCATCTCCTTCAGAGAATTAAAGGTGCAGAAGTCTCCATTTCCTTTGTTGACCCTAGGGTCAAATCCCCCTTCCCCCCAAAAAAACAGCAACGGGGTGGGGAATGCCAAAAGAGGGTTATAAATTTATCTATCTCCATCTATTAATTTATTTCTGGTCGGATCTGTGCCTGCATTGGTGTAGGGAACTCTCAGGAAGGAGACTCTCTCTACCAATGTAGGTCAACACCTTCTCTGTAACCTATAGTTTTGGAGAGTTGGCACTTAAAAAAATTCCATGATTTACCCAGGGTCACAAATTCAGTAGGTGCCTGAGGCAGCATCTGAACCCAGGACTTCCTGACTCCTGTGTCAGCTCTCTCTATCCACAATGTTATGCGAGCCCCTTCTATTTCTTAGGCTGAAGGGGAAAAAAAAAGGCCCTCTGGGGAGACCACTATTTCCCACCATCTTCTGGAGTCCTGAATTCCAAGCCTTTTCTTAAGCTGGGGAAGGAGTAGAGTGGAGGGAACCGCCCAAATGCTTCTAATGCAACTCCTGGCAGTAGCAAAGGGGCACTTACAGGTCAAAGACGAGGTAGTGGAACCCTTCTTCAGAAATACTGTCATGGAGGCGCACTGCAAAAGAGGAGACAGGGAGAGAGGGGTTAGCAAGAAAGAAGACTCAGGAAGCCTGCATCTCATTGGTGGAGAGACTCTTGCCCTCTCTGCCCACTCCTGGCCCACGTACTCGCTTCTCTCCAAGGAACTCCACAACTGACAGGAGATAATAAGAGCTCATTTCTCATCAGGGCTCACGCATGTTGCCCTCCAAGTCGGGCAACAGAAAGAAAGGATCGCAATCCACTACAACAAGACAGAACAAGGAGACAGATCCAAAAGATGGAAGATTTGGGCTGAGATAGAAAAGAAACCAGGAAGTCCACTCCATAGGGAAGAGAGAAAGAAGAGGAGTGTTCTCTGGGAGAGATCTGGTGGGGAAGGAGAAAATCTGATGATGCCAAAAAAAAAAATCAATAATTTTTTTTTTAAAGAGATGCAGAGGAAAAAAATGGTTCTCTTCTCCTTTCTTGTTTCCTGGGTATCTCTTATCTGTTCCCACAGCTCCACTGTTGAGGACCCTCATACCTACATCTCCAGTCCTGACCTCTCAGCTAAGCCCCAGTCCTGAATTTTTATGTGCCTGCTGAATGTTTCCTACCAGTACCTCGAATTCACCGGTTTAAAACTGAACTAACTAATCCATCCACAAGCGTTTATTAAGCTACTACTATGTGCCAGGCACACTAAGCTGGGGACACAAAATCTCTGCCCTCAGGGAGTTTACAGTCTACCAAAACTAATCATATCCCCCCTGCCCCCATCTGTTCCTTTCCTCCAAACTGCCCTATTTCTATTAATGGCAATGCATTCTCCCCACTAACTGAAGCTTGAAACCTCAGTTATATCTTCAGCTTTCCCCATTCTCCTGCCTCCCACATCCAATCTTTGGTCAAACCCAATCGGGTCTGCCTCCATGGTATCTCTCCTATCCCTTCCTTCCTTTTTTTTAATTTTTATTTTTTTTCCTTCCTTCCTTTCTATACTTGTGCATGGTTCACTTCTTTTGCTCAGCCTGGGGATTATTATAATAAACAAATTTCTCTGCCTCTAGCCTTTCCCTTTTGCAATTCTCCCAAAAGGAAACTTCATAACCTGTAAGTCTGAGTTATTTATTTGTTCAAAAAACGTCAGCACAACCTCATCACTTACCAAGTCAAATACAATCTCCTTAGCCTGGCATTCAAGGCCCTTCACAATCTGACTCCAAAGGTACACTTCCTCAGCCTTATCTCATAGTCTATGCTCCAGTCAAACTGGTTTACTTACTATTCTGAAAGCTGAATCTGTCCTTTTTCTGCCTCCATGCACTTGTATATCCATCCCCGCCTCCCTCCCCAATCCCCAGAATGATTTTCCTCCATATTTCTGCCTGATGAAATTTTCCCTCTTTAAAGGCCCTGCTCTGGTGCCACCATCTCCTCCAAGAAGTCTTCCCTGACTTCTCCTCCCTGCCCCATCCTTTTGCTAGAAAGGATCCCTCCCTCCTTCAGTCTTTCATGCTGTGATTTGATCTCACCTATTCTCAAAGATACAAATATATAGCAAAAGAGGGGGCTAGTCACATTGTAACTTGTCTCATGGAGATTGGTGTATACGTCTCATCTTCCTGATATTCTGCAAGCTCCTTGCAGAAAGAGACAATGTCATATTTTAATCTCTGGATTCCAGAACCTAGCCCACTGCCCTTGTACATAACGTGCCTTAAAATACATGTTTGCTGTTGGATATTAGTAGAGAAGCAGAGGGGGGAAATGTCATAGGGGATGGGTGAGGAAAGATGCTAAAGTCAATAAGTAGCTAAGAATTAGGCAAGAATGCCAAGAGAGTGAGCTTACAGAAGGGAAAACCAAAATGGTGAAGGGGATCCGAAGAAAGAATGGAGAGAGTAAGAGAAAGTAGGAAAGGGGAAGGAACAGCTAAGGGATGAGAATTATGGGAAAGTGGATGAGGGGTCGGGAAAATCCAGATCACTCAGGGCAAAGGACAATTGTACCAGATGATCAGGCATTTGAAAGCAGACCCAGGGCAGCCCTTCAGCAGCAGCAGATACCCAAGGCAATGAGGCAAGATGTCCAAAAAAGATAGACCATGCATAAAGGTTAAGTAGAGAAGGAGAGACTCCCTTCCCACACCCTGCCCCCACATCTTCTGGGCCAAGAACCAACCTAGTTTCTCTTGAGGTCTCCTCTCCAATCTTTTGCCCACAAAGCCACCTCTGGGTAGGCTGCCAAGCCCTGATCATCATTCTGATGGAAGTATCACCTAAGTAAGCCCTTGGCGTTAAACTCCCTTGGCAGAAGTACTCTCTGCTCCTCCCATCTCAGACGAAAGGTAGGCAGGATGGATCCTCTCCTTCCGGCTACTTTCTTCCCTTGAACTCTCTCCATGGAGAAAAAGCAGGCTTTGCCCTGGGCCCCACAAGGTTTCCCTCCCTGTCTTCTGGAATATAAAAGGTATTGCTCAACACCACCCAAACTCAACCAGGAAAGCTCTTGGCCAGAGGTATAAAACCAGGAGGAACAACTTCTATGAAGGCTGTTGGCCCAGGATTACCCAAGAGCCCAAATACGAACCACTGCATATTTTTAGAAGAGATCTACTTTTTGCACATGTTTTATCAGGAGATCCTGATAACGACCCTGGAAGGGGAGGGAAGGAAAGTGGAAAGACTAAGCCATCATCCCTATTTGGCAAATGAGGAAAATGAGGCAAAACTGGTTCAAGGTCAAGCAGAACTAAGGCTACAGTCATGTGGAGCCTGCTTGCCTTCCTAATTTGATCCAAGATTATAAATCATGCCAAAGGCTAAAAAAAAAATCAACAAGCGTTTATGAAATGCCTACAGTGTACCCGAGGAACCACTGCTCATCCACCTCGTTTTCTCTCTACCTCTTGGAGAGGGATGGATGGCAGATACCATTCATCCTAAGGGACAGGCAATATCTTGCTCCTCAAAGACAGCCTGGGGTTCCTAAGTCTGCCCTGCCTTCAAAGGAACCCATTCTTAATCGAAAGCTACCCCTTTCAAGACCAGCAAAGAAAGAAAAGGCCTTTGGAAGGGGATGCATAAGCCCCATATTCTGCTTCCTTCATAACCTATAACAACAACAGTAGCATTGATATAACACTTTAAGGTTTGAAAAGCGCTTTACAAATATCACCTTATTTCATACAACTCTGGAAGGTAGGTCCCATTATTATGCCCATTTTGCAGATGATGGGAAGTGAGGTGGACAGAGGTTAAATGACTTGCCCATGGTCACACGGCTACAAAGTATCTGAGGGCATATTCAAGCTCAGATCTTCCTGACCCTAGGTGGTCCAGCTGTACTACCTAGCTGCCTCATACAGTAATATAATAGCTAATAATAATAATACTAGCTAACATTTATAGGGTGCTTTGAGGTTTATGAAACACTTTACACGTATTATCTCATTAGATTTTCACAGCAATTCTGGTAAAGGAGGTGCTATTATTATCCCCATTTTACAGATAAGGAAACTGAGGCTGAGGACTGTTAATTGTTTCCCCAGGGTCACACAGCTAGCTAGTGGGTACATGAGGCAGGGTGTGAATTCAGGTCTTCCTGACTCCAAGTCTCACACCCATCAGTCACCCCTATCCATCCTTTCTCTAGCACTTTCAACCAGGAGGCACTACCCAGTCATTCCTCCAAACTCATGCCTTGTTCTAAGTGTGCCTGTGGCAGCTGCTCTCATTGCTTCCAAAAGGCCTTTCCCATTTAATTAAAAATTTGCTATTAAAAAGCATTAAAGTGTGTAATACAAATAATCCCCTGGAAATCATCTGTCCCAGAAGCTAATGACCAGCTTCGTTAGAACGGTGACTAACAATGGCAGGATGGTGAGCTGACAGGCCAGCAGGGACCTGCTGCAAATGGGCAGGCTCAAGGGATTACTGCAGAATCAGGCCTGCTCCTCCCCCACGCTTCAGGATCCCACTCACCCCGAGCCAAGAGCACAGTCAGCCCAGGACCCCTCCCTCAGCTCTGCACACAGCACAGCCGGGCAAGCCTGGGAACACAGAAAAGACCGCAGAGAACCCAGGCGCTCCTCTCTGTGGCCTCTGGCCCTGCCAGCGTCAGAGAGCTCTTGTGCTCTGGAGGAACACGAGGGAAGAAGCTGGGCAAACCAAGAGGCTGCCCCCTACAAGGCTGTCCCTAGGATCACAGACTCAGAGCTGGCAGGAACCTTAAACTCAGGCCCTCATTTTAGAGATGAGGAAACCGAGGCCCAGAGAGTTGATGAGACTTGCCTAAGGTCCTTTGGGTAGTAAATGGCAGTTTGTATTTGAATCTTGGTACTGACTCCAAAGCCAATGCCTTTTTTGGTACAGCGGACAGAGTGCCAGGCCTGGAGACAGGAAGACCTGAGTTCACCCCTTTCCCATTAAAGAGAAACAAGACTGATAGCTCCAGTGCCTTTCAGGGGTAGGGATTGGGGGAACGGAAGCAACATCAGTTCAAACATAGTCTCAGATACTTACTAGCTGTGTGACCCTGAGCAAGTCACTTAAATTCTGCCTCAGTTTCTTCAGCTGTAAAATGGGGATAATAAGATACCTACCTTCCAAGATTGTAAGGATCAAATGAGATCAGTGAAAAGTGCTTAACAGAATGCCTGGCACATAGTAAGCCCTATAGAAATATTACCTTTTGTTACTAGCTATTAATATGAGCTGTGCGACCCTGGGCAAGTCACTTAACCCCTATTTGCCTCAATTTCCTCATCTATAAAATGGGGATAATAATAGTACCTACCTCCCAGGGTTGTTGTTAGGATCAAAGAAATAATCACTGTAAAGCACTTAGCACAGTATCTGGCATATATTAGGTGCCATATAAATGTTAACGCATTATCAGCTATCATTACTTTTTCTACTGCATCACAACTGCAGAGATTTTTAACCTAGGGTCCATGAACTTTTAAAAAAATATATTGATAAACTATTTCAATACAACTGGTTCCTTTGTAATCCTACATTTTATGCATTTAAAAACATTATTCTGAGAAGGGGTGTGTGGGTTTCACCAGATAGCCCAAGGCATCTATGGCACACAACTAACGACCCTCCTCGTTGTAGGGCAACATTCAAAATAGAAGAAAATCAAGACAAGGAAGATTAAGCACCTACTACGTTCTTGGAGAAGAAAATGGCAAATTGCTCCAGTATCTTTGCCAAGAAAAGCCCAAATGCGGTCAGGAAGCGTCGGACAGTACCAAAATGACTGACCAACAACAAACGTGCCAGGCAATGTGCAGCAAGCAGAAAGAAGGTGAAGGCAAAAAGAGGGTGCCTCCCCCCTCTTATCATGTTTAAAAGAAGGGCTTTGTTTAGACTACAGCTGATTCTGGAAGCCGATTTAATTGACACTGCTTGACCTGCTCCATCCTCACCCCCCCCGCCCCCGGCCCATGGCACCAGGCTTCCTCTCTAACTCACAAGGAAGTCATCTTCCTCATTCCCCCAGAGGCTGGCTCTTCTGTTGCGGACGGTCCTAGCCACTATGATTCCAACATCTTGGGAGTGTTTATAGTATTTCAGCAATAAACATAACTATTTTTCCTTAAACTGTTAAAAAAAAAAAAAAAGAAAGCAGAAAAATGCTCAGAGCCTGGCCAAATCCCCAAATGTCTCTCCGCGATGCTGCCAACATTATCCTCTCGCTGTGTAGGCTTACGGACTGACAAAGCCCCAGCCCAAAGTGGGATGCTCCTGCTTACAGCTCTCATGAAATCACCCAGCAGCATCCTACATCTCTGCTAACAAACCTTTGTCAAAACAGCCAGCCAGGATGGAGAACGAAGGCTGGGAATGCTGCGTGAAGGGCCCCCCCCCCCCCCGAATCCCTCCCAGCCACTGGTGGGCCTAGCACTTCTTGGCTGGGAGGGGTAGGGGTAAGCCCACAGTGCCTTGGCATCTCTGAGCAGGTGTGAGCAGGAGTCCCCAGAGGCACTACTTCAGCCAGAGGTATAATCAAGGCGTTTTTGCCTCCCTTTGCTGCATTTTCATTTCTTGCCACACTCATCTTGAGCCTAATGGACCCCAGGGTAAAGACAGAGAGGGTAGAAATGAACATTGAAATCCTGGCGATTAAAGGAAGTCTCTTTCTTAGCTGAGGGAGGCAGCCTAGGATAGTAAAGAGAGGACTGGTTCATGGTCAGTGGGATTTGGGTTCAAATTTTGCTTCCGAGTTTACTGCCTGTGTGACCTCGGGCAAAGTCACTTCACATTCCCTTGGCCTCAGTTTGCTGATTTGGAAAGTGAAGGGATTGGTCTAGCTGGCCTTAGAGTTTGCAGCCAGGTCTAGATCTAAGATCCTATAATCTGGAGATGGATGGGCCCCAGGGTGAGTCCATCAAGAGTATTTATTATATGCCAGGCACTAAGCTAAGTGCTGGAGATACAAAGAAAAGTAAATAGAAGGTCTCTGCCCTCGGGGAGTTAAGATTCTCAGGAGGGAGCCAACAGGAGCAAAAAAATCCCCCAAAACCATAGTATAAGATAAATACAGGACAAATGGAAAGTAATCTTAGAGGAATGGTGAGGGGAGAGTCTGGAAAGGCCTCCTGCAGACAGTGGGAACTGGGTAATGGGAGACAGGGCAGAAGGGAAGACTGAGATAGAGGATTCCTTCCCTGGAGGAGGCAGCGTGGCTTAATGGAAAGAGAACTGGCTCAAGAGTCAAAGGATCTGGGTTCAAATCTTGCCTTCGACACTCCCGGTATGACTTTGGGAAAGTCACTTTTCTTCCCCGGGTCTCAGTTTCCTGATCTGCCAAAAGTCAGAGGTTGGTTGGTCTAGCTGACCTCTGAGGTCCTTTCCAAGGCCTGATCAATGTCCCAATGCTCTACCAAGGAATGGTGCTGGCATACCCAGGGGTGACCCCAGTTGTCAGGCGTAGCCGAGAAGCCTTCGTAATAGCGTAGGCTCCAAGAAGGAGCCACAGACTCCAGGACATTGGAGTAGGGCAGACCCCAGGGTGCCAGTGGAGACTGCATGCTCCATTCGGACTTTACTGGGCACAGCTCTCAGAAATCCCCATACTGTTCCTTTCCACGGGTCCCTGGAGCTCAGCAACCTGGTAATCAGCGGGTTTTAACTCCTAGGATAGATAGCAATTCTACGTGGGGAAGAGAGAGGGAGGAGAAAGTGAATCTCTGACCCCTTCCACCAAATAGAACTGCTGAAACCAGGTGCCTGAGTCTGAAGACAGCTAGTTGGTGAAAATCTGATCTCTCTCTCTTTAGCACCAAAGTGCAATCCGGTCCTCTGGGATGGCTGAGTCGGGGGGGAGGATGGAGCCAAGGGGGTCACAACCCTGGAGGATGGGGGCAGAGGGAAAGAAAGAATGAATAAGAGGCACCAAGCCACCTCCTCTGCCCCCTTCAACAAGCCAGGTCAGAATCCATGGCAACGTCCCCACGGGCTCTCTCGGCCACTGCTGCCACACCTCCAAGAGGAGCCAAGCCCAGGCCTCATCTTCCAGGCCCTCCTTCTCAGGCTCGGGCCTTCCCTCCCTCTCTCTCTTTCACCAGCTATTCACATAGGAACAGAGCCCCAGGCCAACATCCCTCCCACCAGCACAAAACACCAGGAGCAGTCTTAGAATGGGGTCACCACATCAGGCCCACAGATTCTAGCCTTGCAAAGGGCCCATCCTGGGCCTATCCTCATCTTGCCCACTGCCTCTGTTACGGCAGGGAATGTCAGAACAAACTGATACTCTGTCTTTTTCTAGGGAGGAAGGGAAGAGCTGGCAACTAAGTTAAAACCAAGTCACATATCTGATTTCTATAAGTATGGGACAGGGGAAGGGAGGAGGAAAAATGATTAGAAATATAGTAAAGAAAAAAAAAAGTCCAGATATAATCACATCATGTCCTTTCCTATCCATTTTTCCATACTATTCATGATATTTCCTTGACCTTTTGGTGGAAACCCCATCACAGGTAAGTGGCATGGTTTGTGCTCTTATAATGAAATGCTTTATTCATTCACTCATTTATTTGGTGGGGGGGGGTTGGGGGAAGGCTCACGAGCCTAAGATTTAAGAGACTGAAGGGACCTTAGAGCCCACCTAATCTAATAATTTCATGGATAAGGCAACTGAGACCCAGAGGAGGTGAAGTAATTTTCCCAAGGTCACAACAGTAACAAGTAACAAAGCCAGAATTTGAACCCAGGATCTTTACCTCCAAATCCAACATGTCACAGTCTTCTGTTAGTTACAAAATGCACTCCTTTTCATTCAAGGAGTAACGGACAGAGATTGGAAGTGGCTACCTCTCAACCCTGAGGCTTGTACCCCAAGATTCACCCTGTGCTGGTACTCCTGGGTGGCCCTGGAGGCCCACAACATCTTTTTTCTTCTTTCTAAGGGCCTGTCAATATTGTTCTCTGATCCAGATTCCCAGAATTCACCCTTTTCCCATTAAAGAGAAACAAGATTGATCAATCCAGGGCCTTTCAGGGGTAGGAAGTTGGGAACGGAAGAATACCTATCTTGAAAGAACACCCAAGAACTGGAGGTGTTCAGAACACAAGGGCCTATCAGCTTGTAGGTGTTGGTTCTGTGGAAAGGGAGTACAACTTTGCACAACCTGTAGTCAGAGCCACCAATCTGCTGTGGGTGTAACTCAAGATAAAGATTCTGAGTTATAAAGCCCTGCACGGTTTGATTTCTGGTTACCTCAGGACTGTTCCTTTCCCTGCGGCTCTGAGTGGGACCTTCCATTACCCACGTGGGTGCTCACCACCCTCACAGCATCAAAGAGTTCTAACAAGCCAGTGGAAAGAAGGCTAGGTTCAGATTCAGAGGAGACCTGGGTTTGAATCCTGCCTCAGACATCTTACTAGTAGTGTAATTGTGGGCAATTACTCAGTAAGTATTTACCCAGAACCCCCTAGAAGCAAGGCACTGTGCCAGGTGCTGGGGGAGAATAAAAGATGATCCCTATTTATAATCTAGTAGGAGAGATAAGATTATTTATCTATTTATTTATTTTTTTAGATAAGATTATTATCAAGAATAAGAATGAATAATATTATATGGCATGCCTCCTGGCATACGGAAAGTGCTTAATAAATGATTGTTGATTGACTGATTGAGTGCTAGACTTAGAGACCGCAAGAACTGAATTTGAATCTCACCTCAGATACTAGTTGTGTGACCCTGGACAAGTCATTTGATAGCTCTGAGACTCAGTTTCTTCATCTGTAAAATGAGGATAAAGATCCCTGCAGTGCTGTCCTTACAGGGTTCTTGTGAAGGTCAACTGAAATAACGTATTTTGCAAGTGTTACAGCAGTACATAAATGCCAGCTAGTTTATTATCTTTATCCCAGACCACAGGGCTTTGCAGCACTAATAAATGACCAGTTACTGAAAGACGCTGAATTCTCATGATGGTGTAAATCTTCAGCAAGTCACCAGAGTCCTCACCTCTGACAGGAACCCAGAGGCCTGGCCTTCAAGGCACCATAGAAGCCCCCAAAGTCTTTCAGCTATGGTTACGGAAAATTCCTTTCCTTTTCGGAGGACTTTTAAACCCAAGCTTATGAGATGCTCCCCTGTGCCTCTCCCTCAAGACAAGGCCCTGGTTTCTGCTCAGACTTGGCAGCTGGCTTAATTTCTGGCCCATTGTCAAGGAGCAGCAAATCAAGGCCAACGATTTTGCCAAAGACTGTTTCAGCTGAACAATGTAAAATTTAACTGGAGTGGGTTGTGTCAGGCAAAACTCGGCAGGCTTTGTAACGGCAGACAATCTACTCCTGTTCCCCCTATCAAGGGGGGAGGGGGAGGGGAAGAGGGGGGAGAGAATACTCTTAATTTTTCTCCTTCCTTGTATTTGGAGTCCAAGTTGCTCCTGGGCAGCTTGCTTTCCTGGCTCTGGGGGAACACAAACCCAGGCACCATGGAAACCCCTTGAGTGTGCATGGAACTGCGGCAAAGACAAAACGCTTTCAGGTACAGAAACAAAATCCTGACCCATCTGAGGTGGCTACGGGTGGCCCCTGCTGAGGGACATTGGCAGAATTAGCCCGCTGCCTCCAACACTGAGCACCCTGGGAACTCAGCCTAAGGAAGGAGGGAAGGTGAGTCAGGAGATAAATAGCAAGATGACAAACACCCCTGGTCTGGGAACAGGCCCTGAAGGATCTGGGGAGCTCAGGCCCCCGACTTATGACAGATCTGTGGCTCACTGGCAGGGCCCAATCCGAGATATAGAGTCAGAAGACAGAGCTTCAGAGGCAGAAGACCTGGGTTAGAGTCCTGGTTCTGCCTTAGGCAAACTACCTAACCTCAAATGAGGGACCACTAAGATCACTTACAATTCTTAAGTCTACAATCCTATAATCTTGGTTTTTCCCACTGACTAAGCTATAATACCCTTGGGCAAATCTGAGCCTCAGTTTCCTTGCCTGAAAAATGGGGATAACAATACCCATAGGACCTACCTCACGGGAATGTTGTGAGGATCAAACAGGACCACAGGCTCATAAATATAGAGATAGAAGGGGCTTTAGGGTTCCCCCCCCCATTTTACAGATTAGGAAGCTGAGGTCCAGAGAGAGAAAACAATGTGCTCAAGGTCATACAACTAGTTAGTGGCAGTGCAAGTACTCAACTCAGATTCTCTGACTCCAAACCTGGCATTTTTCCACACTACCTTCTTCACAACAGGCAGAAAAGCACTTTGTAATTATGAGCATCCCATAACTCGAAATGAGACTGCTGTTGTCCTTTTTTTAAACATGTAAGAAGAGCCAAACCAGACGCTAGAGGAAGAACATGTGTACAGACATCCCCAGAAGACAGAACTGTTTCCACCATCTTCCATAAACAGGCAAGGAAACAACCAGTGTACCCAAAAGCACTTACCAATGTTTGGGTGTTTCAAGAGCCGGCATATTCGGGCCTCCCGTTCTAACTTCTGGTGATCTGCAATCATAAGAGAAAAAACAAAAGCTGTCAACTCAACCGTCCATCCCCCCCACAAAAGGATACTGTGCCAGGACTTCATAGCAGCTCCCCCTTCCAGACAAGTTCTCTTTCCCGGAGAACAGTGAAGATTTGATCCCTTATTAATGAATAATTTCTCTCCATAGAGAAGTCTAAACACCCCTCCTGGATCTCACCCTCCATGAAGTCAATTCTAGATCTGTCTGGCTTTTTTCCAATTCTACATAAGGAAGCAATGGACAGGGGGAAGAAGCCTGGGTTGGGCCCAGTTGGGGAGGGATTGATGTAAGGGCCCCTCTGGAGCCCAACCCAGTTCAAAGTCTAATGGGCTCCAAATAAAAGCAGGGCAGAAGCAAAGACTGAGATGCTGAAGATTCAAAGGTGACTCTGCTGCAGGAGAACGGATGGTGCAGTGGAAGTCGGGAGGTGTGGGTTCAAATCTCACCTCTGGCACTTCTTCCTGGGCACCTCCCAGGGTCTATTTTCTTATCTATGAAGTCAAAGAGGTGGAGTAGATAGCCTCAGAGGTCCTTTCAGAATCTGGATTTGTGGTCCTATGGTCCATTTCCACCTCCCCTTGGGATGTTAGCTGTTGTGTGGCACTTGAGTATAAAGGAAGAGAGATTCTTCTTCCTCTGCTCATCATGTCCAGCCTCTCCCTCAGGCCACCCCACTTTCCACCAGCACCCCAGGGTGCTATTGCTGTAGCATCTATCTCTCTCCCAGCTAAACTGTACCCACAGCCTTATAGCTCATCCCACCCTCCTCCCCGCCACACACACACACACACACACCCCAAACTGTTTTTTCCAAGGTTGGAAAAATTTCTAGTTACAACTCTGATCTTGAACACCCGTGATGCTCAATTCAACATTCATTAAGCACCTATCATGTATACAGACCTGGGACGGGGGGGAGAAGGGGAACGGTTTACAAAGAGAAAAACCAAAACAGTCCTTCCCTTCCAAGGAGCTTACATGGGTCCCTAGGGAAAAGCCTTTATGTCCAGCTCAAAACAAACAAACAAAAACCCTCAAAATTTCATGCTTCATTAAACCCTCTGCCATCCTATCCATCAGTTAGCCCAGGAGGTAAAGAGCCCCTGTGCTATATAAATGCAAGGTACTGGGTGTATTAGCGCTCCTCCCTGGTAGGGTAAACCCTTGAGAGGTGGCTCTGGTTCCGTGAAGGAGTGGAAAAGGGCAGAGATGAGGAGTATGTCCTTGCTGCCTGGCTAATCCAGGCCAGCTGCTCATCTGGATCAGCCCCTTCCCGCCCCCAGGTGCAGCATGGTTCCTAAGCACACTTGGTTTTTCTAGGGTATGGTTAAGGGAGGGCTGGGCACATGCATCATTCCCATGTCTGACTAACATCCCGGCGATCCCAGGCAGGGGCAAACTGAGATGCCCAGAGTGATCCAGGCACTAGAGTTTACAGCATGAGAGGTGTCTTTGACTCTGGGGGCCCACGCCTCCCCAGCTGCAAGTGGAGAAACCATCCAGGATGTCCCCTGCATGTGGGCTTGGGGTATATGGAAGACACAGCTCCCCTCTCCCTCCTTCCCTACCTACATCGCTCCCTCCCTCCCTCTCTCCTAGAACAGACTTCTGGTGCCTGGCTGCCCCAGCCAGGGTGGGCAAGAAGGCAGCTTGGGATGCAGGGGCTGAGGGGGAAGGCCCAAGGAGATTAATGCTTATCTCCTCACATAAGTCTCTTACTAGCTAATGGTTACAGCCACAAAGCAGCAACAGCACTAAAAATAAGGGAGCTCAGGCATTACCAGTGAGTCAGAGTGTAAAAGAGAAGGTCTACCCATACTTCCAAGCAGGGAAGGAAGGGATGGGCAGCCTTGGCCTCCCATGCCTAGATCCACTGCTCAGTCTACAGGGCACAGCCAACCTGCTCAGGCTAAGCCAACTCAAGGAACAGGCCCCACCCTGTAGACCACCCTGAAAATGACTCTTGTCCTGTGCCTTTTGCCTCAGGACTTAAGTTTCATCCATACTCTCTTTCTACGGCAAAGGCCCTAACCCAGGCAGGCTCTGTGAAGGGTTCCAGAATTCAATCCAACCAACATTTTATCAAACACACAGGGTACTACGCCAGGCACTGAGGATAAAGATGAAAACGAAACGGCCACCGTCCTTAGCGTGCATACGTTCTGATGGAGGAGATAGACGTACACAGAGAAATAAAGACGAGGTAGTCGGAGGAGGCAGGAGCACTCATAAGTGGGGCAATCCCCTGAACCTTAGGCAAGAGCTTAGAAGGGTAGTTGAAGTGTGGTGTAAAGTGTGGGCTGGAGGCCTAAGCAAAGGAGGTCCAGGACCGGCCAGCCTTGACCTCAAGCCTGGGCAGTGACTGGCGGGGCACCCCTCCTCCTGCAGGGGCCGCTAATGTGAGAGAGCAAGGACTCCGACCCAGATCTAAGCCTTTCTCTAAAGACTACCTCCAACCCCATCTACATTCCACCATGGCTGAGGCTTCTTCCTCCCCAATTTGGGTGGGGGAAAACCCCAGGGGCCCATGTCAGAAGCTTGTGGGCAGAAGATTCTTTCAGCGGCGGGGGCCGCTCTGCCGGGATGTGAAATCCCCTCGTGTCCCCAGCCCCCAGGAAGCCCAGGCGCCTGCTGGGATCGCTCCGCTTCCTCAGCCCTTGGATGGCAACGTCGTGGCATGCGGCTGCCACCAGGATGCTTGACGCTCAATGAGCCGTGTGGTTTCTGACTACCACACACTTGCTACCTCTGTACCGTGCAGAAGCCCAGCCATCTCTCCAGCAGCTCCAGCTGTTATCTCCTGTCTCCCCCCCCCCCCCCCCCCACCCCTCTATACTTCCTGTCCTACAGCAACCCCCCCAGGGCTGCTTCTGTGGCTGGGAAAGAGCTAAGGGCCCCACCCCAGCTGCAGCTGCATTTCAGGAACCAGTAATGGTGGGTAAAAAAAACCAACCAGCCCTTTCCTCCAAAGCCACCTTGGCCATGCTCATGACTCCCTTCTCCCCCGTAGGTGCCAGGAGCAGGTGCCAGGGGCAGTGGGCAGCATTCTGTCCAGTGAGGGTGGGGGGGAGGATATAAGGAAGCATCGCTGTCGCTCACAGTCCAAGGGTCATTGTGAGTACTCTATTCTTGTTACTCAGACCAGCTTAGCTCTGCCCCTTCCCTCCCTGGTGGAGCTTGCTCTTCTAGGGGCGAGGACCGTCCCAGCCTCTTGAGCTTCCCCACACCCCAATCCAGGCTCTATGACCCCGCCCCCCCGACACAGCCCAGCCCCCACCCCCCACCCCCTTCCTGTTCAAAAACCAGCCACTTCCCGCTTCTGCAGAAGGCTGCTTCCTGCCGCCTGTGTACTATTGCCATGGGTAGGGACCCGCGGCCAGCCAGCCTTCCAGCCCAGCCCCGACCACAGCCCCACTGTCCCCTCTACCTCCCCTGTCAAGAACCACAGTGGCAGCTTCTGCTTTCTGTGCACATTAAGCACCTCCACTCTCCCCGCCTAAAGACCCGGGGCAAATCCTTGTCTGATGCCAATCCCAGGGTCAAGTTCAAGCTCTGGGGAAATGGAGGAATTGGGGATCCACTCCCTTCCCTCATCAATCTAGCCCGGTAACACCAAGGATCGTGGGGCTGGCTATCCCACCATCCCTCACTAACAACCCTGCTGCTCACACAGTCTGTAGAGGAGGCCCAGGAAGCGCCTGGCAGGTCAATCTTTACCAGGAAAGGGTTAGGGCCTTAGGCTGACACCCCGAGGTAGCCCTTGCAGTGGAAATAACACTTGGAATCAGCAAGGCTGGGTCCAAGTCCTCAACTATGGACGTGTGACCCTGAGTGAGAAACCTAACCTCTGCTGCCTCAGTTTCCTCCTCTGTAAAATGAAGGGGAACTAGATGACCCCTAAGGTCCCTTCTAGTCCTGATCCTATGAAGGAGGGAACAAGCATTTATTAAGCACCAACTATATGCCGGGCACTTTACAAAGACTGTTTCATTTGATCCTCATAACCCTGGGGAGGTAGAGGCTATTATTATCCCTATTTTACAGAGGAGGAAACTGAGGCAGCAGAGGTTGTTACTTGCCCAGGGTCACATAGCTGTTAAGTGTCTGAGGCCACATTTGAACTCAGATCTCCTTGACTCCAGGCCCAGGGTTCTATCCACTGAGACACCTAGCTGCTTTTGCGACTTGAGAAGCCCCATGATGCACTGGATTTGAAGTGAGAGGATCTTGGGTCGGGCTCTGTCATTTACTTACCTGTATGACTGTGGGCAAGTCAAATAACCCCTTTGTGATTTAGTCTCCTTATTTGTAGAATGAGGGGGCCAGACTTGGTAGCCTCTAGTTTTGAATCTACCTTCCTAGGATGCTAGAGTCATACGCAGTAAGTGGCAAAGCCAGGATCACAGGAAGGTGAACCCGACCCTCAGTTTCCTCTTCTGTAAAATGGGAACAATACACATACCGCCCACCTTATGATATATTGTAAACCTTAAAAAGCTGTATAAATAGGGGTAGTTCTGTTCTTCCCCCAGGTAAGCCTGAGGAAAAAACAAGGCGGGCCCCTGAACCACACCCCCTCGGCGGCAGCCCGCACCCTCTCTTCAAGTAGATTCTGACCCTCCTTCGATATAGGGTATCAGCTCCCTCAGTCCCAGCTTGGGGATCACAACTTGGGAGTTCTCATCACAGCTCTGCCCTTTACTTCCCATGTGACCGTCCAGCGGGTCGTCCCCAGCTCCGTGGCTGACGAGAAGAATTTCTCTCCTGCCCCCTCAGTGCCCATGGAGGCTATGTAAGCAGCACGCCATGATTCAGTGCTGAGCGCTGGGCCTTGAGCATTCACAACATCCAGGCATTGCTGAGGTCACTTCCAGAATCATCAATCTACTTCAGCTCTCTCCAAGAGTACCACCCATCCTCTCTCCCAAGCCCAACCCCCGCTAGCACACTGCTCTGGAGGGCAGGAACGAAGGTTTCACAGGGGCCCAGTGTCTTAATCCAGCTTTCCCAGCAGCCTGTAAGCAGCCCACTGGCCCTAGGCACTGGGCAAGAGGAAATCACAAGGCTTAATCCGATAGTTCTCCTGACCACAACACATCCCCCCCCCCATCACTCCCCACCCCAGCACTGTGACATCCTTTTCATCATCGTCCCCACCCCAAGTCAGTTCCTGTGAGGCACAAAGAGTGTAGCAGTGGTCTAATGTCTCCTGTTCCTTTTCTATTCCCCAAGGCACTTAGGATATAGTCAGTATGCTGCACAAGCATCTGGTAAGGGTCTGTGATTTCATCAGTGCTGGGAAAACTCCCAGTGTGAAAACTCTATCCACAAATAGAGATCTTAAGCCAGAGGAGCATTGATTTAGATCAGGATATCTAGTCTGAGTCTGACCCCCACCCCCACCCCCATCCCCACCCCATTTTACAGATTAGGAAACTGAGGCCCACAGAGGTGAAACGCTTGCTCTAGGTCACGCAGACAAGGAAATAGCAAAATGAGGACTCTAACCCAGTTCCCTTGATTTCAAATTTGATGCTTTTCCTTCTGCACGAAGAGAGCTCTAACTCAATAAGCAAGTCCAAGCCTCTCTGAAAAGGTGAAATGATTTGTGTAAGGTCACACAGAGAGGAAAAGTCACAAGTGGGATTTGAACTCAGGTTCTCCTGACTCCCAAGTCCAACTTTCTTTCATCATGTGTTGACTGACTGGATAGAAGTAAAGGAAGTGGGGGAGGGTCTCTCCCCCCCTCCCCCACCCCAAAGCATTAGAGCCTTTCCTCTCAAACACCAATCCTAATACTTCAGCCTCAACTCCTGGTGTGTTTAACTAGAGAAGGCTTATACCCAATGAGAGAATGAAGGAGCTCCCATGGAGCGTCCCTAAAGCTAGAAGCCTCCCAAACTAGCTCTTAGGTCAGAGAAAATCTCTGCTGACCCCATTATCTGCCCCCACAGAAGGGAAGGCCCTGCCTCTGGGCACCACTCAGTGCTGTGGGGGAAGACATCATGCCAGCTGCCCCTAGAGGGTGCTAGCCCTCTGGGGCAAGGGCAGGGTCAGAGCCAGGGTTCCTAGGCCAGGGGATTCTGGTGTCAAGAGTCTTCACTGCCTGCTTGGGTAACATTTCCTTCACGGTAACTGGCCCGCCCCAAGTAAAGCATCCCAGGAAGGCAACCCTAAAAATAACTCCTCCCAGGCCAGCAGCAAGCAGAGGGGGAGGGGAAAGGATTGAGAAGAGGGGAGCAAGGAGAGGCTTTGGTTAATAGGGGCTCAGGGGTATGAAGGAGACTTTAGCGAGTGGGGAGAATTCAGAACTCCAGGCCCAGAGCCTGGTATAGACCAGAAGAGAGAAGGGACCCTTGGGAAGGAAAGAAGGGCTTGCTCCATCATTGCGGTCAGACCTCCAGGTGTGGATGGATGATGAGATGCCAGGGATGGGACAGTAAGGCACTGTTTGAGCTGAGGGACAACATACCTAGGTACAGGCCTGTAGTTGGGGCGGCGGCAGATGGCAAAGGCCCTCTGCCGAGAGGTACTTTAAAAGGTGGAAAGTGCCAAGCTGCTGCTGTCACCAGCTTCTCTGGCACCCAGAGCACCAGGCACCCGTGCGTCTGCCAGGGCTCTCTGGAAAAGACCGGGTGAGGGTGAGGGGGGTGGTGGCAGGTCCACCCCGCTTCAACTCCTACTCCCAACACAAGCAAATCCTTTCCCTTCTGTCTCCAGCCTCGGCCGAAGAATCAGGCTGGTTACTCACCTCTAAGGTTTCAGTTCAGGGCCCCAAGGCTCAGCCTATCCCTTTCAACGGACATGCCATGAGGGACAATCAGAGCAAAGTCCAGTCTGACTCTTTAAAAAACACTAGCTCTTACCTAGACCAGTCCTCCATAGGACTCAAATGGTAACCTATTAGGCTATATCAACACCAGAAGGGGTTCAAGGACACTTTAGGATGGAGAAAAGGGAGCGGGGATTAGGAGAATGGAATCTACTTCCAACCAACATGGACTGGTCCCAGATTCTGCCCCATCCTATCTTACTGCATTGTAACTCAACCCAATGAGACAGACCTATCCAGTACATGGCTGACACACCAGAATATGGTACTGCAAAGCAGAACTGAGAAGTCCCGGGGAAGACCTTCTAGATTATGGTATTTTCCACTCCCAGAAGCCCAAAAGGACCAGCAGTGTCAGACTCTTTGACCTACCACTTTCTCCTCCAATATCAAAGCTTTATTTTGAACACAGTCTCAGGGATCACACATCCCTGTCCCCCAATTTCCCAATATTTCATCCAAGCACATCACCAACTTTTCTTTCTTTTCTCCCCTCTATACTCCTGCTCCCCCCCAACCCCCTATCCTCAGCAGGAAAACAGCTCTCAGAGATGCCACAAGGGACACAAATGTCATGGGGGCTACTCAGGCCAACTTGAAGGGGGCGGAGACTTTCTGCTGGCACCACCCAGACAGATCCCCTTTCAGGCCCAAGGGCCAGCTGGGCCAGTGCAGAGGCACTCTCATCTCTTCTTGTAGCCAACACATCACAACTGGCCCATCCCAGCCTCAAACAGTGACAGGCAGACCCAAATGGGAGCACAGGCCTGAGTGTACAATCACAGATTGATCCACACTCATGCACACATATGTAAGCTGGCCCTTCCCTACTGGCCCACCACACCCTACCCCCAGTGACAGATATTCAGGCTGGGGAAGATGGCAGAGTAGCAGGTGAGGCCAAGGCCCTGTCTGGCTGTCAGACTCCAGAGAAGCACAGGACAGGAACATTCCTCACTGCCACAGCTGGGGTTGCCCAAAGCACACCCCTCACTAGCTGCCCCAGCATAACAGGCCTAGAGAGATGGAGAAGAATCCCACGTGCTGCTTACAAACCACGACAGGACTGTAGGCACGAAAGCAAAGACAGCATCCCTCTTCCTACCTCACTTTCAAGTTAGATGACCTCTCAGAAGCTGCCTGTAATTTGCTTTTTGTTTTTTAAATTTTTATCCCGAACAAACACCAAATGAAATGTGCATTTCCATAGATGTGGGAGAACAGAAGTGAATCATACATTAAACTTTAAATCTCTATTATGTACAACTTACTCTTCTTTCAAAGTACATAATAAATTCCACATGTAACTAACTTTCAAGGTTGTTCTGCAGTCTGCAGTTATCACACTCCTGCCGGGAAAGGTATGACCAACCTGGTTCTATTGGAGAAGGTGGCTTCACAGTCATTATGCTTGTCCCAAAGGGGTAAGGGTCCAATACCATCCTCCCGGCCCTCCATCATGGGGCCTAGTTTTAAACCCCTCCTATAGTTAAACAGCTGAATAAGACATCTTCCCTTGAGCTATAGGATCAAATTAGGAGGTCCCTTACCCCATATTTGCCCCTGTCAAGAAGCAACCATATAAATCTCTATAAAGGCCAGGAACTTAATATACCCGATTCCATGCTCATTGGACAACCCACAAAGACTCCACTTCCCACCACCAAACTAATCCATGACAAGCCTCTGATGCCACAAGGAGACTGAAGAGAAAAAAGGGGAAGGGGCCCAACTCCTGATTACAGGATCAGAAAATATCAGAGCTGAATGAAATCATGGGTTCAGACCAAAAAAGAACACTAGTAAGAATATTTTAATTCCCTGGTCTTAACTTCTAATCTAATAAATAAGAAGACAGAGGCCCAGCAAGAGGACAAGACTTTCCCAAGGTCACACAAGTAATAATTAAGGGAGCTAGGATAGGAATCCAGGTTCTTAAGAGTCCAAATCCAGGGCTCTTCATTATCACACCAGGCAGACTCATCCACCCACATCCATGGATTCAGAGAACCCATGGTGGTCTAATTCCTCTTGCCCAAGCAACCAGGTCCTATGTGCCCAGAAGAGATCCTAAAACCTTAGATTTAGGGCCAGGAAGGACATTGGAGGCTATCTTGAATCCCCAGAAACTAATATTTGGTAAAAAAAAAAAAATTTCCAGACCTGTGATTTTAATCGATATAAGGAATTCCCAGCTCAGCACCAGCTTTCCAACTCAGCATCTTAGAGTTGCCCAGGGCACTGAAAGGTTTCAGTCACCCAGCTAGTAAGTGTTCAGAGGTGAGACTCCCATGACTGCCTGACTCCAAGGCTGGCTTTCTAGCCACCTCACCACGCTGACTACTCTACACTCCTAATGGGACTTCTACATCTTCTCTATCTTCCCAGGGTCAATCGCACTGCAAACAGAAGAAGAGAAGGAAGGAAAACAAAAAAAAAAAAGACAAGGAAATCTGGGTGATACAGCAACCAACCTCAGACTCCCTCCCTCCAGAATGGCTACCCAAGCCCCCACTCTACCTGCATGCCCACCATGGCCCAGGCATAGAAATCCAATACCTGTTTAGTCCCAGGCAAACAGTGAAGAGGTGAAATCCAGCCCCAGCTGCTCTAGTACCTTTATAAAATATACAGCGTAAGCCGAGAGGCTGTAGGATAACCACAGCCTTTACTCCAGGGCTCTGCGGGGCAAGAGCACAGCATGGCACTCATCCCAACCTTCACTCAAGGGATTCTATCCCACCCTGCCTTCTCTCTTTCTTCACTCAATAAACATTCTCATAGCACTATCACCCTAAAATGTACCCTCATGTTATGCTAATATGCTATAAGCCTCCTGCCCCCCAATATCCCAACTACTCGG
This sequence comes from Vombatus ursinus, assembly GCF_900497805.2. Lineage (NCBI taxonomy): Eukaryota > Metazoa > Chordata > Mammalia > Diprotodontia > Vombatidae > Vombatus > Vombatus ursinus. The sequence continues at coordinate 4,586,325 of NW_020940527.1, forward strand.
TATTTCATTGGTACTACCCTATGAACATCCCTTCCTCCATAAGTTTCCACTCAGGATATCCTCACTCTTGGCATCTGTGCCAATCATAATGGACTGGTTCTCTAAATTCTTCTGCTCCACAGATTCTTGGCACACTCACACCCCCAGGGCATAGTCCCCATCTGGGCATGACAGTCCCAAGAGAGAACAACATGGTACCCTAGCTCACATTCCTACAGAAACTACTTAGCTAGAGTTCTTTTTCTAAAGGGGAAAAAAATAAAGCCTGGTTCAAAACATACTCTGGTTTGGGTCCCCAGGGCTTGGGGACGAAAGTACTGGTTTAGCATGGTTTATAACAGATAAAGAGGAAAGAGGCAAGACACATTGCTCTACCACCTCAAAGCAGCCTGGGGGGTGGGGGTAGGGAGGGAAAAAAGGGATGAAGCTTCACTTCAGGTCAGGTCAAAGAGAGCAGACAGCTCCCCCAAATCAGGTCTATGGGCACAGCACTCAACTCTCAGCTGTCCTTCCCTTCCCCAGCTCCTGGACAAGAAGAGGGCACTGTCGAGAGGAGAGAGGGACGTTGCATCATCAACTGGAGACACCAGACACCAGGGTCCCATTTCTGAGGGCACTGGGACTTTGCTGTGGGTTGCTAGTGAGTGATGTATCCATTCCCAGGACAGAGAATGTCTGCAGGGGGAGGAAGGTGGAGAGGGGGGAGGCCAGAATGAAACAGTGTTCCTATCCTAGCCCACACTGCCCCGATGGAGGGTAGGAGGGCACCCTGGCCACCCACATGTTTCTATGACAACCATCACCCTGGAGCCAAGATGCCCAAACAGAAGAGAAACCAATGAACAAGTGAACTGGGTAGCAGATGTTCAGGACCAAGAAAGAGATGGGCAGACGGGATGTGAACAAATAGAAGCTGATAAATCCCACACCTGGGGACCACCTCCTCCTACAAAGCCCCACCACCAGAAAGCAAGCAGTCCCAAGGAAACCATCCATGCTGCGAGACCCGAGGCTCCCTGCTTCCTTAGAATCAGCTCTAAGTCCCAGAACATTCTTTTCTGTGTTTCTCATGGCCCTGGGATGCTGACAACACTGGCCAGTCCCCTCCAGCTCCCCTCAATCCTACAGCCTGACAACTTCAATATCAAAAAACATTTATTAAGCATCTCCTAGGTACCAGGCACTGGGGGTACAAAGGCAAAAATGATACCGTCCTGCTCTCACAGAGCTTACATTCTACTCGGACAATCCCAGAGCTCCCCATTCCCTAGGAGAATAATTACTAATCTTGATGTAGTGCTTAAGGTTTACAAAGCCCTTTCTGTAGTCATGAGCCTCACAACAACCTGGTGGGCTAGGTCACCACCGTATTATCATCCCCATCTTACAGATGAGATTTAGAGGAAGTTAAGTGACTCCCCCCCCCCCAGTTATATACCCAAGTGTCAGCACCAGGATTTGAACTCGGGTCTCTCTTGACTGCAAGCCCAAGTATTCTTTGCACTATAACCCCTCTATGCAGCCCATTTGGGGTGCCATCCCTGTGGTGCCTTGTATAATTCAGAGCACCCTCCTCTACTTATGCCTCACAGCTATAACCTGGAGCGCTCATCACACCCCATCCACTAAACCTCTGTACATAATTATTCCTTCACCAGATCTATTCATTTACCAGTCACTCATACTTTTAGGACCACACAAGTCTGATTCGAGGAAGCTAGGTATATACCGATGTGAGATTAGAGGTAGAACTGTTCTGGGGGAGGAGATACAACAATTAGACCTTGTCTTCTCTGGCCTTGAGAAAGTCTCCACAGTCAGCCTTTGAAGTCAGGCCCCCTGCAGAGAGCTGCAGCCCCTCTGACCTACTGCCATCAGGTGCCTTCTCTCTTTCTCCTGTACAAGAGGCAGCCAACCTCTGCCCAGGAGAGATTGCATCTTCGGCTGCATCACTAACTTGGTAATTTGATCAAAAAAAAAAGCAATCCAGTTCATGTGGCAGAATTTGTTCCCGAAGAGTCCTCGCCAATACCAGCCTCCCCTGATGTTTACAGATTTTCTTCCCCTTGGGAGTCCATTTGGCTGCCTGGTGGGCAGGGGGAGGCAAGCAACTATCCAGGCTGCTCATTTACTGCAGTGGGAGGGGGAGGATAATGTGTGGATAGGACAGCTCTTTGACTCCAACAATCCATATCAAGTGGGACCTTTCCTCACATTCACCAAATTAGGGAATGCTGGCTTTGTGCTACGTGAAACTACATTTCTCCAGCAAATCGTGGAGTTAATGCCGCCTTTTCTCCCCCTTCAGGGACCAAAATTCCCACTTGCCAGAACCTTCAGCTGCACCAGTCACCCCTGTGAGAACAACCACCACTTCTTCATTTCTTCGTCCATCCCAAAGGCTCCTGGGCCTCTCCTGCCTAGACAGAGGAGCTTTCTGAATCAGTTCCCCAGAAAGACTTCTATTCCAAGTTCCAATAATCACCTCCTACCGTCACCAACTTCTGCTCCACCATCCAAATGCCCCACTCTTTCAGGGGATAAAGATCAAGATTAATCAAGTAACAAGTATTTATTAGGGACCTACTATGTGCCTGGCACTGTGCTGGGATGGAAAGACAGAAGTGCAGGAATACCTGCCTTCAAGGGGTTTTCATCCATACACACTCACCTCGGGCTGATAGCTTCTTGGTGTTAATGATTTTTGCTGCATACTCCTGAGTGGAGGTTTTCTTGACACACCTTCGGACCACAGAGAAAGCGCCCCTGGAAAGAGAGGAGAGCAAGTAGTGGGACAAAGACTGGAGCAGAGTGACAAATACTTAGACCTGATCTCACAACAACATGAATGCTCTCCGTGCCCAGATTCTACATCAGAATGACCCCCACCTACAACCACAGTCATTCACTCCTGACAGTGACTCCCCTAACCCGAGAATAGGTTGACAGACTCTTCCTTGACCCCCCCACCCACCCACCCAATGGCACTCCCACCTAAGCATTCACGACAAAAAGCAGTATGACTTAGACCTATAATTAAAAAAAAAAAAAGATTTCCCTCCACCCTGTCCCTTTATCTGACCCTGGGGCAAAGAAACAACTCAAGACTTCAGGCTTACAGGTGTGGGATTGGTGGAAAATGTTCCTAACACACACCTGATGCATTCAGAGCTACCCTGCATTCCAGGGGAGGAGAAGTGACGAGTGAGGGGCAAAGGTACCCTTTCCTACTCATAGGAGTCATAGTTGAGAACCATAGGAAATTTGGGAGGTAGAACTCCCTAAAGAAGACACCATCTCCCTCATCCATGGGAGGAATAAAGCTCTAGCATCAGGAGAGGAGACAGAGGCCCACGGACCGTCAGACCCTGAGGGTCCCACCACATCCCACAAAAAGAACAGCATCTCAGTCCAAGCTAGCAGCAGGGAAAGGGAAGGCGAGCCCTCCTCACAAGTGAGGCAGGGGCCCCAGCTGTCAAGGGCAGGGTTGCAAAGTCTCTCCCTTCCTTCTCCCTTTCCCCTCCCGGCCTCCACTCCCCTCCCCACCCCCGAGAAAGCCCTCCAGCTTTCGATACCCAGCTCCCCTCGCCCGTGCGTGAACAGGATGGGGGGCAGGGCGGGGGCTGCAGTGTCCGGGTTGGGGGGGGCGGGGAGGAGAGTCTGGGGCTGCAGCAGCAGCGGTGGTGGCGGCGGCGGCGGCGGCAGCAGCGGCCGGAGGCTGCTCGGTGCCGTGCGGAGGGGAGGGGGATGCTGCGGCTGCGGCGCGCGGCTCCCGGGACCACTGCAGGGAGGTGGGGGGGAAGAAGGGGGGGCTGCAGCAGCGCCCAGCAGCGGGGTCGGGATCCGGGAAGAGGCTGCACTAGCCCCCAGACGGGGGCGGGGCCAGGCACCCGAGCAGCCCCCAGACCCCGGGCACCGGCTGTGGATCGGGCCGCGGGGTCCGGGCTCGCATAGGGTGTGACCAAGGTCGGAGAGCCTGCGGGGCCGGAGCGGGCCGGGGGCGTGGCTGGGGGAGCCCGGGAGCGACCGGGGGGCTGCAGTCAGCCGGGGCTCGTCCGTCCAACCGGATGCAGCAGGAGGCTCCGGTCTGGCTGCAGGGGCCGGAGCTGGCTGGGGAGGGGCCGGGGGCGGGGGCGCCTGGCGGGGAAGGGGCGCCGCACCGGCCGGGCTGCAGCGGGGCCGGTGCAGGGCCGGGGGGCGGGGGGAGGAGCCGCAGGAGCGACCGGGGGCGGGGGGAGTCCGAGCCGTACTTGCCGAGCTCTTCGTAGAGCTGGTAGTCGTCGGTGAAGCGGGTGCAGGGGGCGGTGGTGGCCATGCTGGCGGGGCGGGCACGGCTGCGCTGCCCGCTCCGATCTCCGTGCACAGTCACCGCCGCCCGGCCGAGAGGGAGCAGGAGGAGGAGACGGGGCTGAGCCCAGCAGCACCGCGAGACTTTACCGGGGAGCGAGGCGGGGAGGGACACCCCCGCTGCCCGCCCCCAGCCCGGCCCGCCCGCCCCCGGGGAGGGGCTTCTCGCGGGCGCCCCGCCCCGCCCCGGCCGGGCAGCCGCCTGCCCAGCCCCGGCACGGGTGGACCTACGGCCCAGGCCGGGAAGGGTGGGGGACCGGGAGGGAAAGATGCAGGGAGTGGGGCTGTACTGACCTAGCAGCCGCCCCACGGTCAAGGTCCCGAGAAGCGGAAGGGAGGGTGACCCCAGTGTCCTTCTCAGGGGTCTGGGCTGCACCGAGGAGTCCGGCATGGAAGGGTTAGGGTGGAGACAGAGAGCTGGCAGCCCATGCCTCTATGACGGAGGCCCTCAGACAGGGCCCTAGATGGAGTGACTCCTAAACAGACCCCCCAGGGGCCCCCAAACCCAGACGCTCGGGGCAGATAGACAGAGTGTTCCGTCTCTCTGCAAATCGGGCCCCTGCACCACCGGGATGCAGAAGAAAGAAATCAGAAGACCTAGTACAGAATCCCAGCTCTGCCACTCAAACGAGTCGGTTCTCTCTGGGCCTCGGTTTCTTCCTCCGTCCAAGCAGGGGATTCGACTAGATAACTTCCCAGGTTCCTATGTGGAGAGAGGGCTGTTGGAGCTGGAGTCAGAGAACCTGGGTTCTAATTCTGTCTCAGCTACTTACTTCTTTAACCTCGGTTTCCTAACCTGTAAAATGAGAAGATTGTGCTAGATAACTCTTAAGGTCCCCTTCTGCTCTAAGACAGTCCCATGATCTTCAGATAGCGTAATGGATCAGAACTCAAGTTTAGGAACCTGCAGGAAACAGATCTAAGGCGGCAAGCAGTTCTTGGCTCAAGGAGATGACACCAACTCAAAGCCAAGATGAGTATTGGCTAGGAACACCCCAGAGTGGCAGAATGTTAGAGCCAGGAAGGGACCTTAGAGTTCATCTGGCCAAACCGTCCTCATTTTGAAGAGGAGGGAACTGAAGCCAGGAGAGACTGAATAATAACTTGCCTGAGGCAAGCCAGGTGGTACCGGGGAGGGGGTTGAATTTTGAGTCCAGAAGACCCGAATTTAAAACCTGCCTCAGATGCTTACTAACTGTATGACCCTGGGCAAGTCATCTAACCACAGTCAGAGTGAAATTCCTCATTTGTAAAATGTGGATAACAATAGCACTTACATCACAGTGTTGTGAGGATCAAATGAGATTATGTAAAATGCTTTGCGGACCATAAAGCACATTATTGTTATTGTTGTTGTTATTACTAAGGCTGCACATAGAGTAGGTGACAGCTGGATTTCAAACCCAGCCCCTCCTGACTCTGAGTCTCTAGAACCCAGGTTTAATTCAGATTTGACCAGACCCAAGTGAGGGAGCCAACCTCCCCTGGATAAGAAGAAACATCACCTAAACCTCAAAGATGGATGAATAACACCTCTCTAGTCAGCTTGATATCCAGCCTCTGGGGTGTATTTGGCCAAATCCCAGGCTATCTCCTCCTCCTTCCAGCTTGTGAGAAAGTACCAACGGCTTTGCTTTTCTTCCTTCCCGCAGGCCCCCAACCCCCCCAGGTGGGGGCGGTAAGCAGGGCAGAGGGGCATAGCTGTCCCCGAGCAGAAACTGGCTGGGCAGGTTTGGAACCTGCCCAGACAGCTGCATGCTCACCTAGGCTTGGGGCCGGAGACAGCTGAGCAGGGCTGCAGTGTGCTCTCACTCTCACTGCGGCTGAGCAGACTTGATTACACCAGGACACCCACTGGGACTCCGCTGAGCTGGGTTTCATCCAGTTATCAGGCAGGCTCCTCCAGGGAGCCAGTAGAGAGAATCCATCACCATAGCCTCATTTCTAGGTCTAGCCTGGGGAGGCTGGGAGAGGAAAAGGTGAACACCTTATATCACAGAATGGGGGGGGGGGGAGAGACATTGCTGGACTGGGGGAGTTAAGAGATCTGGGTTTTAACCCTGACTCTGCTACCAGGGCACTGTAGAGATAGAGACTAGATTTCAGACTTCATTGGTATAGGGAGGAGATGCTCTCTACCAGTACAATTGGCATCTTCTCTGCAATCTGTAGTTTTGCAGATGCAATTGGGATCAAGTGACTTGCCCAGGATCTAGAGTCTGAGGCCCTATTTGAACTCGGGTCCTTCTGATTCCAGGGCCAGTGCTCTACCCACTGTGCCACCTGGCTGTCCTGCAACCTATAGTTTAAAGAGTTGCCCAGAACACTGAGAAGTTAAATGACTTGCCCAAGGCCACACAGCTTATACGTGTTAGAGAAGGGGGAATTGAACTCAGGTCTTCTGTCTCCAAGGCCACCTTTCTGTCTGTTAGACTTTCAAATAGAGGCCAAGCCAGATAGGATTGGAAACTATATATCTTCAGAGTCACAGTCTTAATCTGTTGCACCCCTGCCCCCACCCTCACTGTCTAAGCCTTAATTTCCTCCTTTGTAAAATGAGGGGACTAGATTCAATGATTTCAAAGGATCCTGGCAGTGCCTTATCAGCCAGAAATAGTCAGAGACCAACTGGTATTGATGGTCCTAGGACTGGTGAGAAGGAGGTAGGGAATAGAGATGAAAATCCTTCTAATCAGAGGGTAGGGTTTGGAACAAAGGTGAGGGACAATACAACCACTCTCCACTCTTGCCTAAGGCAACCAAAGTGCAGCTGTTGGGGAGCCCAGCCACTTCCTATCTTAAAACATCACAGTAAGATCCTGGCCCCTTTATGGGGGGCAAATCCTGAAGGAGTTGGTGGGAGGGGAGAGAGACTGAAGCTTAGGGTGTTTTTTTCAATTACTGTGGGTGCATTCATTAGCTAGATAGATGAGCCCAGCACTCCAGCTCAGCTCAACTCAGGGTATGTTCATTCAGGGGAATAGTCACAGTTTTGTAGTAAATTATAGTTACAAAGTATTTTACTGTATGATCTTATCTGATCTTCATAACAGCCCTGGAAGGGGGTCAGTTTTAGGATTATGATCCATGTTTCATAGATGAGGAAACTAAGGCTCAGAATGGATATATGACTTAATCAAATACTGGTGGAACCCAAACTTGAAATGAGGTCTTCTGACTCCAACCGCAATGCTCTTTCCACTACACCATACACGAGTGTCGCCACTAAGCAATCCACCATCAATTGCCATCAATTTTTAATTCTAGATTAAAATGCCTTAGTCCCTATGCCCTGGGCACTGATCCTGAAAGTTTTACATTTATTAACATGAAGTGAAGAGAGAAGAAAGAGATGCAGGTGTGAGGTGATTCAGATAGGAACTGATAAAGGCTGGATCAAAGCAGTGAAATAGAGGAAAACTTTAGAGGAGGCAGGAGAAAGGCTCATGGCTTCCATTGCTAGCCTGAGTCCTACCCCCCTCCCAAGTAGCTCAGCCCAGACTCAAATCTAGAGATACGGATTCCAGGTCCAGTGTTTTCTCCATTCCCTCACTATGAAGGGTGTAGAAAGATGAAGGAGAGAAGAAAATGAAGAGCTCAACTCGACGTTTATTTATAGTAAGTACTAAGTGCTAAGAGTTGTGTGCTAGGTCCTAGGGAGATGAGGACAAATGTACCACTCACTGCCCTCAGGGAGCTTATATAGTACTGGGGAAATAGGAATATACAAGCAAATATGTGTAAGATATGTGCACGTTAATTTCAAGAGGAGCTCACTAAATACTGGTCAGGAAAGGGCTTGGTGTAGGAGGTAACCTCAGGGCTGAGCCAGGAAGGACACTAGGGAGTCTAAGAGGTTGAAAAAGGTGTGTGCTGGTAAATGTTTAACAACTGGCTTTGGGAGGGTAGGCATGGGGAGTGTAAGCCTGATACATTTTAAAATTTAATCTGCATTATTAATATTTTCTCATCACTTTCTTGAGTCTAGATGATCAACATTAAGAATAAATCACTCCTTGATTTATATCATTTGCTGATTTCCAAGGTGTAAATGCTCAAGCTGAAACTTAACATTGGCTGTGTTAGAGCTGGTGCCAGTATACCCCTGGGTTGAGGTTAGGGGAGAATGTATTCTGTGCTGTGAGGGTACTACATGTACAAAAGGGTCAGCTAGGTGGCACAGTGAATAGAGCACCAGGCCTGGAGTCAGGAAAACCTGAGTTCAAATCTGACCTCAGACATTTATTAGCTGTGTGACCCTGCGCAAGGCACTTAACTGTGTTTGCCTCAGTTTCCCCATCTGTAAAATGAGCTGGAGAAAGAAATGGTAAACCACTCCAGTGTCTTTGCCAAGAAAATCCCAAATGGGATCACAAAGAGTTGGATGCCATCGAACAACAACAACACTTGTGCAAAAGTGTGAAGAGGGAGATGTAATATTGAGTACATGAGCAGCTAGTAGGCCATTTTGGCAGGGATGTTAAGTGTGTGAAAGAGAGTAATAGTAAATGAAGTGGAAGCCAGACTATGGAGAGTTAGGCTGAGAAATTTCTATTTCGTCCTAAAGGCAATAGGGAGCCACCAGAGATGTTTGAGCAGGGGGTCGACAGCTTCAGACCTGTGTTTTAGGAATTCCAATTCGGCAACTGAGTGGAGAATAGATTGGAGAGAGGAAAAATGGGAAGCTGGAGAGTTGTGGGTAAAGCAATTTTTGAGATTATTCCGAGTTGACAAAAAGGCATTTGACAATAAGTGCAGCTGTTATTACTTAAACAAAAACAATTTTCTAAATGGGGTATGAGGAGTAGAGGGGGATATGAGTGGGAATGCATAAACTGAATTCATTCTCTTCTTTTTTTTCTTTCCTCATTCATTCATTCAACACCTAATGAAGGGACACAATGGACCGAAAAGGCTTTTATCTCCTCTTAAGAACCCTTCAATAACTCAGACACTGAGGTGGTCTCAGTGGCAAATAGAATCCACCAACCCACACCACCCCAGTATTCTAAGCCTTCAGCACTGACCCAATCTCTTGCTACACCATAACAATTAGCAGGAAGATCTATGTAAATAATAACTTACCAGTCCTTCATAAGTCACTGTTTATAGCAGCTTCATGGGATCCAATCTGCACAGGCAGAAATATAGTCCCAACGGATACTCTGGGCCATGTTCTCTTAAATTCAATTTAACACACGTTTCTTAAACATGTAACGATATGCCCAGGCATCATGATGGATGCTGGAGACACAGAGTTAAATGATACAGTCTTTGTCCTTTGTTCTTTGGCTCCTGAGGGGATAAGACTTGGGCATGAATAAGAACATGCATGATAATTTGAGGAGAGGAAAACTAACCTCTCTCAACAAGGAAGGGGTCCTCTGGGATGTGGAAGCTGAAGTGAGTCTTGAAGGACGATAAAGGTACTCAGCCAGGCATCAGGCTGGGCCCTCACAGTAGGTTTGGGGGAAAGACAGGCTGATAGCAAATGGTCATGGACATTACAGATGGATGATCGAACCACAGATTTAGAGTCAGATGGTCCAATGCCTTTATTTTACAAATGAAGAAACTGAAGCCTTGAGAGGTTAACTGACATGCCCAAAGTCACACAAGTAGGGGATGTTGTGTGTGGTAGTGGGGAGGTCTCCTTGACAAAAATGCTTCATCTTATATAAGAAATGGCCCTGAAAACTGCTCCATACCCCTTATATGAGAGGACTTTACTCTCTAATTCTCGATTCCTTAAAAATGACAGATATCCCAATTTTATTCATTCTAGAGATAAAAATATTTGCAACTGGGGCATGAGAGGAATGAGATATTTGGAAGTGGGGTAATTGAAATATGAGAGATGGGGTATGCGGAGACAGGATTTATTCAGGTAGAAGAGTGATAAAGTGTTAAGGACCCCTTACCAAGAGATAATAGAGAAATGGACATCGGTGGCTGAGGCCTTCTAAAAAAAGGGGGAGGGATGTAGTCATTGGGAGGATGGGGGAGAAATATTGAGGTATTCAGGTAAGGACCTGCAGTCAAATGAGATCATGTTTGTGGAATACTTTGTCAACCTTGAGACGCAAGATGAATGTCAGCTATGTGGGTTAAGGACTCAAGTGTCTGGAGGGAGGGACTGAGGCATTTGGAAGTGAAGAGAGCCCGTCTGTGAGGGGAGGAGACAGGCTCTGTGCTTTGGGTAAGTGGGGGGAAGGTATTTAGGCTATGTCTGAGACTGACCAGTGGGCGTCTTACTCTGGGCTTCTAGACTGCAAGCAATTAGGAAGAGCGGGTGTGTGGAGCCATCTAGTGGGGGTAGCCCAGAAGTTCGAGTAGGGAAGCACCTACATGAAGGAGAAGGGAAAGTGACCGATCAGGGGCAGGTCTGGGTGACCGTGAGAATGTCAGGTGCCCATCTGGGAAATAAGAAGGCTGGGTGTATGTGTAACTGACTGGTACAAGGGATAGTGGACCAGGTGCTAGCCTTGGAGTCAGTAAGATCTGAGTTCTAATCCTGCCTCAGAATTTACTGTGTGACTCTGGATAAATCATTGAATATCTCAGTCTCAGTTTCCTCATCTGTAAAAATGAGGAGGTGAACTTGATGTCCCCTGAGACTCCTTCCAGCTCCAAATGTATGAGAGGGGAGGAATGGAAGGTGAGAAAGATGGGGGTTGGGGTGGAGAAAGAGAACATTGGGTTAGGAGTCAGAGGTCCTGGGTTCAAATGCTAGCTTTGCTACTTACTTACCTGTGTGAGCTTGAGCATTTAAGTTGTCCTTTCTAGGCCTCAGCGTCCTCAGCTGTAAGTTAATAAATATATTTAAATATAATTGACTTCCTTTGTAATTGTATGTATTTGATTTTATGCATCTAAATAGGAAGGGTTCGTGGGCCTCACAAGACTTCCAATTGCCTGAACCTGTCATTTCAAAAAAAGTTCCATCACCCATAGAAATTTAATAACCCCTGGGCTAGATGACGTCCTCTTCCATCTCCAACCCTATGAGTCTATGACAGCAAATGACAACAGGTATGAGTGGGACAAGGGCAATGTGAATGTGACAGGAAGTAATGAGAAAGTGAGATGTGTGTGTTGTGGGTGGGAAACATTTATATGGTGCCTTTTATGGGCCAGGAACTGTGCTGAGCACCTTACGAATATTATCTCATTTTGTCCTCACAACAGCCCTAGGAAGTGGGTGCTATTATTATCATCCCCATTTTGCAGATGAGGAAATTGAGACAGACATAGGTAAAGTTACTTGCCCAGGGGTCACACTGCTGGTAAATGTCGGAGACTGGATTTCAACTTAGGTCTTCCTGACTCCAAGTTTGGCTCTCTATCCATTGCACCATCTAACTAACTGCCTCATAGTGAGAATAATAGGAACAGCCGTGGAAAGTGTTGGTGTGACAGGAGAGTGACAGGTGATAGAATGAAGAGTGGTTGAAATATAGCCACTGTGGTAGGAATATTTATTTTATTTTTGTTCCAACCTGTGATTTCATTCATGTATGGAACTCCTGTGTTGAAACTCTTTCCACCAATACAGATGAGCAACTGTAGGGAACATATTTTTGCCTTCCTTTGTGTCCCCAACACTTAGCACTGTGTCTGGCACAAAGTGAGCACTTAATAAATGCTTATTAATTACTTTTAGAGAGTTACCTAGGACACTGAGAAATTAAGTGATTTGCCCAGGCTCGCTCAATTAGTATAGGTCAGAGGTAGTACTTGAACCTAGGGTTTTTACCATACCCCCCTTCTTGGTCAAAAGAGATAATGGATTTGAGACGAAAAAAAGGAGAACTACATTTTTGGGCATAGCCAATGTGGAAATTTGTTTTGTTTGTCTATGCATACTCATTTTACCAGATTTCTTTGATTTTCCCTGGGGGAGGGGAAAAATGAAAGCTTATTCATTGAAAAAAGTTTAAAAAAGAAGGTAGGGGGATGCTTATCAGTTTTACAGATGACACAAAACTGAGCAGGATGGCTAATACTTTGAATGAATGATAGCATGAACATCCAAAAAGATCTTGGCAGGCTGAAAACATTGAACTGAATCTGATAAGTTAAAATTTATTAGGGATAAATATAAAGTTTTACATTTGAGTTCAACAATTTACCCTCCCAAGTACAAGATAAAGAGCTCATCTAAAAATGATTTGGAGGTTATAGTGGATTACAATCTTGATAGTATGATATGGTGGCCATGAAGGTTAACTAATGGGATCTTTGGTTACATTAAGGGAGAGAGTATGCTGAAGATGTAATTGTATCAGATTTAGAGTCCAAAGACATGGGTTCAAACCCTAGTTCTGCTACTTAATGACTATGTGACCTAGGGTAAATTAATTCTTTTTCTAGGAATCAATTTCCTCATTTTTAAAATGAAGGCATTTGACCAATTACTTTCTAAGGTCCCTTTCAATTAATAATACTAATAATAATCACTAACATTTATATAGCACTTACAGGCACTGTGTGCTAAGCATTTTACAATTATTATTTCATCTGATCCTCACAACAACCCTGGGACTGCCTTTTAGATATTATTATCCCCATTTTACAGATGAAGAATTTGAGTCAAAGAGAGATTAAGTGACTTGCCCACGGTCACACAGCTAGTAATGTTTGACACCAGATCTGAATTTGAATTTAGGGCTTCCTGACTCCAGGCCTAGGTGTCTATTGCACCACCTATCTATAATTCAACAATCCTATATTCTTATAGTCACCCTAGGATTTAGAATGAAGCAGGTGAGAGCCCTACTGTACTCTGCTGTGGTTGAATCCCAGTTACAGTGTTGTGTTCTGTTCCGGGCGCCATGTTGTATGACATAGGAAGAATGTAGAAAGAACATTGACAACATAGAGTATACCTGGAGGAGGGCAAGTCAGGGTATTGAGGGGACTGGAGACCATGTTGTATGAGAATTGGTTGAAAAAAGTAGGGATTTTTATCCTAGAGAAGAAAAGGCTTAAAAGAGACATAATAGCTGTCTTCAAATGTTTGAAGGGCCATCTCATAGATGAGAGATCAGGTTGGTTCTGTCTGGTCCCAGAGGGGAGAACTAGGAACTTGAGGAAGCTGGTGAGAGACAGATTTAAGTTCAAGGAAAGGGGAAAGTTCCTAACAATTAGAAGTGTCCAAAAGTGGAATCTGCTGCCTCAGTAGGTTCTTCCAGAGTGTAAGGCAATGCTTAGCACATAGTAGGCATTTAATAAATGTATGTTGACTTGACTTCTTCCTTACTGGAAGTCTTCCACCAAAGACTGACTGGCCACCTTGTTCAGATGTTGAAGAAGGGATTTTTTTTTTTCCGATAAGAGTTGGACTCTTCCAGCTCTGAGATTCTATGATTCTGTGAGGTTTGGAGCTTGGTTCCATTGCCCTGTGGATGGTGAGGAAAGCCACCAGGATTTGGTGATCATGGACAAACAGTAATTCATTTCCCAAGAAGTGTTCCTTATGAGTGGATTCATGGGCAAGAACAGTCAGATCTCAGGATTTAGAGCTGGAAGGGACCTTGGAGAGCATCTAATCCAATCTCTTTGTTTTACAGATGTGGAAATTGAGGCCCAGAGAGATTAAATGATTCGTCCAATGTCACACAGGGAGTAAAGTAGCAGGACCAAAATCTGAACCCAGGTTCCCTGACGACAACTCCAATATTCTTTCTGTTATGCCACCTTATAGAGATTCCTAAAAAAGAATCAGAGTTTGGCATGATAAAAACCTACATAACGAGCTGAATGGCCCTTATATCCTTAGTCTTTCCCCTTTCATCCCACTTCCTGTCCTGGATCTTGACTTGCCTATTTCATATTTTCACTTGGAGATGATGCTGTCACCTGAAAATCAAATGTCTCCCAAACAAGTGCCCTTTCCAATTTCCCTGGCTCTGGCAATGACCCCACTCTACTCTCCAAGTCAAACAAAACTGGGATCATCTTTAAGAAATTATTATGAACTTGACAGGGATATGCAAGCATGATGATTTCCACATGCAAATAAGAACAGAAAAAAAGAATTCCATATTAAATTATGAATCTCAATTACAGGCAGTTTGTTTTTTCAAAGTATAAAATACTTTTTACATAGTAATTCCAATACTGTCCTGCTGGCCTGTCTATTTCCAAATTTTCTTCTGCTCTTTTCTGAGTATTTTATAAAAGTTTCATTAATACTCTTTTCTTTCTTTCTTTCCTTCCTTCCTTCCTTTCCTTCCTTCTTCCCTCCCTGTCTTTCTTTCTTTTCTCTTTCTTTCTTTCTTTCATATTGTTATTACTACCTATCCTTTCCCTATAACTCTCTTTCCTTACCCCCCCAATTCCATCACATGTAATGTAGTCCAGCAAAACAGTGCCACACAAATTGAGGAGATGACCATCAAATGGGGAATAGCTGAACAAGTTGTGGTACATAATTATGATGAAATACTATTGTGCTATGAGAAATGATAAGCAGGATGCTTATAGAAAAACCTAGGAAGATGTACATGAACTGAAGCAAAGTTAAGTGAGCAGAACCAGGAGAACATCTAGCAATAGTGTAACAGTGATCAACTGTAAATGACTTAGCTATTCACAGCAATACAATGATCTAAGACAATTCCGAAGGACTTATGATAATGCTATCCACCTCCAAAGAGAGAACTTTTGGAGTCTGAATGCAGATCAAAGCGTACTTTTTAGAACTTTTTTTTTTTTGTCTAGGGTTCTTTTTTGTCTGTGTTTTCTTTCACAACATATCTAATATGTAAAAAAGTTTCACGTGATTACCCACGTATAATCTACATCAAATTGCTTGCCTCCTCAAGGAGTGGAGAGAGGTGGGAAGGAAAGAATTTGGAACTCAAAATTAAAAAACAAAAAGAATGTTAAAAAAAAAAAAAGAACAAAACCAGTTGCGCACATTGACTATGTCAGAGAACACATATCTTATTCTGCACCTTTGGACCACCATCTCTCTGTCAAGAGGTGGAGTGTATGATTTACGGTCATTCTTCTGAAGTGACTGTTGTTCATTGCATTGACCAAAGCTCTTATCTTCCTATGTAGTGTTATCGTAAAAATTGTTCTCCTGGTTCTGCTCACTTCACTTGGCATCAGTTCGCACAAGTCTTTCCAGGCATCTCTGAATCCATCCCTCTTGTCATTTCTTATAGCACAATAATATTCTAATACATTCATAAACCATAATTTGCTCTGCCATTCTCCAATTGAGGGGCATACCCTTTGTTTCCAGTTTTTTGCTACAAAAAAAAACCACTGCTATAAATATTGTCCTACACATAGGTCCTTTCCCTGGCTTGTAGTCGTCTTTGACTCACCTCTTTCCTTCCTCTTCCAGTCACCAAATGCCATTTATTTTTCCTTTCAAATGCCTTTCATTGCTATTCCTTCCTCTCCTTTCTCACCACTATTACCATAGTGTATGCCTTCATCACATCTGGGTTGCTACTAAAGAGCTTACTGTTTGACCTTCCTGAAGTCAGTCTCTTCCCCCCACCAATCCATCCTGTATACTGATTCTGGGTATTCCTTTAAAAAAAATTAAATTAACAAGCATTCATTTTTTTCCTTTCTCTCATCTCCCCAACTGAAAAAAAATAGAAAGAAAAGACAGGTCCTCGTAACAAATATGCACGGTCAAGCAAAACAAATTCCCACATTGACCATGTCCAAAAATATATGTCTCATCCTTCATCCTGAGTCCATCACCTCTCTGGCAGTAGTATGCTTCATCTTTGGAATGCTTTGGAATGCTTCTGTCCTCTGGAATTGGTGGCCTGCTGGCTGTTCCCAGAACAAGATACTCCATCCCTTGACTCTGGGCATTCTCTCTGGCTGTCCCCAAGGCCTAGAATTCTCACCTTCCTCTGCTCCCACTACTGACCTTCCTGGCTTCCTTTAAGTCTCAGCTAAAAATCTCACCTTCAATAAGAAACCTTCCTCAGCTCTTAATTCTAGTGCCTTCTCTTTGCTAATCATCTCCTATTTATCCTGTATATAGCTTGTTTTGTATATATTTATTTGCATGTTGTCTCCCCCTTGAGAGTGCAAGCTCCTTGAGGGCAGGGACTGTCTTTTGTCTCTTTTTGTATCCCCAGTGTTTAGCACAGTGCCTGGCACATAGTAGGTCCTTTATAAATGTTGATTAATTGGTCACTGCATTGATCAAAATTTTCAAATCTTTCAAAGCTGTTTGTCTTTCATACTAATACTGCTTAAACATGACTTTTGTTTTATTACTCTGGTAAAAACACTTATGGTGTTTCCTCTTTCCTGCCAGATGCTTCTTCCTGGCTTTCAAAGACGTCTACAATCTGGCCCTACCCTACTAACTAGTCTCATTCTTTTCTTAAAAAACAAAAACCAAAACAAAACTGTCTCCAGCTTTATTTGAGAACACACAGCAAGTATTCAGATATCCAATGGAGGAGGAGCCTCAGGGAGTGGCTGGGAAGGCTGGCCAGCCAGTTTACTTTACAGGCAAGGTAAGTTTAAGGGGCCAGCCCCGGAAAGGCTGCAAGTCATGACTTCAGCCCTATACTTGGTTACAGTGTCCTCAGGCTTCTTGGTCTCAGCTACTCTCGTGAAGGGTGAAAGCGTTCCTCAGGAGGTAATGGGCTCTCCCAGCTTGGAGGCCTTCAGAGGCTGAAAGACCATTTGTCAGGTAATGTTGTATGTAGTTGGGATTCCTTTTGTATGTGACTTAGATTGGGAATTCTTTTTTTCTTCTTTTAAAAAAACTAATTACTTTTTAGTTTTCAATATTCACTCTTGTAAGATTTTGAATTCTAAATTTTCTTCCCCTCCCTCCCTTTCCCTCTCCCCAAGACAACATGCAATTTGAGATCAGGAGTTGTTAATGAAACTTTCTTGTGTCACAGACCCCTTTGGCAGTCTGGTAAAACCCATGGACCCCTTCTCAGAATGTTTTAAACACAAATGTATAGAATTACAAGAGATCAAATGAGATAACATGTAAAGCATGCTGTTGTTCAGTCGCGTCCAACTCTTCATGACCCCATTTGGGGTTTTCTTGGCAAAGACACTGGAGTGGATCGCCATTTCCCTCTCTAGCTCATTTTACATGTGGAGAAACTGAGGCAAACACAGTTAAATGACTTGTCAGGGTCACATAGTTAGTGAGTCTCTCAGACTGGATTTGAATTCAAGTCTTCTTGACTCCAGGCTCAGCACTCTGTACACTGTGGTGCCATGTAGCTGCCCAGCAAACCTTAAAGCACAATATATTGAAATATTATATTGAAATACAGTCATCCAAATTTCTTTTTGGCTAGGCAATGGGGTTAAGTGACTTGCCCAGGGTCACACAGCTAGTGAGTGTCAAGTGTCTGAGGCCAGATTTGAACTCAGGTCCTCCTGACTCCAGGGCCAGTGCTCTATCTACTGCACCACCTAGCTGTCCCATCCAAATATTTTTAAAACCGTGTTCATAGACCCCAGGTTAAGAATCCTGGGACCAGAGGTCCCTTCTAACTCTCAGATTCTGTAGCTCTGATTCTGAGATATTCATTTCTTTGAACTAGGCACTGGACTCAGGAAGAAGGGCCATAGACACTGTGCCATCTGGGGGGCAGTGTGGTACAGTGAACGGAGCCCTGGCATTAGAGTCCAGAGACCTGGGTTCAAATCCTGCCCCAGTTACTTTAGAGGTGTGTGACTCTGGGCAAATCATTTGACCATAGTTAAATGCCTTAGTTTCCCTATCCCTAAAATTAAGGGATTGAACTTGGTGATCTCTAAGTTTCTTTCCAGGTCTAAATGGATGATCGTTTGACTAGTGGGATCCCTACCAGGAGGCAGCATGGATTTCCCAGAAAAGTATCTAGAGATGAACCTGTGTCCACCCTGTCTCTCATCATGTATGCCATTCCTCTGGGCAAAGTGTATGACATTCAGGGCCACCTTCCATTGGCCTGCTGCCTGAGTCCTAGATCCCCCACGACTCACGTCTGCTGAGTGTCTGGTTAATGACAGGTAGGTTCCAGGAGCTCAATGGCAGCAGGAGGTGCTTGGACAGCTGGTGCTTGGGCCATTGATACTAGTCCTCAAAATAAACAACGGTTGATCAAGGAGGAGACTCTCTGCTGGGCCCCAGTGTTAAAACGATGGTCTTACAGGAAGGTGAGCCTGTTAGCCTGTGCTGGGTTCTTGATGGTGATCCTCAATCAATCAACCAACCTACAAACCTTTATTAAGCACCTACTATGTGACAAAAACTTGGAGTGCAAAGACGAAAATTAAATAGTCTCAGTTCTTAAGGAATTTACATTTTATCAGGGGAGAAAAAATACACGTGTAAGTGTGTGCAAAATAAATGCAAGGTGATTTGGTGATTTCGAGTCTTCCTTGGAGCTCCTAGACTAAGTCCTCAATATCTTCCATTACTCCCTTCCACCCTTGCAGCCTCTCCCTGTGGTTGGATGGCTCCTTCCAGGATCTTCACTTAAGGAGAATGTCCAGGCCAGCCATGTCTCATTCGACTCCGGGCAGCCCTCCATCTCCCTGACTTCTTCTAGCATTCCTCAGGCTAGGTACCCAGCTTTTTAGCTTTCTTTTATGTGCTGTCTTCCTCTAGTAGAATGTAAGTGCCTTGAGGGCAGGAACTGTCTTTCTATTTGTATTCCCAACACTTCACACAGTGCTTAGCACATAGTAGTCATGTATAAATGCTGGTTGACTGACTACTCCCACTCCATTCAGATCATAAGCATACCATGTTCATCCCTGATTCTGGGTCTCCGCTCAAGTCCTTCTCTTCACCTGAATTGTTTTTCCTCTTTCCTCTATCAATCCAAATCTTATATATTCTTTAACATCCAAGTGACAGGCTTTATGAGGAAAAGGGAACCATAGTCGCCCTGGTATTCTGCCCTGATCAGACACACCTGGAGTAGCATGTTCAGTTTAGGGAGCCACATTTTGGGAAGGACGTTGACAAGCTTGTGAGTCCCCAGAGGAGAGTGGAGAAGGGCATTCAGATCACTTCATGTGAGGCTCAGTTGAAGGGGTTTAGGAGAGGGAATAAGCATTTATTAAGCCCCTACTATGTGTCAGATACTGTGCTAAGCAATTTGCAGTCTCAGAATTTCAGACTTCAAAGGTTGCGTGGTGGTTGTCTAGTTCAACTCATACCAAAAAAAAAAAAAGGAATCCCTGCTACACCATAGTGAGAAATGGTTATCTAGCCTCTGCATAATGACTTCAAATTAAGAGGAACTCACTGTTTCCCAAAGCAGCCATTCTATCAAAATTATTAGGATCTTTTTCCTGCCATCAAGCCTAGATTTGCTTCTTTACAATATCCATCCCTTAATCTTAGTTCTGTCCTCTGGGGCCAAACAGAACAAGTCTAATCTTTCCTCCACATGATAGTCCTTCCAATACTTAAACATAGCCATTGTGTTCCCCCAAATCTTTACTTCTCTTTACTTCATATATATATGTATATATACATATATATGTATATATGTGTGTGTGTATATACATATATATATAGTATTTATTTACCTGTGTAGATGTTGTTTTCTTCCCAGTAGAATGTAAGCTCCCTGAGGGCAGGAACTCTTTTTTTTTGTCTTTGTCCAGCAACTGGCACATGGCAAATGCTCAATAAGTGCCCATTGAATTGAGCTGGGGACAAGGAAGGGAGGTTACAGAGAGGCAGATCTAAGCTCATTGTAGGGAAAAACTTCCTAACGATTAAAGCAGGCCAGAAGTGGAATGAGCTGCTCCAGGGAGTAGTGAATTCCCGGCCCCGGAAGTCTTCAAAGTCTGGATGACCTCTTGTGGGGGACATCGTAGAGAGGATTCTTGGAGTGGATGGCCTCTGGGTCTCTTTGAACTCTCAGATTCTGGGGCTATTCTTGTTCTCACTAATCTCTCTCCTCTCTAAACTTTTAAGCATAAAGGGGACCTTTACTACCATTTAATCAGATGCCTTCATTTTATCAATGAGGAAACATGGAATTTAAGTGACCTACCCAAGTAGCAGAGCTTAGATTCAGACTTAGATTCTTCGATTCCAAATTTCCTCCACTATGCTATTTGATTATACACTACCTAGTTCACTGATTTTTCACATATGGTGGTTTTGTCTTTTTGTGTTGTGAGTTCCTTAAGGCAGACCCATGCAACGCTTTTCCTGTATAGAAACCCTCCTTCTAACCTCAGTGTCTAGGACAGCTACACATGTTAAAAGGTTCTTTGATTGACTGGGTCTAGTCCAGTTACTCAGAAGGCTATCTTATCTCGAGTAGATTGAGCGTCCAACCTCAAATTAGGCTTCCAAGCTCAATAGACTGTGAAGAGTTGGGTCCTATGAGACTGATGGATAGAATTTTGGACCTGGAATCAGGCAATTCAAACCTAGCTTCTGGGTTCAAATCTAATCACTAACATTAACTAGCTGTATATCCATTAATAAGTCACTTAATATCTCTGAGCCTCAGTTTCTTCATCTGAAAAACAGGAATAATAATACCAGTAGTACCTACCTTAGAGGGTTGTTATGAAGCTCAAAGCAGATAAGGGTTATCTTGCAAAACTTTAATTAGTACATTAATGTCAGTGATTATTAAATTATAATGAGAAAAGCTAGGCCATCACCCTTTGGAGGTAATGACAACCTCATGGCCACTAGGGGCCGCCCTAGGTCCAATTTTTAGAGAGTAAACCCTGCGGCTAGGGTGTCCCCAAAGTTTTTGTCCAGTTGGAACACTGTGTATATGAGAGGAAGGGGGAAGGGATGGGAGCCTCTGGGGCATGTCAGTTCCTGCCTCAAACCTTCTCCCAAGTCCATGAGTTAGGTCAGCCCTGGGACCCAGAGACAGTCCATCCATCGGAGGTCCCTGGCTTCAAATCTTCAGCTTTCCTAGGCTAGAATGAGTTCTATGTAGACTATCAGGGGACTATCAAAGGTAGTGTAGAAGCTTCTCAGTCTCAATGCAGCTGGTGCCTTTTTTTGCTCTGGAGTTGGTCTCTTTTAAGGATCAGTTGTCTTCTTTTTTGGGGGACCAATAGGGTGCTTCAGGGGCAGTAGGATAAAAGTCCAAAGTAGGGAAGAAAACATCTATCTACTCTCTTTTCTTTCTCGGTACTCATTCCTCCTATTTTGAATGGGACCAGGGAACTGTCGGCCTTATAGTATGGCGGAAAGAACATGGGCTTTGGAGTCAAAGGTCTTGGGTTCAAACCCTAACTCAGCCACCCCTGCTGTTGCCTTGGTCCAACTCCTTAGCTTCTCTGGGCTTTAGTTTCCCCAACTGTAAAATGGTGGGGGTAGGGGGTGGAGTTAGACTAGATAAACTTCAAGACTCCTACCTCCCAGATCTAACTCGACAATCCTTCAATCACTGCAGAGTACCTCCCCTTTGCCTCCAGGTGAAGATTTTAGGTACTTCTGCTGTAGAATCTGAAGGTCAGGTGTTGGGGAGCTGTCCATGAGCAGATCATCTTTCTACCTTTTTAAATTTCTCTCCTCTGTCCCTTCTCCTGACCAGCCCCTAAATGTGCCATTCTAAATAGCGTGCCTTTACTCAGAAGCCTTCACTGACTCTCTATTGTCTGCCAAACAAAGTATAAATTTTTGTCCTTACAAATGATCAGCTTGGTGGTGTAGTAGATATGGAGTCAGGAAGAGCTGAGTTTGAATTCTGCTGAATACACTTAACCGGAAGTGTGATCCTGGGCAAGTCACTTAATCTCAACCTCAATTTCCTCATCTATAAAATGGGATAATAAAGATATAGCACCTACCCTGTGGAGTTGTTATAAGATCAAATGAGATAACATATAAAGTGTTTTGCAAACATCTATATGTATGTTATATAGGTATTTTATTTGTATATTTATAATTTATGTTATTTTTATTTATATATTATTTCATTCATTCATTTTATATATGTATTTATATGTATATAGGTGTATATGTATATATACATATATATATGTATATATGTGTTACTCAAGGCCTTAATGATCTGGTTCCAGACAGAATGTAATCCCCTATGTTCTCCTATTTCCTTCACCCTGTCCCCTAGGTCTAGAATGAAACCCCTCCCCATCACAGAGAACCTTTCTTCAAGGCTCAATTCAGTTGCCACTCTCCACTTTGAAGTCTCCCCTTATATACTCTCACTCTTTGTTGATAGTGAATTCTCTCTCTCTCCCAAGATTTTTTTCATAGCTTTGCCTGGATTCCAAAGTACTTATCACATTCTCTCTCACTCTCTCTCTCTCTCCACACACACAGTTATTTGACTTTGTGACTTTATCTTCTGTTCAATTGTAAAGTCCTTGAGAACAGAGTTGATCTTTTTATGATCCATCACACATAGCATAGGCTTAATATGTTTATTGAAGGGGGGCGGGAATGAAAGGTCCTTTCCGGTTTTTACAGCTTTCAGTTCTGTGATTCTAGGATCCTGGGCAGAAGTGGTCATGGAAAACCTTGTGAAGGTGGCTTTCAGGGCTGGAGCTGAGTCTCAGAGATAGGATTCAGGTAAGAGCAACTTGTAAACCATTCACTCTCTTTTGCCTCTAGCTTGGGACGAATGCTCTCTGATACAAAAGAGGGACGAAGTATCTGGGAAGAGTGAGATCTTTCCTCCATCTCTCCACTTTTCCTAGACTTAAGCAAAGGCGTCCACGGTTATTGTATCAGCCCTTCCTGCCAGGAGCATCTGAGTCAGATCCCCAGGGGAAGGTGGAGCAACTTTAGCGGATGGACCTGGCCTGCTGCCAGTGAACTACTACCCTCCTGGCTTTTCATGTGTAACCAAGAATCAGCAAGGGTCTGGGGTCGAGAGTCCAGCTCCGTCAAGCCTTGTGAGGGGGGAGGCACTTGGCCACCCCCCAGGGCTGGAGCTGGAGGCCTCTGGCAGTTGGCTAAGCTGCTCAGCCTGACAGAGAATCCCAAGGTCCACAATCTCTGAGTTCGTCCCCCCTGAAGCCACAGTTGGGGTCAATGGGAGGAGAGGGCTCTTAACGAGGGTCTGGCGTGTCTGACGGGAGCAACACCCTCTGGGGACTTTCCCCGGATCTCCCTCCTGCCTGGGTGTGGGGCCCAGAACACGCCAGGGCGATTGCCTTATAAGTGACTCAGGGGGCGGTGTGAGGGGGAGAAGAATGCCTCCTCATCCCCCTCTCCCACATCCCACCTCCTGCAGACAGGCAGGGAGTTGGAAATCAGGAGGTTCTTGTCTCCATCGCTCTGCACTCCCCTTTTAGCAGTAACAGGAGAATCATCGGGGAGACACTGGGAATCAGATGAACTTCCTCAGGCGCTCTCCTCCTCCCCACAGAAGGCTACAGAGACCAGTGTGGGACCTGCCATAGGATCATGAAAGGGGCTTGAGGACCTTGTAGTTCTGGCATCTTCATTTGATAAATGAGAAATCTGAGCTCCGAGGTCCCACAGGTAGTCATTGATTGAGCTGAAATTTAAACCCAGGACCTTTGACTCCAAATCCAAAGCTCTTTCCATGATCATAAAAATTATTATTTGAGCTAACATTTATATAGCACCTATTATGTGCCAGGAACTGTGCTAAACACTTTATAATTATGATCTCATTTGATCCTTGAAACAACCCCGGCAGGTGAGTACTATTATTATCCCCATTTTACAGATGAGGAAACTGAGGCAAACAGAGGTTAAATGACTTGCTCAAGGTCACACAGCTAGGAAGTGTCAGAGGCTGGATATGAATTTAAATCTTCTTGACTCCAGACCTACTAGCTTTTGGTGAATGGTCAGATCTTTGACTTGTTCAATGAATTCAATTCATTAAACACAGGTTACTGCGTGCTGGGCTCTAAAGATACAAAAACAAAACAAAAAGTAAACAGCTACTGCCCTCTATTGCTATTTCTGTCTCGTATGTTGCATATCATCTGAATAAGACATGAATGAATGAATGAAAAAGCATTTAGAGGGGGGCAGAGCCAAGATGGCAGAGGGAAAGCAGTGACTTGCTAGAGCTCTCCCTCAAACCCCTCCAAATACCTGTAAAAAAATGACTCTAAACAAATTCTAAAGCAGTAGAACCCACAAAAAGACAGAGTAAAACAAATTTCCAGCCCAAGACAACCTAGATGGCTGATCGGAAAGGTATACCGCGCTGGGTTGGGAGAGGAGCGCAGTTTGGCGTGGGCGCACAGGCCACAGCAACCCTGGAGCAGGCCTCAGAGGACTGAATCGCGGGCAGCTGTGGCGGTTTCCAGACTTCTCAACCCAGGAACACCAAAGACAACTTAGAAGGTCAGTGGGAAAAGTCTATGACTGGGTTGAGAGAGGAGCTAGGTCTCAGTCACAAGTCCTGAGCATGGCCTCTGGGACAGCAGGTGCCTCTTGAGCTTCCTGCCCACAGACTGAGGGGGAATCGTGTGGCTGATCAGAGGGAAATTGCAGGGATCTCTTTGCCAGTGCTGAGGCAAGAATCTCTTGCTTTGCCTGTGCTTAGATCTGGGTCACAGTTTTGAGGAGCGGTCCTGGGGCAAGAAGGATCGCTGGCCTGGTGGAGCTTGTTGTGGTGGTAGAGAGGAAACACCTCGCCACTTATCATACCACCTTGGAAGAACTGAAAATTTTCAGGTCCCTAGAAGTATCTCTAAAAACAGCTGTACAAACCCCCGAAGCTTGGGACAGTACATTCTCCACATTGGAAACAGACTCTTACCTTAACAAAGAATTTCGAACTCAAGTAATTGGATGGGATCATGAGCAAGCAGCACAAAAAGAGTCAGACCATAGAATCTTACTTTGGTGACAAAGAAGATCAAAACATACAACTGGAAGAAGACAACAAAGCCAAAGCTCCTACATCCAAAGCCTCCAAGAAGAATATGAATCAGTCCCAGGCCTTGGAAGAGCTCAAAAGGGATTTTGAGAGGAAAGTAAGAGAAGTAGAGGAAAAACTGGGAAGAGAAATGAGAGTAATGCAAGAAAATCATGAAAAGCAAGTTAACAGTTTGCTAAAGGAAACCCAGGAAAATACTGAAGAAAATAACACCTTAAAAAATAGCCTAACCCAAATGGCAAAAGAGGTCCAAAAAGCCAATGAAGAGAAGAATGCCCTAAACAGCAAAATTGGACAAATGGAAAATGAAGTCCAAAAGATTACTGAAGAAAATACTTCCTTAAAAATTAGAATAGAGCAATTGGAAGCTAGTGACTTTATGAGAAATCAAGACACTGTAAAACAAATCCAAAAGAATGAAAAATTAGAAAACAATGTGAAATATCTCATTGGAAAAGCAACTGACCTGGAAAATAGATCCAGGAGAGAGAATTTAAAAATTATTGGACTATCTGAAAGCCATGATCAAAAAAAGAGCCTAGACATCATCTTTCAAGAAATTATCCAGGAAAACTGCCCTGATATTTTAGAACCAGAGGGCAAAGTAGAAATTTAAAGAATCCACTGATCTCCTCCTGAAAGAGATCCCCAAAGGAAAACTCCTAGGAATATTGCAGCCAAATTCCAGAGTTCCCAGGTCAAGGAGAAAATATTACAAGTAGCCAGAAAGAAACAATTCAAGTACTGTGGAAACACAATCGGGATAACACAAGATTTAGCAGCTTCTACATTAAGGAACCGCAGGGCATGGAATATAATATTCTGGAGGGCAAAGGAGATAGGATTACAACCAAGAATCACTTACCCAGCAAAACTGAGTATAATTCTTCAGGGGAAAAAATGGTCATTCAGTGAAATAGGGGACTTTCAAGCATTCTTGATGAAAAGACCAGAGCTGAATAGAAAATTTGACTTTTCAATACAAGACTCAAGTGGAACATGAAGAGGTAAACAGGAAAGAGAAATCATGAGATTTATTAAGTTTGAACTGTTTACATTCCTGCATGGAAAGATGATATTTGTAACTCATGAGACCTTTGTCAGTATTAGGGTAGTTGGAGGGAAAAAATTATATGTATGTATATAGATAGATAGATAGATAGATAGATAGATAGAGGGCCCAGGATGAGTTGAAGATGAAGGGGTCATATTTGGAGAATAAAATTAAGGGGTGAGAGAGGATTATACTAGGAGAAGGAGAAAGGGAAAGGTAGAATTGGGTAAATTATCTCACAAAAAAAAAAAACCAAAAAAGAAAAGGCTCTTACAGTGGAGGGGAAACAGGAGAAGGTGAGAGGGAATGAGTGAATCTTATTCTCATAGGATTTGACTTAAGGAGGGAATAACATACATGCTCAATTGGGTATGGAAATCCGTCTTACCCTACAGGCAAATAGGAGGGGAAGGGGACAAGAGAGTTAGGGGGAGGATAGAGAGGAGGGCAGATTGGGAAAGGGGGTAATCAGAAGCAAATACTTCTGAGGATGGACAGAGTCAAAAGAAAGAATAGAATAAATGGGGGGGGCGGGATAGGATTAAGGGAAATAGAGTTAGTTTTTCACATCATGTCTACTACGGAAGTGTTTTGCATAACTGCACATGTATAACCTATATTGAGTTGCTTGCCTTTTCAATGAGGGTGGGTGGGGAGGGAGGAAGGGAGAAAATTTGGAACCCAAAGTTTTTAAAACACATGTTTAAAAAAGAAAGTTACAGGTAGAAATTAGGATATTTTATTTTATTTATTTTTAATAATTTTTATTTAATTAATTTGTTTTTAGTTTTCAATATTCACTTCCATATGCTTTTGAGTTTTAAGTTTTCTTCCCTTCCCTCCCCACCTCCCTCCCTAAGATGGTATGCAATCTGATATAGACTCTACTTATACATTCCTATTAAACATATTTTCACATTAGTCATGTTGTAAAGAAGAATTAGAACCAATAGGAGGAACCACAAGAAAGAAGAAACAAAACAAAACAGAAGAAAAAAAGAGTAAAAAGTATGTTTCCATCTGCATTCAAACTCCATAGTTCTTTCTCTGATGTATAGCATTTTCCATCACAAGACTTTTGGAGATGTCTTAGATTCTTGCGTTGCTGAGGTCTAAGTCTATCAAAGTTAGTCATTGCACAATGTGGCTGTTACCGTGTACAACGTTCTCCTGGGTCTCCTCACTTCACTCAGCATCAGTCCATGCAAGTCTTTCCAGGTTTTTTCTGAAGTCTGCTTGCTCATCATTTCTTATAGTACAATAGTATTCCAATACATTCACATATCACAACTTGTTCAGCCATTCCCCAATTGATGGGCATATCCTCAATTTCCAATTCTTTGCCTCCACAAAAAGAACTGCTATAAATATTTTTGTACATGTGGGTCCTTTTCCCATTTGTATGATCTCTTTGGGATACAGCCCTAGGAGTGCTATTGCTGGGTCAAAGGGTATGCACATTTTTATAGCCCTTTGGGCATAGGAGCTTAGGATATTTTAAAAGAAAAGCAAGCTGTATTAAGAGATCTGATCATGTCCCAATCTCTTACTTTACCCATTTTATTGGTATTTAAGTTCTGAATAAAAATTAAAAAGAAAAAAAACAAAAAAAAAAAAAGAAAGAAAAAGCATTTAGACACTTATTATGTGCCAGGCACTCTGCTAAGTGCTGAGGATACAAACACAAAAAGTAAAGCAGTCCCTGCCCTCAAGGGGCTTACATTCTAAGAGGGAAGACAACACAAATACAGGGCAGTGGTGACCAGGGAGCTATGCTGTGTGGTCAAGGATATCTCGGGGATGGTGACTGGAAGCATTGAGGGACATGCATTTTCCCCAGGAATGGTAAGGTGGTTTATACAGGAATGTATTATTTTAGAAATTTTTAGTCTATTCTCCCCAAAGTACTAGAAGGTGGTCCTCTAATCTAGATGGAAAAATGAGGCTCAGGCAGGGGATGACTGTTGCTTAAAGAAAAGGAAAACAAAACCCTAGAGTCCTGATTCTTAGGCCTTTTTTTGGCAAGGGAAGGGCCTGGGTGGTCAGGGAAGTTAGAAGGTTTGGAAACTGGAACAGTATTTAACATACCCAGCAAGCTTGCTGTTCCTTGTCACCCAGTGGGCATGTCTGGACATTCAGGCCAATCACATCCCTCCAAGACTCCGGGGAATGGGTTGGCCTCCTTTCCTGTGGAAGGAGGAATGAAAGCTGCTCTTGTCAGCACTTGGTGCTTTTGAACCTGGGATAACTCCCTGAAGAGTTTGTCTGGCTGATGAACATGAGAGCAGAGGGCATTCTGGACCCTCTGACGGCCCCTTAGGGTCTCAGCCTCCCATGCTAGCCCCACAGGGAGCTCACACCCACATTCTTGGGACCTCACCTCCTTCCAGAAGCAGAGGATGATGACCAGGTTGCCTGGGGTTGAGATAAGCCAGGGTGGGGTTAAAATATATATGCCTAAAAATAGAAATGTGGCAATAACATTTAATT
Source organism: Vombatus ursinus (assembly GCF_900497805.2). Classification (NCBI taxonomy): domain Eukaryota; kingdom Metazoa; phylum Chordata; class Mammalia; order Diprotodontia; family Vombatidae; genus Vombatus; species Vombatus ursinus. Next base: position 4,615,059 of record NW_020940527.1, read on the forward strand.
CAACAATATTAGCAAACTCTGCTGGGAGAATATGCCAAAGGGACCTGAGGCATGCTCTACATTAGTGCTGAGACAAGTCGGGACTAATCCTGGGACTGATTCAGTCCATCCTCACGGAATCACAGGATTTCAGGTTTGGAAGGGACCTTGACAGGCGAGCTGTACCTGAGAATGATTCCTTACTCCAATTTAACTGACAAGATGTCATTCAGTCTTTGCTTGAATACCTCAAGGGAGGGATTGCCTGGAACATTTTGGGATAGTTTTAATTAAATTAATTAAAATTAATTGAAATTAATAACAAATTGATTAAATAATTAAATTTCTCTCTTTGTAACTTTCACCTGTTGCTTCTTATTCTGCCATCTTGGATCAAATGAAACAAGTCCACTGTCTCTTCTGCCAGACAACCCATCAAATGCTTGAAGACGATCATCATGTCCCTCTTAATTATTACAAATATTATCAATTGACATCATGTTTGTAAAACACTTAGCACAGTGCCTGGCACATAGCAGGTGCTTAATAAAGGCTTATTCCCTCCCAGCCAATCCGGTTGATCAAACATGAGGCCCTCCACCCTCCTGGTTGACTTTCTCTGGACACTCTCTAGCTTACCAGAGTCCTTTCTGAAATATGGCATCCAGAACAAAATGTATTGCTCTGCATATGCTCTGACCAAGGTGAAATACAATGGGGCTGTGACCTTCGTATTCCTGGATTTTTTTTGAATGCAGCTTAAGATTGGATAGTGGGTAGAGTACCAGGCTTGCAGTCAGGAAGACTCATCTTTGTGAATTCAAATCTGGCCTCAGAGACTTACTAGCTGTGTGACCCTGGGCAAGTCACTTAATTTTGTTTGCCTCAGTTTCTTTATCTGTAAAATGAGCTGGAGAAGGAAAGGGTAAACCACTCCAGTATCTCTGCCAAGAAAACCCCAAATGGGGTCATGAAAAATAGGACATGAAAAATGACTGAACAGCAACAAAAGATTGGATTAGGTTTCTTGACTGTCATATTATACTACTGATTTCTATCAAGTTCACTAAAACTCCCAGATATTTTTTAGATGAACTCCTACCTAGCGCCACTTCTCCCAACTTGCACCTGGATAGCTGATTTTTTTTTAAACATTCCAGTATAAACCTTTCTATTTATTACCATTACATTTTGTCTTGTTGGATTTGACCCAATATACCAAACTAGTTTTTCAGGATATTTTTGTATCCTGACTCCCTCACCCACTGTGTTAGCTAGCTCTCCCACCTTTCTGTTATCTGCAATCTGATTAGCATGCTACCTATCTTTATCTAAATCTCTGATAAAAGTGGCACGCAGCATCAAGCACAGATCCCTGAGACTTGTCATTCGAGATCTCCTTCCTCAGTGACATTTAACCATTAATGAGTAGAGTTGCTCAGTCATTTCAGTCATGTCGAACTCTTTGTGACTCTATTTGGAATTTTCTTGGCAAAGATACTGTCATAGTTTGCCATTTCTTTCTCCAGCTCATTTTATAGATGAGGAAACTGAAGCAAACAGCGTTAAGTGACTTGTCCAAGGCCACAGAACTAGTAAGTGTCTGAGGTCACATTTGAACTCAGGTTTTCCTGACTCCAGGCCCAGTGTTCCATCCACTAAGCTACATTAATGAATACTCTTTGCTTAGACTAAATGTTTTTCATCAGTTTCAGCTAGTGTAGAAATAAATCATATTTTTCTAATGATCAAGGTGGGATAGTAAGTTATATATGTTCCTAGGTTGTAGTCAAAGTTGTCAATAGGATATAGGAATGATTTATTAATATTACAGGCAGAAAAATTGCTAATGTGACTTCACAAGAGATTGTTTGGGTGTAGTTTAAGTGGAAAGTTTTGTAGTCAATTCAGATGGGTTCAAATACTACCCGAGTGACTTTAGGCAAGTCACCTAACTGCCTCAGTTTTCTTATCTGTACAAAAATTAGGATGACCCCTAGGTTCCTTTTCAGCACTAACTCTCTTATGCTATGAGATGGAAGAAGCCATGTGGGTGTAGGGGAATGACTCATTGGACTCTGGCCTACAGGTTCCAGCTTGTCACTCCACGTGCAGCACCAGTATATGTTACATCTCCCTTGTTTTCAGTTTCTTTTCTCAGTCTAGAACCATGATTTTATCAGTGTGTGAAAACCCCGGTGAAAAAACTCCCCATCTTAAGACTGTGCAGCTTATTGTCTGAGAGAGATGCTGGGGGCTCCTGAGAAGTTAGGTGACTCTCTCACAGTCATACAGCCAATATGTGTCCAAGGCAGGGCTTGACCTCAGGGCTTCCTGACTCCAAGGCTGACCCTCTCACCACCACACCAAGATGCTGCCTCTCTGTTGCTTTTCTTGGGTTTCCCTAAGCAGTTCTGGATTTAAAATCAGAAGACCTGGGTTCAAAATCTGGCATTGTTTCTTACCACCTGTGTGAACTTAGGCAAATTCCTGGTCCTCTCAGGGCCCATTTCCCCATAGATAAAGGGGGAGGGGATAGACTAGATTATCTCTAAAATTGTTTCCAGCTCAAGAAGCTTCTTTGACTTGAGCCTAGGAGTCTGGTCTTCCCACCTCACCTCTTGGCTCTAAGTCAGGAGTGCTGGCTGCTACCTGAGCATCATTGCCTGCTCATTACACTTCTGGGTTTGAGGTGGCAAGCAGTAGGAGCCCCCTAACGATTGCTAACCATTGCTGACCCCGACAATCCACCTTACCAGAGTCTAGTGACCACACAACTGCCCGTATGCTTAAGACACTATTGCATCAGCACCTATTCCTTATCCGACTAACATCCGAACCATTTCCTTTGCTAAACTGGTATAACAACAACACCTACCTCTCCAGGTTGTTGTGAGGATCAAATGAGATATTTGTAAAGTGCTTTGCAAACCTTAAAGCATTATATAAAGGCTAGCTATTATAGTTATTATTATTATAATTATTATTCAGACAGAGGAGAGTCAGGTCTCCAAACTGGCCAACACAGTGCCTCATGGTAGGAATTCCATAGATTTTTTTATTTTTTGGCTTCTTGGTGGGGCAATCGGGGTTAATTGACTTGCCGAAGGTCACATAGCTAGTAAGTGTCAAGCATCTGAGGCTGGATTTGAATTCAGGTTCTCCTGACTCTAAGGCCAGAGCCCTATGTACTTCACCACCTAGCTGCCCCTGAATTCAATAGATTTGTATTGATTAAGTCCACTGTAAGCTTCTTGAGGGCAGAAACCATGTCTGTTTTCATCTTTTCATTCCCACAACCCAGCACCCAGCTCAATGCCCTATATATAATCTATTTATTAATATTAATAAATATATAATCAACAATATTGCATTTATTAATGTTATATGGTACATAGGTATAAAAATTGATAATATGAGCTATGTTGCTTCTTTTTCTTCTCATAGGCTTCCCTAAGCAGATTTGGATTTAGAGCCAAAAGACCTGAGTTCAAATTCTGTCATTATTTCTTACTATCAGTAAGAATTCAGGCAATCTAACTGTTACTAAATACACGTCCACTGTTGTCTGTGACTGTTTCCCTACGTGGTCTGGAGCTCCCACTACACAGAGCCCCTTGGGTGGCGTCACCCTCTGCATGCTACCCTATCAGTATTTGCTGTATGTGGTGTAAGCAGGACGCAGGCTGCTGACAGAGGGGATGCCCTGAGGGACACCAGTGTAATTCAGGGTGGAGATCAAAGGCCTGAGGACAGTCTGACTCCTCTGTCTGACTCTCTCCTGATTCAGTCAGTGTTGTTGAGAGGAAAGAGCACTGAATCTGTGGTCTGAAGCCCTGGGTTCCAACTCCAATCAGCATGACCACAGGCAACTCACTACCCCGTTCTACACTTTAATTTTTCTCACTTGTAAAAGGAGTTCAACTAGATTATCTTATAATGTGACTCCCAGGAGGCAGCTAGGTGGCTCAGTGGATAGAGTGCTTAGCCTGGAGTCTAGAATACCTGAGTTCAAATTCAGCCTTGGACACTAACTAGCTGTGTGACTCTGGGTAAGTCACTTAACTTCTGTTTGCCTTGCTTCACTGGAGAAAGAAATGGCAAAGCACTCCAATATCTTTGGACAGCATTGGTGTGCTAAGGTTCACGGCGTCACCAACAAAAGAACGAAACAACAAGACTGCTCCCACCTGTAAATCCTATGATACTCTGACCTGCCAGGCTATTGGAACATAGGAAATTGCAGAACTACCTTCTCCTTGGACTGGATATATCACCCTGGTGACCCTGAACACTGAAGGGACCACACTTTAGTTTGATCCTTTGGTAACACTAAGGCTTGAGAAGCCTCACACTCTAATTTTCCCCATCCAAAATCTCTGGATCACATTTCCAACCATGGCAGAGCAACTATCTCTGAGTCACCACACAGCACTGAAGCATCCCCTCCGGGTCTAGACATTGCACACGCCTCCTGGCTCTCATTCCTTCCCTGCCCTAAAAACCCTAATCTCTGCCTGGATTCTGTTTCTGACCCCACTTGCTGCCCTGATTTGGATTGTTGCCTTGACATCTTGACCTTGATTCCAACTCTAATCCCATCCACAATTTTGATCCCAATGCCAGTCTTGGGTCCAACACTGATCCAGACTACTTGAGTCTCAACCCAGACCACTATCTTATTCCTAGCCCTGAACGAACTGCCTTAACACAGGTACATGGGATTGAGGAGTTGATGCCCAGTACACTACATGGTGGGAGCTATATAGACTATTTCAGGTGCTCATCATGGTGGCTTGTATGGCTTGGTTCTATAGTTCTCTGCATTTTTTTGTAGCTAGCTATCTTTAGTACCCAAAGACTCCATATTGATATGAGTAAAATGGGAAGAGGCAATAGAAAATACTTTGGAGATAGGACCTTGAGATTGTCCCCTATCTTACCTACAGAGCTTTATTCTACACTTTTATCCTTGGGAAAATATCTCTGCTTCACCCCCACCCCACCCCCAAAAAAGAGCAGCAAAATTGGGTTAAATGTGAGTCAGGGCTTGGTGGGATTGACTCATTGCGGTGTCTGTCAGCTCCCCAGTGAGACAGAAATTGCCAGAGAGCAGCTGCCTGTTATCCTTCCAGAAAAGATTCAATCTCCAGGGGGCATTCCCACCTTAGGCCTGGAGGCAAAAACATGGAAACACTTGGTTCTTAGGCACAGGATAGGGGTTCTTACTTCATAAGATGGAGGTCAATACATGCCAGGCCTGCCTAATTCATCCCCAGGTCTCTCCACTTATTTCTATTTCCACCTCAACTTCTACCTATGTGAACAACTTTGTCTTCATCTCAATAGCAACTGTCCAATTCTTGGGCTCTCTTGCTAATCTCTTCTTTGAATTCAGTGTGGCGCAGTGGAGAAAGTGCTGAATTTGAAATCAGGAAAATCCAGAGTTCATATCCCACCTCTGACACCTACTATATGTAGGGCTATGGGTAAATCAATTAGCCTCTTTCAACCTCATTTTCCCCACCCATAAGATGTGGTTAAGAATACCTATAGCACCTGCATCATAGGTGTGTTGTGAGGCTCAAGAGAGATCATTCACATAAAATACTTTATAGACTTAAAACACTGTATAAATGTCAATTATCACCACCACCACCACCATCATCATCATCATCATCGTCATCATTAACCCACCTCCCCTTTTCTCTTTTTCCAGTTCTGGCTTTGTCACCAATATCATCTCCATCTTGGCCTCTATCTCTATTTCTGTTCATTTGTCTCTCTGTTTACTGCCTCACAATCTATGCCTACAGGTATCATTCTCATTGTCTAGTAGAGTTCCTGTCTCATTCTGATCCTCACAACAACCCTATAAGGTATGATTATTCCTATTTTATGAAGGAGACGGAGGCTTAAGTTAAATGACTTTCCCATGGTCACACAACTACCAAGGGTTGGAGGTGGGAATCAAACCCATGTCTTTCCTGATTCCAAGCCTAGCCTTCTCCCTACTATACCACATTACCTCTCAACTTTTCCAGAAGTCTGAAATTCCTCAAAAAAACCCAGAAGGATCTCATTAGGTTATGCTTCTCACCTAGACACTCTATAACAGGAGTTTTTTCTTTTTAATTAAATTTTTTAATTAATTTTTTTCAGTTATAAAGCATTTACTTTTTTCTATCCAACTTTCCCCCTCCTACCCTTTTCCTCCCCCATGGGGGAAAAAAAGAAGAACTAAACCTTTGTAATAAACATGCGTAGTCAAGCAAAACAAATTCCTGCATTGACTATGTCCAAAAATTCAAGTCTCATTGTGCATTTTAGTCTGTGTTCTCTCCAGTAGGAGGTGTGGAACATCCTTCATCATCCATCCTCTGGAATTGGGGCTGATCATTGCACTGATCAGTTAAATCCAATATTTGTCATTTTCCTTTTTTGTCAACTTTGCCAATCTGATGACGGTGATATGGAACCTCAGAGTCGCTATAATTTGTATATTTTTTTAATCATTTATTTATTTATTCATTGGTGAGGCAATCAGGGTCAAGTAACTTGCCCAGGTTCACACAGTAATTTGTATTTCTCTTTTTTTTATTAATTTATTTTGAATTATCAACAATCACTTCCATAAGCTTTTGAGTTAAAAATTTTTCTCCCCCTCCCTCCCCACTTCCCTTCCCTAGACGGCATGCAATCTGATATAGGCTATACATATCCATTTCTATTAAACACATTTTCACATTAGTGATGTTGTAAGTAAGAATTAGAACCAATAGGAGGAACCACCAGAAAGAGGAAACAAAACACAACAGAAGAAAAAAATAGCAAATAGTATGCTTCGATCTGCATTCAGACTCCATAGTTCTTTCTTCTTTGAGGATAGCATTTTCCATCACAAGGCCTTTGGAGATGTCTTAGATCCTTGTATTGCTGAGAAGGGTTAAGTTTATCAATATTAGTTATTGCACAATTGCTGTTATTGTGTACAACGTTCTCCTGGTTCTTTTCATTTCACTCAGCATCAGACCATACAAATCTTTCCAGGATTTTCCTGAAGTCAGCCTGTTCCTCATTTCTTATAGCACAATAGTATCCCATTACATTCATATAACACAACTTGTTCAGCCATCCCCCAATTGATGGGCATCCTCTCAATTTCCAATTCTTTGCCACCACAAAAAGAGCTGCTATAAATATTTTTGTACTTGTGGGTCCTTTTCCTATTTCTCTAATTTAATTTAATTTCTCTAATTTGTTTATGATGCAACCTTTATATCTAGGTTACATGTCCATTTGAAGCTTAATTTAGTATTTGGTGTGAGGTGTTGGTTTAATTCTAATTCCTTCTAGATTGTTGCCTAGTGAAACAGAGGTTCTCTTTTTTGTGTGTTATGGTCCCCTTTAGCAGTCAGTCTGGTGAAGCCTATGGAGCCCTTCTCAGAAGAATGTTTTTAAATGCATAAAATAGAATACATAGGATTACAAAGGAAATAATTATATTGAAATACGATTATAAATCTTTTTTTAAAGTTCATGAGTTGCAGCTCAAGAACCTTTCCCCTATAAGCATTAGACTTGGTATTTCCATGTGCCCATGCTATAAGTAATGAGGAGTTAGCACAGTATTATTCTCAGATCTACCACAGGTTCTCTACCAGACTACCACCCTTAATCTGGAAAGCCCCTCCCTCTGTAATTTCTGCTTATCAGTCAAATATTTATTAAGTGCCTATACTGTTCTCAGCACAGGGGATTCAAATACAATATTTGCAAAGAGCTTATATCTTAATGGGGGAGACAATTAAGACTATGTATGTGTGTGTGTATATGCAGAAAAGAAAGGAAGAATTAGAAAAGTTAAATGCCAGAAAGTTTGAGAGAGAGGGTGCTAGCAGTTGAGGGAAGCAGGCAAGGCTTCATGTTGAAGGTAGAGCTTGAACTGTATCTTTTTCCCCCCTTTTTTCCCTTATTTATTTTTTTTTTATTTTCAACATTCGCTTTTATAAGATTCTGAGTTCCAAATATTTTTCTTCCCCCTCCCCAAGATGTCAAGCAATCTGATATAGGCTATACATGTACAATCATACTAAACATATTTCCACGTTAGTCATGTTGTGAAAGAAGAATCAGAACAAAAGAGAAAAAAAAACACAAAGAAAAAAAGAGAAAATAGTATGCTTCGATCTGCATTCAGATTCCATAGTTTTTTCTCTGGCTGTGGATAGCGTTTTCCATCATGAGTCTTTTGGAATTGTCTTAGATTACTCTATTGCTGAAAAGAACTAAGTCTGTCATAGTGGATCGTATCACAATGTTGCTGTTACTGCATACAATGTTCTCCTGGTTCTGTTGAACTGTATCTTAAAAGAAGTAAAGGTGAGGAAGGAGGGTATTTCAGGCATGGGACTCAGCCAATACAAAGGCACGGAGATGGGAGATAGAATTTCATGTGTGGAAAAACTTCCAGCTACACTCAGCTTTCTGCTCACGACAACCCACAAGCAGCAGTGACATATGGAAGAGAGCAGTCCGATTTCTTCGGGCTAATTACTCAGCGTCCTGAGTCCCTTTTCCCAGTTACACTCCCAGACTAGTGATACATGCACTATTGCTTTTGCAGTTGCATACTGACCCTCCTGGGGGCTACTCTACTGGCCTGGACCTTGGACTGACTCAGACTTGTAATAAGGTGGCATAGGTGGACTTCTCCCTCCATCTGTACTCAGCAACCAAGACTCCCAGGCTTTGACTGAGATCACCTTCAAGTTATGATCCTGGACTAGGGTAGGGAGATGTCTTTAGCTGGAACCGTCCTGGCCCCGCCCCCCAACCTGTTTCCTTTGCCAAACTCATGGTTTGGCAGTTTGAGCCAAAGAGACGTTTCTTCTGTTTTTCTATAACCCCCAGGCAGGGACAAGAAGTAAATTGGCCAGAGATGGGAACTACCACAAGCAATCCTGAATGTAATGACTCAATCTTCTACAGGGTTCCTATGACTCTTTTAGGGAAACTTGGAGACCTGAAATTTTGGTCAAGATTCCTTGTCTGTTTTCCCAGAAATGTAGCTCTCTGAGGCAATAGCTTTTCATCTGTTTATACTGTTAACAAACTTACATCTTGTCCTCAAGATTTGTGATGTCAGGAGGAGGACAGTCAGAGCCGGTTCTTACATTCTCAGACCCCGGGCAGCCCCTCGGCCCAGTGCTGGCATAATGAACACCTCATCGGCCAGAATGATTCCCCGCTGAAATGCTTCTCATTGCTCCATCTCCTAGACCCTTTCCTCTTCCTTTCAGGCAGGTGGCAAAACTTCCTTTTCCATTCCACAGAAAGGAAAATGAGGCCATGGAGGGAATGACTCACCTGGGTTCACATAACAAGTCAGCAATAAAGTTGCAAAGACAGATCCGATCTCTGACTGTTAAAACACAGACATGACCGCTGTAAGGCATTGCCCTACTGACCAAAAAGGTCATGGTTCTTGCCTTAGAGATATGGGTGTGGTCATGGTCTAAGCATGTAGCAAGTACTCTTGAGTCGGAGTGGGTACCTATAATCTCCTCACCTTGAATCCATTTTGTGTACCATTGCCATTTTAATCTTCCTGAAATACCAGTACTATCATGATACTCAAGAACCTGCAACTGGTTACCTTTTATCTATGATACCAAGTTTCAACTCCTTCACTTAATTCTTTATATACTCCCCAACTTATCTCTAACCCAGCCAATCCAATATTATTTCTCTCTGCTCCTGAATATGAACCTGTAAAGAAACACTGCTAGGATGAAGGAAAACACTACTTGAAGCTGAACCCCTTACCACCTTCATTCAGGTTGTGGCCTGTAGCCCCAAATTGGTAAACTCTCCTATTTTATTTCCACCAGGCCTTGTCTAGACTCTGGGGTACTGGGATTTGCCTAGATATCCTGAACGAGGCATGGGCAAAACCTTTCCTTTTTTTTTTTTTTTTTTTTAGTTCACCTGAGCCAAAAATGGAGTTTTTCATAAAAGACTTCACTAGCAATTAAAGGAATAATAATAATAGCTAGATTTTGTATAGCACTTAAGGTTTACAAAGTGCTTTTACATATGTTACCTCATTTGAAATGATACAAAAATATTTTGCAACAACACAGAATTTTTAAACAAAACAATTTTATCTTAAGACAGGCATAATTTGCCCATAGATGCTGGGGACAACCTCCAAATCTAGCATTGTAGAGAGCATGTAGGCTAGGCCTTAGCATATGAAAAACTGGTTGGTGGTTACTCCATTCTAGTACCTTAAATCGACTCTCTTCTATCCCTCTTCCTTATCAAATCCCTTGCTGAACCTCCCTCCTGCTTCCAGGAGGTTTCAGATTTCTACTCATTGGCAGAGTCAGAATAAGAAATATCCTAGATCTAGTTAACACTCTCCTCCTTTATTTTCTTTTTAGGGGATAGGGGCAGTAACAGGCTAGTAAATTGACACTCACAAGTTGCGGAGTCATTTGCTTCCTAGGAAGTAGCTGTCTGAGGTATTTTGCAATTTTTATGTTATCATATTACTTTAAACCTAAAGCAGTAACAAGATAATCTCCACTAAGTGAAGGGTTGTTTCATTACACTTCCTTTTTCTCTAGTCACGAACATCTTTCCTCTTCATCTCTCTAAATCCTTTCCATCCTTGAAGGTCAAGCTCAAATACTATTCAGCCTCCTCTGACAATTCCAGTCAACACTGCTGGATTTTTGCCTTCTCTAGATTTTTATTGCATGAATAGTCAGGGCCACATAATTTAACATGATTGGTTTCTGATTATTCATGTATCTTCATATTTGATCATCCAATTAGACTGTAAGCTCATGAGGGCAGCAACTACTTTTCCTCCTCCTCCTCATGTAGAATTTTCTCAATAAATATTTCTTGAAATTAGTCCTATTTAAATTGAAGCCAAATCCCTTGTCATCATAATGACTTGGACACAATTTCCTCTGCAAACACAGCTGAACGAGATTGACAAAACAGGCTGAGAAAATCTTCAGAACGTCAAGCAGAGATTCCCAGGGCAATATGTCATTGCCCCTCCCTCTTCACCTAAAAATGTGTGAAAGTCTTGGGTTATCCCCAAGACTCCTAAACTCATAACTCAGTCTCCTCCGGGAAGAGTCCCACCCTCCCTAAAAAGACAAATATCGAGAATTATGGAAAAATGAGCAGTTCCAGAACAGTTTGTACGATAACAACAACACCGTAAAAACACAAAACAAAACAAATCCAAACAACTTTGAAAGACTTGCTAACCATGATTCCAAAGGATCAATAAGAAAGAATGCTACCCACCTCCTGACAGAGAGGTGATGGACTAAATATGCAGAATAAGACCAACATTTTTGGATGCAGCCAACATGGGAATTTGTTTTGCTTGACTATATTTTCTTTTTAACAATTATTTATTTATTTTTAACATGCATCTTTAAAAAATTTGAGTTCTGAATTCTCTCTCCCTGTCTAGTAATTGAGAAGGCAAGAAATGTGATATCAATTAGACATGTGAAATCATGCAAAATAAATTTCCATATTATCCATGTTGCAAAATAAAAGCAAGAAAAATAAAGTGAAAAAATTATGTTTCAATCTGCACTCAGACTCCATCAGTTCTCTCTCTGGAGGTGAACAGCATTTTTCATCATGTCATTTGGAATTGTCTTGGATCATTGTATTGATCAGAATAGCTAATTGACTGTGTTTTCTACAAAAGGTTTTCTTTTTTTTTTTTTCAGTGTAGAGGGAGGGGAAAGGAAGGCAATATTTTTTGTTAATTGAAAAATTAATTTTAATTATTTTAAAAAGTCACAGAATCACAGAATTTCAGAGTTGGAGGGGACCTTATCATCCAATGTATTACTGAAAAAAGATTTCCCTCTACAACATATCCAATAAGTGGTCATCCAGACTTTACTTGAAGACTTCCAATGAGTAGAAACCTACCCACTGCCTCTAGAGGCAGCCCATTATACATTTGGATAACTCTAATTGTTAGTAGGCTTTTCTTGGCATCAAGCCTAAATTTGCCCTTTTCCACAAGACCACTCCTTACCTCAAGTTCTACTCTCTGGGGCCAAACAGATCTGATCTAAACCCCCTCCTAGGACACAGGAATAGGAAACAATATGGGCAAATGAGCAAAGGCTCAGGGATGGGCCGGAAGGGAGTGCGAAAGTGGGTGCTGGGGAAGTCAAAAGAATAGCTGATTCTCATTTCCTCCGCTGCCTCACCACCCACTCTTTTCTCAATCCTTTACAATCTAGTTTCTAAGCCTACAGTTCTATTGAATCTGCTTTCTCCAAGTATATCAGTAATATCTTAATTGCTAAACCCAATGGCCTTTTCTCAGCCTCATGATCTTTGACTTTGAAGTTTGTCGCACCATTGACTATTTTCTTCAATGCTCATTTCTTCAGCTTTTTTCTCCTACTTATTGAACCATTGCTCCTTAGCCTCCTCTGTTCCCTTCCATTGTCCTCTTCGCTAAGCTTGGGTTTCCCCAAAAGTTCTGTCCTGAGCCTTCTTTTCTTCTCTCTATGATTTCTTACTCAGCCATCTCATCTGTTTTCGTGAGTTATATTGCTACCTTTATACAGATGACTCCCAAATCACCCATCCCAAATTTCTTTGTGAACTCTAGACCTACGACACCTCTAACTACCTTCTGGCTATTTCCCACCAGCATTTCAAACTCAAAGTATCCAAAATGGAACTCACAATCTTCTCCCCACCCAAGTCCCCTGTTACTTGTAAATTTCCCATTTCTGTTGAATGGACTGCCATCCTTCCCGGTCACCTAGGCTTGCAACCTGATTTCTGTAGTTGCTGGCACTCTCTTCCTCATCAAATTACCTTATATTATACTGATTTATGTGTGTTGTATCCCTCAGGATATTCTTCATAACAGAGACTGGTTGGGTTGTTGTGGTTGTCGTTGGGTTGGTTTGTTGTGGTTGTTGTTTTTTGCCTTTGTGTCTTCAGCATAGTGCTTTGTACATAGTGTGCGCTTAATAAATGTTTGTTAAATTGACTGAAGCTGAACCAGATATAGACTTTTAAAAAAAAGTAATTTGGTTCTAAAGGATAAAAGACAAATGAGATGATAACTACATGTGTTATTAATGGCAACTAGATGGTGTAGTGGAGAGAGCACTGGACTGGAGTAGGGAAGACCTGAATTCAAATCCAGACTCATGCACTTAATTGTTGTGTGACCCTGGGTAGGTCATTTCACCTCTGTCTGTCTCTCTTTTTTCATCTGCAGCATGGGGATAATAATAGTACCTACCCCCCAAGGTTGCTGTAAAATTCTTTGCAAACTTTAAAGAACTATATAAATGCTGGCTATAATAATTAGGATGATTTATTATTATTATTATTATCATTATCATTACATGCTAGGCGGGTCGAAAGGAGTTTTTGTTGTTTTGTTGTTAAGTTTGGGGAAATCTGAGTATGTTTGTAGGTGAAGGAGAGGGACTATGTGGAAAGGTGGAGATGGAAAATGTCTGAAAAAGGAGATGATTGCAAGAGGAAGATTCTGGAGGCACTTAAAAAATCCCTGTTGATTAAGACTGATTGATTTATTGGAGGAGAGTGAAGGAGACACGGGTAGAAGTATCAGCCTTGGCAAAGAGCAGGGGCAGCACAAGTGTGGATAAGTCACTGAACTGCGATGAGGGCCTGCTGGAGGCTACGAGCATATATTCATAGATTTGGATCATAATGTCCTAATGTAGACTTTAGGACTTCGGTGTTGTTCCTAGAAACTGTTTAGGACTTTCAATGAGCTCAGCTGAAACCCATAATATTCAGCTACCCTGGTTATATTCAGAATTGTTTTCCTTCCCAACCGTAGCTATATTGGGCAATAATGTAAACACATTTCAAAAGTCCAGACCTGAGTCTTTGGTTTGGGCAAGAAAGGGGCAGTATCTCTGGACTCTTGAAATGGCATCCAAGTCTCCATCTTGGGTGGCTTGAGAAGACTCAAGATGCTATTCTGTTTGGAAGTAGCAACACTCCCAACTATAAGGTCAGATACCCCTGCTCTTCGGCCTAAATTTGATGACAGATGGTCATTGTCTATTGCTGTGAATGAGTATGGGGAGAAGGGAGATTAGGACAGATGTGATAGTGGAGACATTAGCTTTTCATTCTTCATTAGTGGACCACATTTCCTGTCAACGATGCCCTCAGAGCCAAATCAGAAGATGTATGAACAGGAAAATGGCCCTGCTTCCCACCACCTTCACATACCCACCCCCATATTCACACACAAGAGAGGGGAGGCATGACAGTATAATCTGTGCTCTACAGTTTTAGGCTCCAACAGACTGGATCCTATCTTGGGGATTGCCTCAAAAGGGTGATTTTCCTTCTAAGGTTATTGCCCCTTCCTGGAGTTTATACTGGGAAAATCTCCAAATGTGCTTGCATCTAAGTTTCCACAAATGTGAGCAACAGGGGTCCGTAGCTATTATATAAACACTCAAGATAACATACACATGTGGGTAGAGAATAATTTGTATTTAGCCTATAGAAAATGCAGACAATGAAAACAAACACTGAAAATACAGAAAGAACTCATAGTGAGCTCAGTAAGAGCTCAGTTCAGTTCCCATCAAGGCAGTACTCCAACTTTCTGGTAAATTCTTAGTTTTTCCCCAGGGTCTACATGGTCCTTCCATGCCTTAATGGGACTCCTGTGAGTTGGCCTATACCTCCAAGGCAAATACCTTTGGGGAGGCTGGCCAGGCAACCTCCTTCTCATTAGAACTATATTGTCTGAATTCTGAAGGACTTTTGAAGAAATATGCTATTCTCCTCCAGGGAAAGAACTGATGGAGGCTGAATGCAGATCAAAGCATTTTTTAAACTTTCTTTATTTTTCTTTTCTTTTTTTTGTCTTTGTTTTCCCTCACAACATGGCTAATATGGAAATATGTTTTGCATGACTGCACATGTATTTAATCTATATCAAATTACTTGCTTTCTCAAGGAGGGGGAGGGGAGGAATTGGGGAGGGAAAGGAAGGGAGAGAATTTGGAACTAAAAATTTAAAAAACAAATGTTAAAAATTGTTTTTATATGAAATTGGAAAAAAATTAAAAATTGCTTCAAAAAACTGTATTGTCTGGGTCACATGGTAGCAGCAGGGATAGCGAGTGTTATCTCTTGCCCACCAACCCCCCTTTTTGGCTTTAATCCTTTTTCTCTTTCAGCTGCAGAGGCTACATGAGTCATACCTCTCACTTCTCCAGGAGGCATACTGCTCAGGAAAATCCCCTCTTTTTTCTAGAAGATCTGATGCCCAAGCTCTAGAGATTAAGGTTATATTCTAGCAAATGCCAAGTTGGTGCTGCCCAAGATCCTCTCTTCCTCTAGAAGACTAGACCCTAGAATCGCATGACCTAGAAAAGCACCATTCTCCCTCTTTTATACAAAAAGCCAGGGTTCAAGGACGTTGTTCGTTAGCACCCACATTGGGCTTAGCAGTCAAACGTGTCTGATTCTTCCTTGTGTTTCTGCAAGAACCCTACTATCATTACCACAACCGCTACCATCCTCTGCCAGGTCTCTGGTCTCTGACTTGGCCTCAAAAAAAAAAGTATAGGCAAACATATGTCACTCTCATGTACTTCTGCCCCATGTCCACTATTAACATCTCCTGGGAGGGGCGGGGAAGGTAGCAAGCAAGCCTGGGCTTTTCTATCTGCCCACTTCCAGAACACAGATCTGCCCTGCTCCAATCTATCTTCTACATGGAGAAAAAGTGAAAAAGAAAAAAATAAGAAAAAGGGTCAAGCATCTCCATTGACTTACTTTCATAGGCCAGCTCAGAGGCAAGACTCCTTTAGACAAGGGTCCATTCCCCCTAGATTTCCAAATAGCCAATATGGACTCCTGTCACTGGAAACCAATCAGGAGTTACCTTTGTCCTCTCAACTAAGTGCCGATGGTCAAGTCCTTATTCTATAGGGAAAGCGTTATGCTCACATAGCCATACTTTGGGCAGGTAGGTGGCATGGTAGATAGAATGCTAGGTGGCACAGTGGATAGAGCACTAGGCACAGAGTTAGGAATACCTGAGTTCAAATTCTGTCTTAGACACTTACAAGCTGTGTGACCCTGGGCAAGTCACTTCACTCTGCTTGCCTCAGTTTCCTCATCTGTAAAATGAGCCGGAGAAGGAGATGGCAAATCACTCCAGTATCTGCCAAGAAAACCCCAAATGGGATCATGAAGAGTCAGACATGATTGAAACAACTGAACAACAACAAGCCATATTTACAGGGGAAGGTATAAGCTCCAACTTCTCACTCTTCCCTTACAGATGTCACAACAGATACAACTTTGGTAACTCTCTGATCATGGATATCCAGAAAGGCATAAAATAGGGAGACGTATACTCACCAAAAATGTTGGCTATTATCATGGAAGATGCCAAGTGAAAACTCAAAATAGAAAAAGGGTTCCCTAGAGATGACAAGAGATTCCATATTCTCTTGATTTGCAGATGATATTGCTATTGCATCAAACCATGAATATCCCAAGACTTCTTAAATGATACTCATAATGATTGGCCTAACTATTCACACAGGGAAAAACAAATGGGTAAAGAATGCCTAATTTTTCAATGGTCCATCAGTTCACATATCTTGGGCAGGCACTGTGGATAGACAATGACATGAGTCAAGGATTAAAAAGGAGGTTGAGAGGAAGCTAGATTGCCTTTGGAAAATTGCAGAGTGATTTTTTTGTTTGTTTTGTTTTGCTTCTAATTCCAAACTTTTCCCTGAAACAAACATCTATCTTTTTCACGTCAATGTCTTCTAGTGATGTCATATGTCTGTGAGTTATGTATACCAGTCTCTGAAAACCTGAAGTTGTGGCTGATCCAAAATATCATGGAGAGGCTCAAGGAAAGCATAAAGAGGCTGTGACATATTAACAATGAAGACTTGTAAGGAGAAGCAGCATAAAGGATAGCATCAGAGAGATGTATGACTGTAAAGGGAGGTGAGTTGGTCATGTAGTGAGGGGTGACTGATGAAAAGCTTGCATGTTCTACTGTTATCCATAGAACGTCAAGAACTGGAGAAAAAGTCCCCAGAACATTGGTGCAATGGAAGGAGTATCAGATTTGAAATCCAATGACCTGGGTTCGAGTATCAGCTTTGCCACCTAATAATGCCTTTGTGACTGTGGGCAAATCACTTCACTTCTCTTGGCTTTAGTTTCTTCATCTGTAACATGAAAAGTGGCATTAGATAGACAAAATGGCCTCTTACAGCCTTCAGCTCTAAGTCTACCTATAAACACTGGACATACCTTCTGCAGAATATTTATGGGTGGACAGCGGACAAGAGTTCCAAAGGATGAAAGCCATGGGAGGGATTATATACATTAATGAGATCACAGAAGGATCAAAAAAGAGCTTTCCAGAAATGAGATGGGATCCTTACAAGATGATAGGTTCGCTCTACTCTGAAGTTGAGGTTTGAGGCCTGCCAACTTGCAGGGTATATTATAGAAGAAGAAATTACTGTTCAGATGTGGGTTGTGCTAAATAGTCACTGAGCTCACTTCTGACTCACAGATTCTGACTCAGAGATTCAGTGCCTCCCTATATAGTCTATAGTAAAATATAAACCCCTCTGTTCAGCATTTGAAAACTTTTGCAATCTGGCTCCAGATTGAACCCTTTCATGCAATACACATTCTTCATGCTAGAATACAAGCTCCTTGAGGGCAGGTTCAATTTCTTTTTTGTCTTTGTATCCTCAACACCTAGTATGTAGTAGGTATTTTATAAATGCTTCTTGGATGAGTGAACGATCAAATGAATTGTGTGATTTCCTAGGAAGTACCTGCTATTCCATAATCCCAGAGGTTCCACTCTCTCAGAACGGTCTAGAGCTTTCCTGAGGCCCTGACATGGGATCCCATCCCTAGGCAAAGACAAAACACAGCAGACACTCAGGCAATTACTACTAATGCCTAGAGAAGCAATGAAATTGCCTTGTATTGGCAAGTACAGCAACAGAAAGGGTCAGCAAGAGAGGAGAGAGGGAATAGGAATGGATCATGTTCCTTGAAATGTCAGAATTTGTCACCTCTTTGCACTAATAGCCATTTGCATTCCGGGAAGACAAACTTTAGTAATTCCTTTGCCCTCCTTGGCCTTTATTTTCCCTTTCGTGACATGGAGAAGAAAGCTGTTGCTTCTGGCCTCACGCAACAGCAGCTCACATAAGGTAATAGGAAGGACACTGAAACCAGAGCCTGGGGAGACCTGAGCTCAGACCTACCCCTGTCACTAGCCATGTGTCCCAGTCAGTTAACTTCCCTGATCTTGAGTTTTTTCATCTGTAAGATGAGAATAATCATACTTGTAGGCCCTGGCTCATCCAATTGTGGTGAGGCCCAAATGAGATCACGTATGTAGAGCTAAAAGCTATGTAAATGTCAGCTATGATGATGATGATGATGAGGAGGAGGAGGAGGAGGAGGAGGAGGATGTTTTAAATAGAGGCAGCTAGGTGACAGAGCAGACTGAGTGCCAGACCTAGAGTCAGGAAGACCAGAGTTCAAATTCTGTCTCAGACACTAGCTGTATGACCCTGGACAAATCACTTAATTGCTGTCTCAGTTTCCTCATCTGTAAAATGAGGATAATAATAGCACCTACCTCTTAGGGTTCTTGTGATGATAAAATGAAATAATATTTGTAAAGCACTTTGCAAACTTAAAAGTGCTATATAAATACTAGCTATTATTATTCTTTTACAATATTATTTTACTTTACAATATTTTTTATTATTATGATTTTATCCCTGTAAGGAATATGTTCCACCAATGAAGATTAACACTGTCTCTGCAACTTTTAGACTTCTAGACTTAAACAGGGATTTTTAACCTGAGGTCTATGAACTTGGTTTTAAAAATATATTGATATTCAAATCTGGCCTCAGACACTTACTAGCTGTGTGACCCTGGGCAAGTCACTTAACCCCAATTGCCTCCTTAAAAAAAATTTGATAACTGTATTTCAGTATAATTGTTTTCCTTTGTAATCCTATGGATTTTATTTTATGCATTTGAAAACATTATTCTGAAAGTGCATAGACAGGCTTCACCAGATACTGCCAAAGGGGTTGATGGCAAAAAAAAAAAAAGTCAAGAATCTCAGACTTAGGTCATTGCCCAGGGTAGTGAAGGGTCTAAGCCCAGGATCACACGGCCACTATTCTTCAGAGGATGAGCTTGAACCCAAGTCTTCATGTCTCTGAAACCAGTTCTTCCTATTCCACATTCGCATTACCATTATTATTAATAGAATTATCTAGTGCTTTAAGGTCTACAAAAGAACCTAGCTTGGGAGAGCCTTGAAGACCTGTAGAAAACTCCCTGCTCTCCAAGCCAGGGTCCCCTCAGCCAAGATTCCTGACTTCAAGATGTCAACACCTGGCTGCACACCTTGTGCTCCAAAAATTCACACAGATCCTACTTTAGGAAATCTCTGAGCTTCTCTCTTACCAGAATTTACAGAAAGTACAATTCTGCTTTGTGGTGTGCCCCAGCTGTTTGTTCCAGAGATTTCTTAGCTGCCAGCCTTCCGGCTGCCTCCCAGCTCCCTGGCACAGGTATTGATTGACAGCTATCCCATTAGTGTACTTTAGGGACTGGGCAGGGCCTTTGTTACCTCAGCTGGAGCCTGAGTATGTTGGACTAGGTCAGTGGTCTCTAAAGGGTCCCATCTTTTCAGGGGGTGCATGAGGTTACAACTATATATATATTATATTATAATATATATTATATATTATATGTGTAACAACTATATATAATACATAATATAAACAACAATATAATACTAAGATGTTTTCATTTCTAACAGTAAATATTATACATATATAGTATATAGTACATATTGCCATATATAGTATATATTATACATATGTATTACTATATATATAGTATATACAATAAATAGATACAATCCACATAAACAAAAGCTCTTTGGGGGATCCTCAATTTTTAAGTGTATAAAAGTCTTAAGACCAAAAAGTTTGAGAACCACTGGAATAGGTAATCTTAAGGTCTTTTTTAAAAAATTAATTAATTTATTTTTAGTTTTCAACAATCACTTCCATAAGCTTTTGAGTTTTAAATTTTCTCCCCCCCCCCGCTTTCCTCCCCAAGATGGTGTGCAATCTGATATAGGCTCTACATATACATTCCTATTAAATATATTTTCACATTAGTCATGTTGTAAAGAAGAATTAGAACCAATAGGAGGAACCACAAGAAAGAAGAAACAGAACAAAACAGAAGGAAAAAAAAGAGCAAATATGCTTCGATCTACAGTCAGACTCCATAGTTTTTTCTCTGGAGGTGGATAGCATTTTCCATCATGAGACTTTTGGAGATGTCTTAGATCCTTACATTGCTGAGAAAGGCTAAGTCTATCAAAGTTGGTCATTGCGCAATGTTGCTGTTACTGTGTACAACGTTCTTCTGATTCTGCTCACTTCACTCAGCATCAGTTCATGTAAGTCTTTCCAGGTTTTTCTGAAGTCCACTTCCTCATCATTTCTTATAGCACGATAGTATCCCATTACATTCATATACCACAACTTTTCAGCCATTCCCCAATTGATGGGCATCCTCTCAATTTCCAATTCTTTGCCACCACAGAAAAAGCTGCTATAAATATTTTTGTATATGTGGGTAGGTCTTTTCTAACTATAACAATCTATGAACCCTTCCTGGTCCAGGGGAAATTTCAAGCCCAGAGCCTGGGTTTGGACTGTGTTGGGGCTAGAGTCTGTCTGTGCTAGGCATCAGGAGACTCGGAGAGTAAAGATTACATGTCACTGACTTATTTGTTACAAAGCTTTCTTTTTCTTTTTCTTTTCCCAGAATGGAAGATGAGGGAGGAGGAAGGTGAGAGGGTAAAAAGAAAAGGAGAGAACCATGGAGGCACATTTTTTTAGATGCAGAGAAGAGAACAGAAAGAAGGCTGTTAAGAAGCACAGACCAGCAGGACAGCCATGAAAAACTCTGGGTAGAACTTCATATACATATTTATATTTTTAAAAAAGCAAACTGTGCATGAGACGTGCCCTTCATGTCAACACTCTTATTCTGTTCTGCTCTGCATATGAAAATGCCCATTTTATCTGGTGTTCAAGTTCAGAATAAAAATACATTTTTATAAAAAGATGCTACTGGCTAATGGTAGCTGGGCTTAGGTCAAATGGTTTTCAGTATGATTCTTGCAAAGGTTCAGATCCACCAGGTGCCTCTTACTTACCTGAGGTGGGGCTAAGTAAGATCCAAGCCTGAAGGAAGTCAAGTTTGGGGGCTAGGGGGAGAGGGGGTTGTGAATTTTTTTGCTGCTCACTCTAGCTAGGCTTGCCGCTGGATGGATATTGGCCATTGGCCCATCATGCTTCATTGACAGCAGAGCATATAACCTCAGGGTTTGGACCCTGTGGCCTTTTGCTTCCCATGAGTAATGACCGAAGCATGTAGCTTCACTTGGCTTCCCACACAGCCCTGGGGGTGTTGGGGGGATGGGGAGGGTAGCAGAGAGGCAAACCAGCCCCAGTCCCTCCCAGATCATGTTTCATTGGCTCTAAACGTGGTCTTCCCTCCCCAGCATAGCTTCAGTCAGTCTTAACCATTTAGGGCTGCTTAAACAGAGAGGAGACCCCCTGCTGCTCCCTAACTTCAGTCGTGTCCCAGTGCTCTGGATAGGGAAGGGACCGGTTTGTTTGACCTCTGTATGAGGGGAAGTAGAGCTTTGGGCTAAATCTTGAGCCCTGAACCACGAAACCATAAAAACGACAGAGAAGCGGTGACCAGAAGGAGATAGTGCAGTCTTGCCACATGTGAATTTTTATTATCATCAGCTCCCCAGCTGCAGATCCTTATCTTCACCCTCAACTCCTCCCCCCCAATAACTGAGGAGATATGGGTCAAGGGCAGAGTATCTTTCCCCTACCTTTGCTTGACACAGCGGCCCTAGGGCTAGATGCCACAAAAGGTTGAATTTCTCTACCTCCGGGACAAACAAGCACCTTTGTAAATATCGTAGGCATTATATAAATACTTATTCCCCTTCCTTTCCCGGGAGAGTACCCACCCCCGATACACTAATGGCCTTCATTGATTTCTCTTAATATCACAAGAATATCAATGAAGCACTTGTGCGGTCTGTCCATCTCTTATCCTTCACTCTCTCCCTGTGATTAGTTCGTCTTTCTTGCTTATACCTTTCTTTGATAACATCCATTGCTCCAGATCACCTTTGTAATAAATCCTGGTTTGTTCTAGCCAGCTCCCACCCTCCATGTTTATTGTTACTATCCTCTGTCTAGCTAATACCAATTTTTATCTTGATCCTAAGGAAATTACAGTTTTCCTTGAGTTGTAGGCATATTTCACCAACGTAAGATCATAGATTTAGAGCTGGAAGAGATCTCAGAAACCATCTAGTTAAATCCTCTCATTTTATAGGTAAAGAGCCCAAAGCCCAGGCTGGTTCAGTGATTTACTTGCCCAAGGTCACAGTGTTAGCAACTGTCAAAATTAGGATTTGAACCCAGGTCCTAGAGTTGGACTATAGGGAAAGCTGAGCATTGTGGAATCAACACATCTGAATTGTGGTGCTAGAGAAGACTGAGAGTTCCTTGGACAGCAAAGAGATCAAATCAGTCAATACTTAAAGAAATTAATTCAAGTTATTCACTGGAAGGTCAAATACTGAAGCTGAAACTGAAATACTTTGGCCACATAAGAAGAAGACAGAGCTCATCAGGAAAGACCCTGATGTTGGGAAAGATTGAAGGCAAAAGAAGAAGGGGACAGCAGAGAGTGAGATGAACAGATAGTGTCATGGAAGCAACAAACATGAGCTCAGACAGACTTTGGGTGAAGTGGAGGATAGAAGGGTCTAGCATACTATGGTCCATGAGGTCACAAAAAGTTGGGCACCACTGAGTGACTGAGCAACAACAAAACCTCTGACTTCACAGGTAGTATTCTTTCCTCTCTACTGCTTCTCATGAATGATGTAATTATTATTAGTAACTTCCTGGTCAGGAGTTTCCTTTTGGGTTCTTGGTTTCTGAAAAAGAGTCTCTGGGAGCCCCACCCTCCACTCCATCACACGTGTACACACTGTACCCTCTATTTGTCAGGATGAGATCTAATGCCATGTCTCTCTCCCTCACAGACATACCTCCCTTACCACAAGCTATGGGTATTTTGTTATTTCCCCATCGATTGGGTTCTAGCCTGCACTGCCACTGAATAGTCTCTAGTATATATGGATGTCTGCTAATGAGACACAGTCCTTAAAAGCACCTGCTTGTCTAAGACACAGAGGGCCTATCTCTGTTGCGCCTTATTCCCATGGCACCCAGAACTAAGGGTATGGGCATTCAGATGGGAGACGTAAAGGTCAGAGGTGGAGACAGAAGGTTTCACGCAGTGAATCAGGCACTGAACCTGTCCCTTTGTCCCCAGTCTATTGCTGAACCCCCAGATTCCCTATATTTCTCTAAATGGCTTCCCAAGAACTATTCCCCAAAGTCAAAAGATCAAAAGATAGGAGTAGTTTTCAAAAGAAGGACTGTGAACTACAAATGATCACTTGGAAACATTGTCCAAATCACTTTTGTAAGGAGAAACGCAAATTAAAGTAATTTTGAAGTTCCCTCTTATGCCAGGCAAAAGATAACAAGAGTTAATTTCCCAGTGCCTATGAAGAAACAGGCCCCCTAGTACATTATTGGTTAAGCTGTGAAGTCATCAAACCATTCTGTATTATAATTTGGAATGATGAAAAAAAGTAACTAAACTGTCCAGATCCTGCCACCAAATGACCCCATTTCTGCACATATACTCCAAAAAAGTCAGACAGGGAATAGGTCCAACGTATACCGAAATATTTACATCAGACTCTTTGTGGTACTAAAGAAATAGAAATAAAATCAGTGCCCACAGATTTGGGGAGCAGCTGAAAAAGGATGGTGTATGTATGTGTAATGGGGGTGATCAGGGGAGCCTCCTGATCTGCTGGACTGTGGCATTTCCCATGGAGCTGAGCCTGCAGCCTGACCTCTTTTAGTGGGCCCCACACTTGGGTTGCTTCCAGTGATGCATGAGTTCTGGCCTTATGCTAAAGGGCATTCAAAACCCAGAAGCTCCTGGTTGGTCCCTTAGTCCCCGTGATGGAGGGGGCGACATGGAGGGGGAGGGATGTGCTTGGCCCTTGGAAAACTGGCCACTAAGACAGGAGAAGTCATTCGTGAATAGACCTTAAGACTCTCTCTCTCTTTCCCTCTCTCTCCCCCTCCCTTCCTCCATCTCTCTCTCTCCTCTCTTTCTCTCTCTTTCTCTCCCCCCTCCTTGTCTCTTCCCCTCTCTCATTCCTTCATCTCTCTCTCTCCCTCCTCTTTCTCTCCCTCCTCCCTCTCTCTTCCCCTTCCTCACTCCATCCTTCTCTCTCTCTCTTTTCCTCCCTCCCTCTGTCTCTCTCTCTCTTTCTCTCTCTTCCTCCATCTCTCTTTCTCTCCTCCCTCCCTCTCTCTCTCTTCCCCTCCCTCACTCCTCCATCCTTTCTCTCTCTCACTCTCTCTCTCTTTATCTCTCTCTTTCTCTCTCTCCATCCCTCCTTCCACCCCTCTCTTTCTCTCTCTCTCTCTCCCCCTTTCTCTCTCTCTTACTACTCTTGGAGTATGTGACTTGGGATTCAGGTACCCTCCCCCTCAGACTTCCAGTGAGTTTGGGAGAAGATCTCTCTTCTCTCTCCTTGGCGGCAATAGCAGCTGAATGCATATGGCAGACAGCATGTGCTTGTCTGGACAAACCTGGGTTTGGATCTCAAGTCCTGGCCACCTCATCTCTTTTGTACTTCTTTTCCTTAGCATAAGTGACCAAACAGTAATCCTGAGATGGATGTTTCAAGCCTTAGCACTCTTACGGTCACTACCTCATGAGTTCAAGATTACTGGAAATATTAAGAGGTCCTGGGCCTGGCAGCAGAAGGTACTCCCTGAGGCTACACCCTTTCTTGGAGAACATGACCACTGACAAAAGCGTGAGCCATCTGTGACTTGCTGGCTAGAAGATGTGGACCTTGAATGAACTGCTGCCTGGGCAATGTGGATCTACATGAAGGTGAAACGCCAGTCCAGCAGTTCCACAAGCATCCTAGGAATCATTACTACATCCCAAGAGAGTATAAGAGGAATGATGAATCATCTTCTCCAACGAAGGAAATTTTCCCTTCTGCCAGTTGACCTCCACTCAGGGAACCAAGAGATCCTGACGTCTCTAACTCAGAAGCCACTCCTAAGACTTGGAATTGCCCACCTCAGGATTGCCCACTATTTCGTGTTTTATGTATTTACTGATGTATGCTTATGTCTTATTACATCATGAACCATAGTCATCATCTCTATCACTGGTTTTGAATAGTGTCAACTTACTCCCCTGTGGCCCCCCTCACCAATACTGTAAATTTCTAGACCAAAGGGTCATTCTCTGCAGACCACTTCCCTAGACTTTGTTTATCCCATTAGAATGTAAGTTCACTGAGGGTAACAGAGGTTGTCTTTGCTTTGGTATTTGTATCCCTCATCATTTAACGCAGTTCTTGGAACATAATAAGGATTTAATAAATGTTTTTAATTATTCTTGCTAAAAAAAGCTACGATGTGTGCTTATGATTCTTTATTTTTCAAGCATTTTTAAGGTGAAGAAAATAAATAGCTGACATATATATGATATCCATTAAGGGACTCTGTTAATCCTTTCTGGAAAGATACTAGATGAAAGTCAAACTTAAGCTTTGTACAAGAGATTTTCCTCAGAGTTCAACAATGAGATAGGGATAAATGAGCCAGAGAGCTAAAGGAAAGTTTGGTGCTCTCTCTTAGGGGTCAAGTTCCCCACAGGGTAGTTGGGTCTAGGTATGACCAGAGCTAGCATCATTGCTCTGACAGTTGTAGGTTATTGACAATTAAAAAGAGGAGTCATAGTTTTAGCGGAATGATATTCAATAAGGATTTCATTGAGGACATCCTGAGTTGATTCAATGGTAGGAAGCCTCCCTGCTTCTGAGTTGCCTGCCATGATCTGCCAACCAAGCCTCAGACCCCTTCTGGGGCTCCTAATGGATGTTTTATCCTCAGGTGACAAGGAAGCAATAAATAGCAAAAGACTGAGCCAATCAAGTCTTGAGGATGATTTTAATACCCTTGAGGGAAAAACTAGTCTAAATTGTATGGGAACAGAGTTAGGATGTTACTCCTGTCGCAGAACCCTAAGTGAAAACAGAATATTGTTGTACAGTAAGAAATGACAAATATGAGGAATTCAAAAAATGTGGAAAGATTTGTATGAATTAAAGTAGAATAAAATAAGCAGAACTATGAAAATAAACAGATCCAAGAGAACAGTTACACATTGACTTCAACAATAAAAGGAAAATGAATTCTTCATAATTGAAAAAAACTGTGAAAAAGAGATAATGAAACTTCCTCATGTCAGAGAGACAGAGGATTACAAGTATATTGTATACACTGTGTAAAATATGGTCTCTGTATCAAATGTTTTTTCTTCCCTTCCCTTATTCCTTTCCTCCCCCTTTCCCTCCTTTTCCCTCCCCTCCCCTCCTCTCCCCTTTCCTTCCCTTCCCTTGCTCCCCTTTTTTTGGATACTGGGTCTCCCCATCTTGCCTAGGCTAGAAGTGCAATGGCTATTCATGGGCCCATCCCATGGCATGGAGGCTTTGACTTGCTTTGTGTCCGACTTGGGCTGGTTTGTCCCTTCTTAGGCAACCTGGTGCTGTTACAGTAAAACAAAGACTCAAAGTTACATCCAAACAACAATTTATTTAGCAAGGCATGTGGTTGCAGAAATAAATTGGATCCAAGGCTCTTGGTCAGTGCAAGGACCCCAGAAGCTCATGGCTCTTTGGCTTTTATAACATTTTTACATAATATAGGAGGAGAACAGGAATATATCAACAAAGCTGTGATTAGATCGAGTGTGTGCTAATGTCTCATCAGTGGCAGATTTTACAGAAAACATTTGAAGGACACAAAACTCAAAGGTCAGTGAAACTCATAGTCATGAAATGGAAGGCTAGTCACAAAATAGAGTCACTTTGGCCTAACAGTGCCCACCCTACTGCCATTGGAGCTCACCATATTGGTGCCAGACTTAGTTGTTACTGTTGTTCAGTCATATACGACTCTTCGTGACCCCATTTGGAGTATTCTTGGCAAAGATACTGGAATAATTTGCCATTTCCTTCCCCAGTTCATTTTACAGGTGAGGAAACTGAAGCAAACAGGGTTAAGTGATTTGCCCAAGGTCACACAAGTTGTAAGTGTCTGAGGCCAGATTTGAACTCAGGAAGATGAGTCTTCCTGACTCCAGACCCAGCACTCTATCCACTGCTCCACCTAGCAGCACTTAGCAGCCAGACTTAGTATAGCCATCTAATCAGCTTTAACCTTAATGAAGTTCAGAAATGCTCAACTCAATCAAGCCACTTAGTCTCAGCCTCCTCAAGTAACAAATTACAGATATACGCCACTCCACCCAGCAAGATATTTTTCTTTTTTTTTTTTTTACATTTTAGTAGTATTTTATTTTTTCCCAATTACATGTCAAAATGATTTTTAGCATTCGTTTTTAAAAACAAGATGTTTGGGTTCCAAATTTTTCTCCCTCCCATCGCCTCTTCCGCAAATGGTAGCCAATTTGATATAGGTTATACATATGCTATCATGTAAAACATGATTTCATATTAGTCACAGTTGTGAAAGAAGAAACAAGTGCAAAGGATAAAAACCATGAAAAAGAACAAAGTAAGTGAAAAAAATATGCTTCAATCTGCATTCAGAGTCTGTCAGTTCTTTATCCAGATGTGGATGGCATTTTCCTCCGCAAGTCCTTTGTACTTGTCTTGGATTATTGAGTTGCTGAGAAGAGCTGAGTCATTCATAGCTGATAAAATGTTTTGTTTTTTTTTTCTTAACAGATTTTCTTTGTCATAAGGGAATATTCAACATCTACTTAAAATCATAGACTTTTTAAGCTGGAAAGAACATTGTAGAATAACTAGTCCAAACAAGTAAACTGAGGTTCAGAGAGATAAGTGATTTGCCCAAAGTCATACAGCCACTTAGTAACAGAGTCAGAAGGAGATGCCTTATTTTGGCCTAAGATTCATCCCTCTCTAGCATATAACTCAGTCTTCAATACAGGGCCTCTCAGGTACTTCCAGCTCATACCCCAAGACTTCTCTGTTCAGCAGGTAGAATCAAGATGTGAGGAAAAAGAAAACTGGAAAAAAGATGATAAATTCACCTTCTTCCTTTGTTTGGAGAGGTGAGGGACTATGGGTGTAGGACGTTGCACATGCCGCCAGGTGGATATGAACTGTCAGTGGTTTTTGCTTAAATTATTTTCTTACACAGAAAGGTTCACTGGGGGGAAGGTAGTAAGGTCAGAAAGGACCATGATGAAAAAAAAAGGCATCAATAAAACACTAATTTTACAAAAGAAAGACAAGAAATCACCCCGTTGCCGCCTCATAGGATTGTAAATATATAGGTGGAAGAGACCTCAGAGGCATCTAGTATAGCTCTTCATTTTACAGATAAGGAAACTGAGGTAAGTTAAGTGACTTGCCCCAAATCACACAGGTAGTAAGCATCAAAGGAGGGGAGTTGTTGATCCCAGTCCCCTAAATTAAGAGTCTATTCACTTTCTCCTGTTCCATTATGTCTTCTCATCTTAAACCCTTCTGGCCTCTGTCTTCAAATGGTTCTGCACACTGAAGCTTCAATCTCTTTGTGTCAGTTTCATAGAGGGCACCATGGTACTTTACCAAAGTGGTGATCAAAAGACCCAGGTGCCATGTCTAGCTTCATAACTTCAAATGACAG
The DNA here is from genome assembly GCF_900497805.2 of Vombatus ursinus. NCBI lineage: Eukaryota > Metazoa > Chordata > Mammalia > Diprotodontia > Vombatidae > Vombatus > Vombatus ursinus. Next base: position 4,644,056 of record NW_020940527.1, read on the forward strand.
ACTTACAGAGATACTCGAGAATTCTCTTTATGGCTTTCTACTTATAATCGACTTATTCAGAGTCACACAGTTCCTCAATGCAGAGAGATGTGGTCAGATATAGTTGTGAAAACTATAATGAAACATGAGATGTTTTTTTCTTAACTGTTTTTCTTTGTCATAAGGGAGAATTACTGTCAAAGTCAAGACTAGGGCCTGTTCTTCAAATATCCACTGAGTGCAAGGCTAGTTACACTGCCTTGGGGTAAGTTCCTTAAATCCAATAAGCTTTTGTTTCTTCAACTATAAAATGTCCTACCTAACTCCCCAGGTTGCTATAAAGATAAAATGCGATAATGCATATGAAAGTGCTTTGAAGAATTGTAAAGTCCTACACAAATGTAGGTTAGTGGTCTTTGCCAAGGAGAAACAGTGGTGGGGGGAGGGAAGTAGACCTCCCAGGGACCATAAGCAGCCAGTGGCAGGGCAAAGAGTGCTACTGGTCCACTGTCCATATTGATTCATTCTTCCATTCAACAGGAATTTATTAAGGAATTACTACATGCAAGGCATGGTGCTAGTTGTTATGCAGGATGACATGGTCTCTGCCTTCAAATAGCTTGCAATCCTAATACTGTGTTCTGCCCTATAAAAGGGGCTTGGAGATCTTAGGATGCACCACAGATAATTGGAAAATAAAGACCACAAGGAAAGACTAGGAAAACCTAGGTTTCTCAAAGAAGAGAGAGTAGAAGGGAGAGGGTTGGGAGGCCTAGCATAGCGGTCTTCATGTCTCTTAGACCAGGAGGAAATGAGCTCATTCCTTCTCTACAAAAGCAGCATGACAGCCTCCAGCTAAGTAATCTGGAGTCATGAGGGCTGCTAGGGGATCTTCATGAATCACTATAGAGTTATAATTTCTCAGGCTCTTGGGAATTTCCTGAAAACCAGGTGCCACTAAAATAGTTTCGGGCAAGTCCTGTTTACATTTTGATCATGTTAATTTACAATCAATCAGTGACAAGAGCCCTGTGACCACAATTTGATAAATAGATGAATGGAATTCAAACAGGAAATACATATTTTTACATGAGCAGGAAAGGAACTCACAACTTGAGGTCCTATTACCCCCTAGATTTTGTCTCTCTTCCTGGGTTTCAAGACAGTCAAGTTAAGCAAGACTTGGAACTTGGAAGAATTTGTGTATTTTTCCACCTTTTTGGGGGCCATTACTAATGGCCTGGCATCCTGGGAATTTATTGTCTAAACTGCTCTACAGAAGTCAGCATCATGTAGTGGACTGAGCACTGGACTTGGGGGTTAGAGAGCCTGGTTTCAGGTCAGAGCTCAGCTCTTACCTATTTGTGTCACCTTCCCAACATCACAGCTTGCATTGTAAAATGAGAGTTGGCCTAGATCAAGGATTCTTGATCTTTTTGTTGGCCATAAACCCCACTTTGGGCACTGTCTGGTGAAGTCTATGGACCCCTCTCAGGATGATGTTTTAAATGCATAGAACAAGACACACAGAATCACAAAAGAAGACAATTTTATCGAAATGCAGTTACAATAATATGTATTTTAAAAAAACAGGTTCCCAGACCTGGAGTTAAGAATTTCTGAATTAAGTGATCTATAAGTTTCCTTTAAATACTACTGAAAAAAGCTGAGCATTTTAGGATTTACAGAGGTCTATACACAAGTTATCTCATTTGATCCTCACAACAAACTTCTCAGGTTGGTACCGTTATTATCCCCATTTTACAGCTGAATCTTCATTTTACTTTTAAATCTATAATACTAGTTCTTCTTGTGGTTAGAGAGATAGAGCACCTCTTTTCCAGACCCTTGCAGAGAGTCTTGGCTCTGGCTGATCAAAATTGCATCCTCTTTGTCTTGCCTTTTCTGTCCTTTTAGAAACTGACCCAGATCTAGAGGCTCAGTTTTCCAAGCTCACCAAAGACTTGTGGGCACAACCAGGAGAAATGGCCAGAACCTAGGAAGACAAGTCCCAGTATGCCCACTCCACAACCAATCACTATGACTAAGACCCCAAAACACAATGATCCAGCGCTGATTGTTAAGTCTATCCTAACACAGTAACTAGGGCCGTGGAACACTGCAGGGCAGGATGAAGGGGTAGCAACACTAATGAAAGGTCCTGGATCGACTTGTCACCTCTTGCCTAGCCTATTAATAGCCTACTAATTGGTCTCCCTTCTTATAGGTTCTCCGCTCTCCCATTTATCCTCCACACAACTGCCTGATAAATATTCCTAAGACATATGTCTAAACATGTCACTCCTCGACTCAAAAAATCCTTAGTGGCTTCTCTAGGATAAAATACAAGCTCCTCTGAGTGACAATGAAAACCCTCCATAATCTGTCTCCTGCCTACCTTTCCAAACATTTCACATCACTCCCCTTCACTCACTCTGATAGGGCTAAAAGACTATTTGCTGCTCCCCAAACTGGACATGCAATTTCTTGTCTCTGTGTCTGCTCGGGCAGTCGCCCCATGCCTAGAATGTTCTTCCTCCTCTCTGCAAACTCTTAGAATATTTCTCTTTCTCCAAGGCTCAGCTCTGGTATCACCTCCTTCTGGAGCTTTTTTCTGATTCCCCCAGTTGTTAGGGTTCTATCCCTCTTTAAATTACTTTGTATTCATCTGTGTTCATGTTATACCATCCTACCATAACTAGACTTTCAGGGGAATGCAAGCGCTTTGAGGGCAGGGATTGTTTTGTATCCAGCCTGGGACAACGGAAAGAGTCAGAAGTTGCTGCTGTGTTGTATCCAAATCTCTGTAACTGCATTTGGGGTTTTCTTGGCAAGATACTGGCTTGATTTGCCATTTCCTTCTCCAGCTCATTTTGCAGATGAGGACACTGAGGCAAACAAGGTTAAGTGACTTGCCCAGGGTCACACAGCTAGTAAGTGTCTGAGACCAGATTTGAACTAAGGAAGAGAAATCAATCATCTTGACATCAGGGCCAGCTCTCTCTCCACTGTGCCATCTAGTTGCCCTTTGGGGTTAGAGGATCTGGGTTCATATCAGGCTCTGTTGCTTACTATGTGACCTCGGACAAGTCCTCAGCTTCCTGTACAATGAGGGATTTAGAGCAGATGATCTCCAAGGTCCCTTCCAGTCTGTAATGACAACCCGTGTGTTGTAGATATTAAAGCTTAATAAAAGTTTAGGAAATTGTTTAGATCCCTGGGCACCTGCTGAACTGGCGCCAGAGAGGAGTCAACTAACTCATTAAAAAAGACGGGGAAGAAAGTAGGGGAGGAGTTTAAGCCAGGCTATACTAAGGTAACTCTTCCACTCCTTTAACCAGCAGCCCCTATCTCTCACCTGTGCAGCTAGGGGAACCACTTTATTCTCTCAACAAGGATGGATGATGAATAGTTCACGTCTCTACCACTGTTTTGCTCAACAAAACCGTCTGATTTAAGTAGTTCGAAGGTTATTACAACCTCCTCTCCCCTTTTAGGACAGAGGAGGAAATTGAAGCAACGAAAATTTAAGGTGACTCTCCCACGATTGCACAGCTAGGAAGCCAAGACTCCAACCCAAGCCTTCTGGCTCAAGATCTCACGACTTCTCTAAACTTGCCTGCCTCTCTCTGATTCCCAGGACTCCCTGCCCCCCGCCTTACTGAAGAAACGTATCTCTGGAGCTAGGGCTTATTCTGGGAGCTGGGGCTCGCGGAGGGACGGAACAAGAGGAGAAAGGAAGGGGGGTAGGGTTGGGGGAAATCTTGGTCCAGGGGCGGGGCCAAGCGCAGGGTGGAATCAAATATAAGGCAGCGCCGCCTCTGCAGAGCTAGGCACTGAGACTTGCAGTAGGATCACCACTTAGAGGCGCGCTCAGTGTGAACTTGAGCTTGACCCCCGCACCAGTCTGAGCCTCTGATCGGTGAGTCCACAGCCCTGGCTGGGCTCGCCAGGCCGGGATGTTCGGGCTGTGGCCAATCCAGCACCCCCCTACCCCTTTTCACTGGCCTCGCCTGGCTCCGGCTGAGTCACCGCCCTCCGGGCGGTCCCCCGCCCTGTCTTCTTCCCGCACTGAGGAACGTCGATGTCCTGGGGACCGGGAGAAGCAGCCGGAGCTGGTGGCAGTCTGGGAGACCTCCTGCTGCCTTCAGTGGAGGGGGTAGGGTGGCGAGGGCTCCAGCGGTAGGGACCTCCCCCGATTAGAGACTCGACCTCGTGATCGCAGGGTCCCACTGCTCCTCTTACCCTCACTCTTCCTTCCCTTACAGGACTGAGGACGTGGAGCAGAAGAAGCCCCCTTTCCACCCAAACCACCATGAGAGTCTTGCTCGCTTCTCTGCTTCTGTGTGTACTGGCCTTGGGCTGCAGAGTGAGTGTCCCTCATTGACCAGCAGTGGGGGTTGGAGGTCGGGAAGTGCGGGCTTCTATAGTCTCTAACTGAGGGTAGGGGAAGAACTGCAAAGAACTAGGGAGCTGGAGGGGGAAAGTCGTGACTGACCCATTGAGGCGATAAAATATACTCAGTAACAAACATGGTCAGATTCCCCCAGTGAGAAATGGGCCATGATTTCAGAATTGGCAACAAGGTATCCTGTGCATAGTAGGCACTTAATAAATGGTCTTGGGATTGAATAGAATTTAGGGAGGGAAATAGAGTAGAAGAGAAACTCTCTCAGGGAGCTATTGCACGTGAAAGAAGGGGAAGTAATTGGGAAGGAAAAACAAGGGCTAAATCCCAGGTCTGCAATGTATATGATGGAGGTTTCTGAAAAGCTCCCCCTGTTACAGGACTCCTCCTGGGGAGTAGGGTGCATGAGGGTGTGTGTGCATGTGTTAAAAGTTATAGCACACGTGAAACAATGAAAACTGAAAGATGGCATGTAGTTAAATATCAAATGGTGTGCTACAGATAATGGGATAGAGAAATCGAGGAGAGGAAGAGCAATGGGGGGGTGATTTTGGAATTGTCAGGGAAAGCTTCTTGGAGGAGGAAGGATTTGACTCTAATCCAACTAATCTGGATCTCAACATCCCAATTTGAGAAGGGAAAGGGCAGAGAGCCCTTGGAGACCCCCTCTTACCCTTCTCATTCCTTTTTCTTTTAGGCTTGGAGAAAACGGGACTATGTATCTGACTCATGTGAGTAGCTACCCCCTGCATAGCCCCCTGCTACATGGGCATCCAGGGGGAGCCATTGGGAGACACCCCTCCCCACTTTCCCCCACAAAAAGCCCCCCCAGTGGTTTTCTCCCCTCCTACTGCCTTCACTGACCACATCTCTCCCATCCCCAGCGGACTGTGGCTGCTTGAATAATGGCAAGTGCATATCCTACAAGTACTTCTCCAAGATTCATCGATGTTCCTGCCCAGCAAATTTCATTGGGGAGCACTGTGAAATAGGTACCTGCGTCCTGCCTGATCCTTAACCCCTGAGCCCTGGCTAGGGGGGAAACTGTCCCAGGGATTTCAGAAGGGGATTCTAGGGGAGAGAGGGGATGGAAAGGGATGACAGAGTCAGGCTTAGGGACTAGACTTGTCATTTAATTGGTTCCCAAAGAGGAAATTCTCTCTAGCAATAATCATTAACTTCCCTGCAACTTAGAGCGTTTCACTGAGAGGATAAGTGACTTGCTCAGGATCACAGTACCAGTATGTGTCAGAGACAGGACTTGAACTCAGGTCTTCCTGTCTTGGAGGAAATGCATTTCTACTACAAAGCTACACATTTAGAGCAGTAACTTGAGACAGGGAAAGGTTGGAGGAGGAGACCCTTCCCCTATGTTTTCATCCTGAACTGGAAGCTTAGTTAAATTGCTTGTATATCTTGTTCCCCCTCGAACTTATCTCAATATCCCCTGATATCTGTTTCATCCCTCAGACATTTCACAAAAATGCTATGAAGGTAGTGGTCACTCTTACCGAGGAGTGGCCAACCAGGACATCTGGGGCAGGACTTGTTTGAAGTGGAACTCAGCCCTCTTGGCCTCTCAAAAGTACAATGCCAACCGGCCAGATGCAAAACAGCTGGGTTTGGGGAAGCACAATTACTGCAGGTGAGAAGAAAGTGACAACTAGCATCCCTCCTCCCCCAATTCCCCCCAATCCCCCTCCATCCCCCTCAAACGGTCTCCCAGGATACGCTTTTTTTTTCAGTTTTGCGATCTTTATTCATGCATACAATAAATCTTTTAGAGAGCAAATCTCTTTATTTCCTAGCTCACTACCCAGCTTAAAAATATATCATCTGTACCCTCTTTGATACGACTCTTCCAGGAAATTCCTCTTATAGCCATTTATTTTTATATGACTGTCGATCATCTTGTTCTAGCCCTAGGCTCTGGGCCTACCACACCAGCTCTTTGCTGAGGAGCCTCAGGATAAGAGTTTCTGGGAAAATCCCAAGGGATGAGGGGCATAGGGAAGGGGGCTGAGTTGACTGCAGGCTAGAAACTCACTTCTCCTGAGAGCCTAGGAGGACAGACTTCTGATTAGGAGCACACTAACTCCACCCCCCTCCTCCAAACTTTCCTGTTCCTATTGAATATACCACTATCCTCCCAGTCACCCAGGTTCCCGTCTTCTGAATCATCCTTGACTCTTCTCTCTTCTCACCCCCTCCATATCCCATATCCAATCAGTTGCCACATCCTGTTGATTCTGCCTGCACAATATTTCTCACATTTTCTTTCTCTCCACTCATGTAGCCAGCACCCTAATTAGTTGGTCTGCTTGCTGCCATTCTCTCTCCCCTTCTTCAAACCATCCCTTATCCCACCTGCCAAAATAATCTTCTTGATGCCTATAAGTCTGACCCTGTCACTCCCCTGCTCAAAATCCTTGGTAGCTTCCCGTTGCCTCTAGGGGAAAAAAATGCAAACTCCTCTACCTGGACATTCGCCTTCCAATATCCAGATCCATCTTACCCCCTCCAGACTTATTTGACATCGCCCCTCTTCAGGAAGGCTGCATTCCAGACAAATACGCTCCTTCTTATTTCCCAAGCCCAGCAATCCTATCTTCTGCTTCCATGGAGGCTTCATTCTCAGTAGCTGTCTCCCATGTTCATTCATCTCTTTTTCAGAATCCATACCTTCCTTCCAGGCCCAGCTCAGCAGATCTTCTGGGGGACCCTCCAGTTCTTTATTCTGAAGCTCTTTGTCTGGTCTCTCTGTGCTTTTGCACCTTTGCCCTGCAACTTATCTCTGTTCATTTTGTATTCCACCTCCCACCCCCTGCCCCACTAACTGAAAAGTCAGCTCTTTGAAGGCAGGAATGATTTCACTTTTGCCTTTTCATCCCCAGGGCCTAGCCCACTCAGGGGTGTTTAAACACTTGTGTTTTTTGTTGGGTTGAATGACACCCCTCCTATATTTCTGCTTCTTCCTATGTGTTTCCAGAAACCCAGACAACCAGAAAAGGCCATGGTGCTTTGTGCAGGTTGGCAGGAGTCAGTTTATGCAGGAGTGCAAGGTGCCGCAGTGTCCCACTGGTGAGTGATGAGAACCTGAAACTGGACACTGATCCACTGACCCTTCACTCGCTCCCACCCAAGAGCAGGGAGCTGGGGGTGGGGGGAAGTGGGATGTGTGTGGAGTCCTGCCTGGCCCTTAGTGACCTAGGACCTCTAGGGAGGAGAGAGGAAGAAGAGAGGGGGTATCTTGCTTGCCATGAGACACCTCCCTCATGATGTCCCTATCCTCACAGTCAAGGACACAGAACAAGGAGGATTCCAGTGTGGCCATAAATCAATGACTCCCCGCTTCAAGATTGTCGGGGGAAACAGAACGCCCATCGAGAGCCAGCCTTGGTTTGCCGCCATCTACATGAGCCACTCAGGGGGCAGCTCTTCCTTTAAATGTGGCGGTGCCCTCATCAGTTCCTGCTGGGTGGTCAGCGCTGCACACTGCTTTCCGTAAGTCCTTCTTAGATTCCCCACCCCAGAGACTTCCACAGATTCATATTGCTTCCCTGACCCATGATTCCAACGTCCCCTTTCTGCCTCTCCCCCCCAAAATCTATCCCCCTCCCTCCAAGGACAATGACAGGGCCCTTCCCCTGTAGCCATGATTCTCTATGGTTCCGGGGTGATAATCACCATCCTAAGAGTAGAGTGAGGCCAGGTGACTCCTGAGGGCTGAAGGGAATGGGGTCCTCCACCAGTGGTTATTGGGTCTCGACATTTTTCAACTTTGTCCCTACAGTAAACTTAAAAAGGGGCAGAGCTACTTTCTGTACCTGGGCCAGTCAAAGCTTAACTCCGAGACCCTTGGAGAGATTCGGTTTGAAATTGAAGAGCTAATTTTACATGAGAATTTTAGCACTGGAGCCATCGCTTATCACAATGATATTGGTGAGTCCAAGGAGGGGAGCACTTGGGGAGAGAATGTTGGGGAAACACAGGCATCTCCCCTCACTACAATGACATGAGGTAGATGGGTTTAGGAGGTGATCTTGGTGAGGAGTGAGATCCTGGAGTTGCCTGGAGACCCTGACGTACAACATCAAAGCAGGCGTCTGGGTGAAAACTGTAGCAGAAGCAGCTCTCCAGAAGCGATCCTAGGTTTTTCAGAAGGACCAGCATTCTCTGGCCCTGGTCTGAAGGGTAGGAGCAGAGGAAAGAGCTGTAAAAGAGAAAGAGCCTGGCCAAGGCCCCTGGAGGCAAAATTTCCTGTCCTTTGAACTGGCATGGCATGACTTGGATTATAGCTGACCTCAGGGAGAAGGTATCTAATCTGACCTAGGTGTAAAAAGAGACACCTCCTTTCCTGATTGGCTCTGGTAGGCAACATGATGTAATAAATAGGGAGAGAATTAGATTTAAACTCAGGAGAACTAGGTTTTTATCCCAAATCCATTATGACTACCTATGATCTTGGCCAAGTCAATAAGCCAACAAGTATTTATTAAACACCTACTATATGCCAAGCACCATGCTAAGCTCTGGGCGTACAAAAAAATGGCCAAAATGAAAAAAAAAACAGTTTCTGCCCTCAAGAAACTCATGGTCTAATAGGAGACAACATGCAAACAATTATGTAGAAACAAGATATGTACAGAATAAATTGGAGATAATCTCAGAGGGAAGACATTGGCATTAAGGAAAGGATTCTTGTAGAAAGTAAGATTTAAGCTGAGACTTCAGGGAAGCCAGGAGGCAGACTTACTTCTTTCTTTGCCTCAGTTTCTTTATCTGTAAAATGAGATATTTGTATAGATGACCTCTGAGATACCTTCTGGAGTTAACATTGTGTGATTCTGAGGGGCAGGGAGGCTTCTAGTTGACCATTCCCTAGAGTCTGCCATTCATAGGATCATAAACTTAGATGCCCCTATTTTACAGAGGAAGAAATTAAGACCAATAGAGGTTAAGTGATTTAGGTACCAAGGGTTACAAAGCTAGTTAGTGTCTGAGACAGGGTTTGAACCCAAGTTCCTGTGACTGCAAATCCAGGGCCCTATTCACTTTGTCATTCTGCCTCTCTGCTCATTCTCCCCCATCCCATGTCTTTCCACAGCCCTGCTAAAGATCCGTTCCAAAACCGATAAATGTGCAGAGCCCTCCAGAACTGTGCAGACCATTTGCCTCCCCTCAGCACGTGAAGATATCCCCGTTGGCAGTGAGTGTGAGGTGACTGGCTTTGGATTGGAAGAGCAGAGTAAGTGACACTTGGAGCAAGGGTGGTGGCGGGAGATCCAGGGGGCATCAGGTCAAGCCAGGCAAACTGACCTGTGTAAGCCTGGGAGGGTTCTCAGCTTGGAGCAAGAGAAGGTCAAAAAGTCAGACACTGGGAGGTTGGGAGGCCTTTGGGCTTTAGAGAGAGATAAAGCGAATGGTTCTGGGAGCTATAGGACAGTGGAAATAACCCAGGCACATATAGATATTTTGGGGTTGAAGAGAAAGTGAGTACTCTCCCTGACAGAGAAGGAGAGTCTTGCTTTGGTGGGGGCAAGAGAGGTCAGGAAAGGACAACAAGAAAGAAATATTTTAACTCAAGCCGTTATCCTCACTTTCCTCCCAGATGACTACCTTTATCCTGAGTACCTCAAAATGGCGGTTGTGAGGACAATTTCATACAGGACATGTCGACAACCTCACTATTATGGCTCTGAAGTCACTCCCCAAATGTTGTGTGCTGCCCATCCCGAGTGGACATCAGATGCCTGCCAGGTGAGATCTGGAAGGGTCCTTGTCTCCTCCCCCTGCTTCTCCCCAAAGCTTCCTCATCATCTCTCCTACACCTATCCCCATGGAGGAGGGGTTTTTCTCCTCCATACACCCCAGACCTCCCTCCTCTGGTATCTTTCATGCCCAAGAAGCCTAGAATGACAACTAGAAGAGATACTGATATTGGTAACCTATGAAAGGCCTTACAAGATTTTCGTCAATAAGTATATATTTAAAGTAACTTCTACATTCCCAGTTCTGTGCCTGGCACTGTAGGGATGCAAAAGTATAAGACATGATGCCTGACCTCAGAAGTTGATTATCTAGTTAGGGAGACAAGACAAAATGATGAAAGCTAGAAGATAGAATATAGTTAAATGTCAAATGGTATATTATAGATTATAAATGATACAGGAATCGAGAGGAGAGGAAGAGCAGTGCAAGGTAGAGTCATCAGAGAAGGCTTCATAGACAAGGTTGGCCTTGATAAACAGGCATAGTTCAGATGAGAGTAAAGTCAGCTCCTTGCAGGTAGGAATAATTTCATTTTTTATTTTTTATCCCTGCACATAACATAGTACCTGGTGCATAGTAGGTATTTATTAAACACTTGTTGATTGGTGGTCAGGAGACAGGAGAGGGCCTTCCAGGTAGAGGAGAAAAACATAACTGGAGCTTCAACAGCAAGAATGAATGTACCATGGTAGTGAGACACTAAGAACTTGGCCCAACTAGAGCAGAGAATTCATGTTGGGGAGAAATGGGAAATATGGATATACAGGTAGGGTAGGAATAGGTTATAGAAGCCTTGAAGATGAGGACCAGAATGTCATAAAAGGCTTTTAACTCTGGGAAACTCCTCCATCTCTCTCCCTGTCTCTCTCTGAATGAGAGACAGAAAAAGAGATAGAGGGGAAAAAATGAAAATAATAGAAGAGTTGGAATAAGACCCAGGTTAGGTTTGTAAATTATACCTCCTATGTATTGCAGTCTAGTAGATGTTTGGAGACTTCACTGAAACATAAGAGATTTAATTACCCCAAAGTAAATACCATCATGACATGAAAAAATGGACTTTTCTGCCATTCAAAATATGTGCCTTTATAAAAAGTCATGGTAAAGTGCCCTCTTCCACACCTCTTTCAAGGCTCTCTGCTTTCCCTGCACTCAGCCCTGTTCTGGGTAGCAACTCTGATTCTCTTCCCCAGATACTCACCTTCTTCTTCTTGTCTGTTTCCCAGGGAGATTCAGGTGGGCCTCTGGTCTGCCCCATTGATGACCGTATGGCTCTGGTTGGCGTTGTGAGCTGGGGCCTTGGCTGTGCCGAAAAGAACAAGCCTGGTGTTTATGCTCGCGTCTCTCACTTCCTACCCTGGATCCAGGCCCACACAGGTCTTCCTGGTCCCATCTGAGGAGACCCTAGGAAGCTTAGGAAGGAGAAGGCCATGCTACTCCCTCTTGCCCTGATGTCACCATTTGTGCCTCGGATTCATCTCTACCAGGCACAAAGATCCTGAGAAGACTTTCTCTAGAGAGATATTCTCTATATGTGGGCTTCCTGCCAGGGAATACAAAAACAGATTTCACCTTCAGGTTGGGGCATAGGCACTAGCTATCTTGGACCTCTTGGCCAAGATGGTTGGATGGTGGGGAGGGGTAGGTACCTGGTCACCAGAGTCAGAGGCAGATGTTTTAGAGTTTTCACAGAGATTTTAGGCCCCTAAGAAGATCTGGTTACTTACTAATGGTGAATCCCAAACTGTATCTGGAGAAGAAGTCAGCTCTCCAGAGCAACCTGCCTTCACCATGGAGCCCAAGTCCAGATGCTTGCAAAATACAATTATGACTTGAACTCTGAGCTCAGGGCCCTGAGTTCATGGGACTATGGCCAGTGTGGAAATAGATATCAGTGGTGGGGAACCTAGTGAGATAATGGGAGGGGTCCATGTACTCCCAATGGACTAGTCGGGAGGTAGAATGTTTGTGACCCTCTGCCCATGGCTTTGAATGTGACTATCTGTGTGAGCACTGAAATGTTCTTTGGTCTTGGGATGTGGGCATGTACCTGGGTGCTTTCCCTGGCAACAGTCCTAGTCTTACCCCTGCTCTCCTGAAGTGCCCTCCTCAGTCCTGTTATGAGCGGGGCCAGGGTGACTGTGACCGACACTGAATGTCTAGGTTTCTCCCAAATCCTTATTCCTCTTCGATAATTACCCTCCCTGCTTATCCAAATCTTACTATGTGACGTGAGGGCCGGCCCCTTGGACTGGATATTTAATAATTATTTTTGTTATTTATTTTTATTTTTATTTTCATAGTACCACTTGAGCATCATCAATAAAAACATTTCCTTCTTCTGAAAGACTTTGGTTCTCTCTTGGGGAGGGAGGGGATGGAAAATGATAGCAGGTCCTAAAATGAAATGAGTTACTTCATGAGGTAATGAGTTTCTCATTTCTGAGGTATTCAAGAACACTTGAAGGTGCTCTAAAAGGAAAGTGGCTGCATTGGACTAAATAAATTTTGAAATCTTTTCTAACAAAAAGATTCTCCGATAGAGCTATTTCCGTAAGAGGAATCATCAGAACCATATATCTGCTTCAAAAATTAAAAGGAAGTAATACCAGCAGCTGTCACCATTACAGTCACATGGTTTAACCCCTAGTTGGAAGATATCCTAACTCCCATCCTGAGCCCAAGCCTATGACCTCTGCCCAGAATCACCTATTCATGATTTAAAAGCCTTCTGTTCCCTAAACAAGTAAAGAGGTTCAGAGAAGGAACTTAACCAACTCTACCTGGTACATTCTTCCTTTTAACAGATGGGAATACTGAGACCCTTAATGCAAGCCACAGTCAAGCAGAGGGGGACTCTGGGATCAGGCTGCCATGCCAGCTAAACACCAGCTTCTGCTTGTCAAGTCTCTCAAAGGAACGACTCCCAGGTTCACCTGGGGAGGTTGAGCAGACATTGCGCAGACATACCTTGGGCAGGCAGAGGGAGGGATTGAGACCAGGGAGTGAGTATTCAGCCAGCAGCTGGGGAGTTCCTGACCTAGGGAGGGCTCGGACTTCCTAGACACCACAATCACCCTAGGATTCCAAGGGAGGATGTTCTAGGATCAAAGACTGAGCCCCCAGTTTGTGTCAAACAATCAACAACTAGGCACTGAGTAAGACACTGTCAACATCCTGCGCTCCTTTAGCCAGAGTTCCTAAAAACACAATTCTCTGTATACCATATACCTGGAACTGGGAGATACAGCTTATCCACGATATTGATGGGAGGATAGACCAACCTCTGTACCTACTCCCTCCTGCCCCCCCCCCCCCAGGGGAGGAGCCATGAGGATTGGATCATTAGCTTTGAGAGATGGTGGTGAGTAGGAGGTTGACAAGGTACCGGTCTCTGAATGAATCTCTGATGTTTCTAGGGGTAAGTTGCAGGGGACTCAGTACCCTCTTCTGCTTCATATTTTTAGATGGCTCATATGACTCCCACTAAACCACTCAGATTCTTCCCTCTGGTGTGGGACTAGAGTTGGTTGGGTTTTTGGTACTGCAAGAACTTGCTCAGGAAAGACCCAGGGAGCAGCCAAGGAGCCCAGCCCAGCCTCTTTCTATTCTGTCTTCCCAGGGGGCCAGGAACCATCCTGTCCAGGCAAGAGCAGCTTGGGTGCCAGGGCTTTGTAGAAACTGAAAACAGGAAATGTGAGCACCAGGGGACAGGTTGAGCAATGAGGCAGTAAACACCCTTTGTAAGCTCTTTCTCAGTCTACCCTACTACTCCTTCCCAGCTGCCTCTAACATCTTGTTTGGCAATTGCTAGAAGTCAGCCACTTCCCAAAAGAACCACTTTCCAAGAACTTGCTTCCTTGCTTCAGATGAAACTAGATCCCATTTCCAAGCAGCCTTCTCCCAGAGTAGGAGATGGGGAAAGCAGATGCCTGCCTTTTGAAGGACTTCTGGGCTAATGGTAAAGTTTATTGAGACTTCAAATAGTTCCCCCACATACACCCCACCTCAAACCTAGATCTCTATTCTGCTTTGAAGGACTACCCCAAAAGGAGGCTATTTTGTGCAACTAAGTTCAGAATCTAACATCATTCTTGTGCTAACCTCGATACTTTCTGCTGCAATCTGGATTCCATTGCAACTATTTCCGTTTTCCTCTCATTACATCCTCATTGAAGACTCAGTGGCCTTCTCCACTCCCTGGTCTCTAATTTGGTCTCCATTCATGCTCTACTCTCCACCGTACCCCCTCCTCTTCCAGAAGGAAGCATCTGGGAGCTGAGAAGTCGGACTGTCCATTTGGATCAAACATAGGAGAGAGGCGGTGATGGAGCGGTTGAAGCCCCAGACGCAGAGCAAGGAGGGAATGTTGTGATGTCACAGCAAATCTGGGAGGAATCATATAAAGGAAGGCAGCAGCATGAATTGGGAAAGAAGAATTGAACCTGAGACCTCTGGTTCGAAAACTTAAGCAGGAAGAGGTCAACCAGAAGCGAACTCTCCTCCCTCAAATTCTTCCGGAACGCTTGGTCTCTATTTCTCCTTCGTGCCTATTACATTCTAGCTGGCATCACATGATCTTAGATCTAAAACTGTAAGAGACTTCAGAAGCCGTCGAGTTCCAACTCCTCGTTGTACAGATGAGGAAACTGAGGAACGCAAAGCTTAGGTGACTTGCTCAAGGTCACATGGGTATTAAGCGGCAGAGCCCAGATTTTCCCTCTGTGAATTATTTCCTATTTATCCTAGATATAGCTTGCTTTGTATATATTTATTTACATGTTGTCTCCCCATTAGATTGTAAGCTCCATGAGAGCAGAAACTGTTTTTTTTTACTTCTTTTTGCATCCACAGTGCTTAGCCCATAACAGGAGTTTAATAAATGTTTATTGAATGAATGAATGAATTTGAACCTCTAAGTTTAATCTTCTTTTTACTGTACCTTTCTACCTCCTTTTGGACTTACATTCTTCCTGCCCCCTCACATTCCACTAGAAGGTCGTTCCTCCTGGGAGAGATATTTCTTATTTATCTCCAGATCTAGCACATTACCTGGCACACAAAGCAGGCATTTAAACATTTGTCCACCTGAGTTGAACTGAATATAAATTTGGCTAGCAAGATCAGAGGAGAGTTGATAGTTGAAGGATCTAAAAAAAAACAAAATGTTCAATGGTATGAACAACTCCTGATGTGGAGACTCCATCCACTAAGAATAGCAACTTTTTGGTTAAATCTTAGTTTTAGAGAAATGGCTGGGAACACAAAGATGTTAATTTATTTACCAAAGTTCATACAAATAGGATCAGAGTAGGACTTGAAAGCTTTCTAGCCACTGCTGCCTCCCAACTACAGCCATAGATAAATCTATGGAGTAACAGAAATTTGTCTTCACTGACCTCGTCTTTTCTGTAACTTTTCCTCTCCCTTTCCATGTCTCTCCTCTGAGCAGAGGTCCTGCTCTATGGAGTAAAAGAAACTTGTCTTCACTGACCTCTTCTTTTTTGTAACTTTTCCTTTACCTTCCCATGTCTGTCCTCTGAGCAGAGGTCTAGTGTCCTTTTGTCCAGGACAAAAAAGTCGAATTAATTCGTACTATGGTGTCAATGACTTAATAGTTTATCCAAATGAATTAATAAGGAAAGATGGAATGTCAAGCATCTGTGCAGGAGAGATTTTCCTGGGCTCCCAAATCACCTTGTAACTTTCCACCTCTTTGCAAGGTCAAACATCCATGGCCCTGCCTAGCCTGGGAAGGGAGCAGGAAAGAGTTTTTCCATACCCTTCACGCCTGTGTAAGTGTAAAACTTCCACTGATGGTCATTCCAATAACAACCTCAAGCCACTTCCAATCCTGTGACTGTGGTTCTGACTCTGACTTCTCCAGAATCTCCCCTACCTTGTGACACATTGTCATTAGTTTAGGGGAAGGAAGTTTTTGTGACTTGGGTAGTGTCTGTTGGAAAGAGAGAGGGGGAGAGAGAGAGAGAGAGAAAGACAGAGAGAGAGAGACAGAGAGAGAGACAGAGAGAGAGAGAGACAGAGAGAGAGAGAGTACTTTTTTTTTTTTTGGTGAGGGCAATTGGGGTTAAGTGACTTGCCCAGAGTCACACAGCTAGTGAGTGCTATGTGTCTGAGGCTGGATTTGAACTCAGGTCCTCCTGACTCCAGGGTCTGTGCTCTATCCACTGCGCCATCTAGCTGCCCCAGAGAAAGTACTTTTCAAGAGATTACTCTGGAACCCAGAAATGGGTTTGGTCATATAATAACAATAGATGGGAGCAGCTAGCTGGCACCATGCCTAGAGTGCTGGACCTGGAGTCAGAAAGAACCGAATTCAGTTCCTGCATCAGGCACTTACCAGCTGTGTGATTCTAGGCAAGTCATTTAACCACTCCCAGCCTCAGTTTCCTCACCTGTAAAATAGGTTGGTATGAGGATCGAATGAGATGATATTTGTAAAGCAATTTGCAAATCTTAAAGATCTATGTAAATGCTAGCTTTTATTATTTGTATAGCACTTTACAATTTACAAAGGATAGCGTAGGAATCTTCTCATTTGACTCTTTTTATGTAATCTCTCTGAGCTTCAGTTTCTTCCTCTTCAAATAGGGGTAATGATTAATAGTACCTATGTCACCAGAGAAGTAAATGAGTTAACGTATGTAAGGGTTTTTTTTTTTGTTTGTTTGTTTGTTTTGTTTTATTTGCAAATCTAAAGGCACCCTGTAAGTGTGAGCTGTTGTTACTTCCATAACCTAGCCAAGGAGAGGTCACCAGCACATGGTCACTGCTGAGTTCTGATTCTGACACCATGAGCTGCTAGAGGGTGACTGGGTCCTGAGTGTATGACTAGTCTTGGTGGGCACGGAACCTGATTCTTCCATATTCCTTTCTGGGATCCACTCTGTCTCCTTCTAGGGGATCTGTCCAACATGCTGGAAGCCTTCTTATAACATTGTGGTTATGAATGCAATTCTCTCTCCTTTTCCCTTGGTCTAGCCATATGACCAATCCATTTCCTTTTTCTAGTCATACATGACTTAGATAATAATAGTGTACTAAAAATGATTTAATCAAGCAACCACCTTGGATTTGTGATTTCATTAGTGCGAGTGCCCCTCTACAGGGCTTACTTCAACCTTTTTTTAGCTTAGTGAATGGTCATTGGGAGTTACTGTAATGGAGATTTTACAAGGTCTCTCTACCTCTAATCCCCCACCCCCTAAACTCAGCAATTATCATTCTTCCCTTTTAAAATACATCCAATTAAATGTTTCATAGGTTTTAACATTATGACAATAGCCTCTAGCAACTTAATATTTTCACAGTATCCAAATCAAAAGGAGTTAAATTCTCCAATGACAAAATTTTATCATCCTCTTAACAGCATTTCTTATAGAATGTGTATGTGTGTGGGGGGGAAGAATGCAAGAAAATTTAGGAACACAATAATAACATTCACAATGTCATGAATTTAAAACAGGAATTAAAACTTAGTAGTAATCAGATGACATCAAATCAGTCAAATGAATTTCCAAATTATCTTACATAGAAAATCATTCAGGGCAGCTAGGTGGCACAGTGGATAGAGCACCTACCCTGGAGTCAGGAGGACCTGAGTTCAAATCTGACCTCAGACACATAAT
This sequence comes from Vombatus ursinus, assembly GCF_900497805.2. Classification (NCBI taxonomy): domain Eukaryota; kingdom Metazoa; phylum Chordata; class Mammalia; order Diprotodontia; family Vombatidae; genus Vombatus; species Vombatus ursinus. The sequence continues at coordinate 4,661,864 of NW_020940527.1, forward strand.
ACTTCCTAGCTGTGTGACTCCTGGCAAGTCACTTAACCCCGATTCCTCACACACACAAAATAATAAATAAGTAAATAAACAAATAAAAAGAAAAAAAAAGGAAAATCATTCATCTTACTACCTTTGGCATTTTATATTAATCGTGCCTAAAATCCAGTACAGAGTTATCCAGCATGGAGTAAATTCATTCAATTAAAGAAATAACAGCAATTAACATTTACATAGTGCTTACCAAATGCCATGTCAAGTCTACTTAAGCACTTCACAATCATGTGATTCTCAGAACAACCCTAGGTGGTGGGGCTATTTTTATCACTTTTATAGATTAGCAAACTGAAGTAAACAGAGATGAGATTACTTGTCTAAAATCACTCAGGCCACAAATTTCCGGAGACTGGATTTTTTACTAATATTTTTCTTGAACCATGTTCTTTTGCCTTATTGCCAAACTGCATTATAATTTAATTTCAGGACAAACATCAAATAAGGCACAAAATCGAAATTTGAATTTTCCCAAGGGCCATGTACTCCTAACTTCACATTATAGGGCCTGTTACTTTAGTGACAAACATTTAAAGTTGCAGTCTTGTGTACCCATCCCCCCATAAAATCATAAGGATTTTATATTCCTCACAAAGCAGCTACAATAATGGGTATATTATTTTCTAATGGTCCTCCAAGGACTGGATTTTAATATACTATCTTCAAATAATTTCATGTTTCAAATATATTACTATATAAAAATGCACAGCAGAGAACAAAAGAAAACATACAAGGAAGCAAAAAAAAAAAAAGATGGACAGCTCTGAATACAATTTGTAGTATTTATAATACGGGCTTTCTTGTTTTTGTGTTTTTTTGGTGAGGCAATTGGGGTTAAGTGACTTGCCCAGAGCCATACAGTAATATGGGCTTTCTTGAAACGTAAATTTATTGCTGTATATTGTGAATCCTCTCTTATGTTCTCCTATGCACATGACAATCCTTTTTTTCTTTTCTTGTCTTGCATTTAAGTTTCAATATTTAAGTTTATGTTTCTTTTTTCTTATTGTATATTTAAGTTTTAGTTTTAAGTTTAAAATAAATTAATTAAACAATTTTTAAAAACCCAAATATATTACTACAGTGTCCATATCATAAATAATAGCCACATAGTGTTTCTAATATCCTTCTTATCAAATACCTTGTGGTGACATTTCTGATTTACCCAAACAATTAAGTTTTATTATTCACAGAAGTAACACAAAGCTTTTTTTCCAAATTAAATTTCACTTAAATTCAAGTTGCTCTCTCAAGTTGCTGTTCTTCATGGGCAAGAAGCAAGACAGTTCTTGACAAATTCAAACTGTAAACTTGCTTTGAAATTTAGCCCAAAATGACTTCCCTTTCTTTAACCTGTGGTTATATAATGTTGAATAGCTCTCAGGGGATGGGGGTGGAGATGTTGGTTCAGAATTTCCCTTCCTTTGTCCTTTCTCTCTCTCTCTCTCTCTCTCTCTTTCTTTTTTTTGGCTATGCAATGGGGTTAAAGTGACTTGCCCAGAGTCACACAGCTAGTAAGTGTTAAGTGTCTGAGACCAGATTTGAACTCAGGTCCTCCTGACTCCAGGGCCAGTGCTCTATCTAGTTGCCCCTCCTTTGTCCTTTCTCCCATATACATCTATGGCCATGTTCCTAAGTTCATCTATACCCTTCTAATGTCTCTTAGGACAGAAAGGATAGATATGCAACTTAATTCTCATCAGGGATTGATTGATAAAAGCAGAGATAATAACTTCTGCATCATATGATTGGGTGGTTCTAGCTCTGCCCAGTGCTTTTACATAATCTGTTATAAACATGGGTAGGAGTCTCATTTTCTCCTTGACAAGTTGCTTGAAATCTACTGCAATTAATAACCGTACCTAAATTGGGGAGTCTAATACAATTTACAGCAAAATTTCTAATTGCAAAACACACACCAATTCAAAAATTTCTTTCTAAATTGATTTGTACTGAACTTTAATTTGTAACATTCTCAAGTACATACTGAGATACAGTCTTCTAATAAAATTTATTTACTTTTTAGTTGTTCCCTGATTTACATAAACTTTTCTCTTTTTCATGAACCCAGGAAAGAGTTAACAATTAAACTCTTCATCTCAAGGTGGATGCCAGAGTCTATTCTTATGCGTTGGCACTGAAACAGGTCAATGCAAAACCCTTTTAAGTGTCATTCCTGAAATTCTGAAACTGACCAAGACTCACCTCTATGTTTTTATAAATGAGGCCAATCTTTCACAGTTTGGACTTTGTATTCACGTGGCTAATGTAGGTTTTGAATTAACTTTTTCATAACATAAAGGTAATATAGAAAGCAAACAACAACAATTAAGTTCTTAAGTGCCAAAGCTATTCAAATTGTCAGTTACAACCTATTTTTTTTTCTTCACTTTGGAGTTTCACTGACACAACTTTCAAAGTTTTGTTGTTATTGTTCAGTTGTGTCTGATCCTTTATGATCCCATTTTAGGTTTTCTTGGGAAAGATACTGGAGTGATTGGCTATTTCCTTCTCCACCTCATTTTACAGATGAGGAAATTGAGGCAAACAGGGTTAAGTGACTTGCCCAGGGCCACACAGCTAGTGAGTGTCTAAGGCTGGATATGAACTCAGAAAGATGAGTCTTCCCGACTCCAAGCCCAGCATTCTATCCACTGTACCTCCTAGTAGCACTTTCAAACTAGCTTCTTTCTAATCAGTGAAATGACCTTCCTCTTGTAGCTGTAAAACAATAAATCTGTTACTCTCCAGGGGAAGAGTGATAAAAAGTCCATGCAACATTCACAGTTATGTTCTTAATTTCCTTAAAACAAATTCTAAAGAATGTTAACCCAAACTCACTAAAATATTCCAGCATTTATAAAAACATTCCAACCACAATTTGGAAATTCACAATAGAGAACCTATATTTAAATCACAAACTCAGTTTCTAATTAGTCTACAATGTCTTAAATTATGTGGTCTGAGGGAAAAGATTCCTTTTCTTCTTATTTGTCTTTCTCTCTGCACTCTCAAAACTTGGCCAAAGCTTAGAAATATATAGAGAAAGGGAAACTGTCATTCTCAAGACTTAGAGTACTCCACAGAAAGGTTCACATTCTTTTTCCCAGGAAAAAGTCCACCTGCAACGTTAGAGATAGTGGACCAGACTTCTTTGGATAACAAACCAGATAGGTTTCAAGGGTAAGAGATTTCCTTGACAGAAGAATAGAACAGTGACTAATAAGAGAACTGGATTTCTAAACTTGGCTCATTACAAGACAACTGAATTTCTGATTACTTTAGTAACTGAAAAATGTATTATGCTGGATCCATTATCTAGTAGTGGGCTTTTCCAAACTTGTGTAGGCTGGACCTCCAATAAGAGACAGTCTATGGCTGGATGCATACTTGAAATCTTGACAGGACCTGCCAGATTTTATGCTCCATTGACAGAGCTACCGAAAACCCCAAGTCACCTCCATGTCACAATGGGGTAATGGAAGATGGTTTTACCAAGTCAAAAATCTCCATCTCTGTCACTGAATCAAGTACGGTGTAATGGAAGGAGCTCTGAACTTGAAGTCAGAAGACTTGGGATTGGATCGCGGCTCAGCTGCCTCCTACCTTCACTCTCTCTTATCTCCCACATCTATTCAATTATATTCTACCTCCACAACATCACTGGCATCTCTCCCTTCCCTCCACTCATAATGCCGCCATCATTATCACCTCTTACCTAGACTCCATTAGCAAGAGGCTCCATTAGAATGTGAAATCCTTGAGAACAAGGGTGATCTTTTGCCTTTCTTTGTATCTTAAGACCTTTGCACAGTGCTTGGCATACAGTAGGTATTCAATAAATGTTGCTGATTGCCTGAATAATTGGTGTCCCTGCCTCCAGTCTCTTCGCTGTCTAATCCATATTCCATGAAACTGCCAAAGTAATTATTCCTATAGCATGGGTATGACCATGTCATTACTGTAAGATCCAATACAACTCTTCTATCTGGCATTTTTTTTCTTTTTTTGGCTAGGCAATGAGATTAAATGACTTGCCCAGGGTCACACAGCTAGTAAGTGTCAAGTGTCTAAGGCGGGATTTAAACTCAAGTCCTCCTGACTCCAGAGCTGGTGCTTTATCCACTCTGCCTAACTGTCCCAATCTGGCATTTTTAACAGCAACAACAACCCTTTATTTGCAAAGCACTTTATGAATGTTATCTCATTTAATCCTCACAACAACCCTGTGAGGTAGATGCTATCATTATTCCTGTTTTACAAACGGAAAACCAAGGCTGAGAGCAATTACATGACTCCCCCAAGTCACACAGTTGGTAAATATCTGAGGTAGGATTTGAACTCAGGTCTTCCTGATTCAAGTCCAACACTCTATCCATGGCACCAGCTAGCTACCATCACAAGCTGGCTCCAGTCTCTCCTTCCAGACTTAGATCTTAGATCACCTCCTCTCATTTGCCCCAAGGTCCAACCAAACAGGCTTACTTGCTGTCCTTCACTGATGACATCACATTTTCAATCTCCATGTCTTTACACAGGTTGTCCCCAATTGCCGGAAGGTGCTCCATTCTCTAAGTGAATCCCTAGCTTCCTTTAAACCTCAGCTCCAGAACTATCTCCTGTATGCATGATATCTTTTCTGATGCTCTGAGCTTGAAATTGCCTTTTATTTATTTTACACTTTGTATATAGTTTGTGTTTCTCTCTCTATAGATGTATGTTTATATGTACATGTATGTGTGTGTATGAGTGGGTATACACACATTTCTTTGGAATGTAAATTCCTTGAGAGCAGGCATTTTTTTTCCCTTTGTGTCTCTGGCATCTGGCACATAGTAGGTACTTATTGATTGACCTATTTCTGTGTGACCTTGGGAAGGCCACCTCACTGCTTTCAGCCTAGGTTTCCTTGTCTGTAAATGAGGAGATTAGAGTATATCATCTTTTAGATCCCTTTCAGGCTTAATCCTATGATCCTGCCAAAACACAAATGTCTAATCTTAGTGGAAAGTCCATATAAATACATACATGTAAATTGTTTATGAACCAAACTAATCTGTATAAAAGTTCTTTTGTAGCCACTAAGTAACCGATTAAAAGAATCAAGTCCTGCAACTAGGCAAAAAGACTATCTTATGATGCCATTAGCAACTGGACATCTGGCCGGATAAGAATTCTAATAGTCTACTATGCCCTGAGACATCACCAGATGCAGAACCAAAAAGGAAGAAACATGAAGTTAAAAGGTATGTTCCTCAAATGTTCAAATCCAAGCTGGCTTCTTACTGGCCACAGACTATGTGACCTTAGACAAGTCATTTAGATCCACCTGTAAAATAAAGAAGGTGGATTAGATGATCTCGAAGGTTTGTGTTGGCTCTAAATCCTGTGATTCCAGGGTTCAGTGGGGGGGGGGAGCGGAGATTATTCTAAGTTCAGGAAACAAAGAAAAGGGCTTGTGAGAGAGGAGGCTAAGAGAAAGTAATTAGGTTTATTTGACTGAAGTAAAGCTTGCTATTATGAAGATCTCCGGAGTTGAAGAGGCAATATTTGAAGGGGCTTTGGAACCCAATCACAGACAAGGAAGACACCAAAAGCATCCTTGGTGCTGGTTTGATCTGATCTCTCCTCCAACTCTTTGATCTCACATTTGCTCTGGTCACCAGGTGCTTGCATGATTGCCACTTCCACTGACTATTCATCTGGTTCCTACACCTGCCTCTTGTCTTCTCCCTTCCCCTACACAATTCCATACAGAGAAGGGACCCTTCCCAGAGACCTTCTATAGAAACTGCATTTTCTGTGAGATGCCACCAGAGGCTGGACCCCTACTGGTGCATGTTCACCAACAAATAATAAGTAAGGACTGAATAAGAGTGTATATATGAAAATGAATGGTGTCTCTGCATGTTAGTATTGTTGAGGCTTCTTAGTAGATCTTTCGTTGTTCATTTTTTCTTCTGTCATGTTCAACTCTTCATGACCCCTTTTTGGGGGTTTCCTGGGCAGAGATACTGGAGTGGTTTGTCATTTCCTTCTCCAGCTCATTTTACAGATGAGGAAACTGAGGCAAACAGGGTAAAGTGACTTGCCCAGGGCCACACAGCTAGGAAGTGTCTGAGGCCGGATACGAATTCAGGAAGACTAATCTTTCTGACTTCAGACCTTGCACTCTATCCACTGAGCCACCTAGCTGCTCCCAATAGATCTTTAATAACCAACATAAAGTACTTTCAAAAGTCAGAATTCCATGTCATTTGGTGATTTGTCCCAAACTTTCCCTTCTCTGACTTCAAAAATTTAGTAACTGTCAGAGCCTCACAGCCTTTGATTGCCAGGGTCCCACAACCTCTGATACAGTCTCATGAAGGACAAGTTCAGAAGGTGTCATACATGGTGCTGTCACTGACCTAGTGACATGTTCTCTGAACCTCAAACCACAGGCAGCTTAGCCTGGCACACAAGACGTCTCAAGGGATACGCACAACACAGAGGAACAGAGAGATGCAGTGTGGGAGCCAACCAGCCACACCAGCCCACTGCTGCTCTATCTCTCTGACTGTGACAGCAAAGGGACCTCACCTTGGCTGACCAGCTCCCTCACAACCTCATGTTCCCTCTTTCTCCTCCTCCATCTGTCTTTTTTTCCTCCCCTGCTCTTTCTTCTTTCCTTCTTTCCTTCCTTCCTTCCTTCCTTCTTTCCTTCCTTCCTTCCTTCCTTTCTTTCTTTCCTTTCTCTTCCTTCCATTCTTTCTTTCTTTCTCTTCCTTCCCTTTTCTCTCTCCTTTCTTCCTCACCCTCATTTCTTCCCCCCTCAAGAACAATCAGTTCAGGGGCAGTTAGGTGGTGCAGTGGATAGAGCACTAGCCCTGGAGTCAGGAGAACCTGAGTTCAAATCTGGCCTCAGACACAAAACACTTATTAGCTGTGTGACTCTGGGCAAGTCACTTAACCCCACTTGTCAAAACAAAAAACAAACAAAAAAACAAAACAGAACAATCAGTTCTACAACAGGAGACCCAACCAATCACACCAGTCAAGAAACTAAGCTTCTCCATTTATCAGCTAGTTTTTCTAGTCTCCCGATCAGCGACCTTGCTTTTCTTCACTGCAAAGGGGACACAGAGAAACAAATGAAAAGGATACTGAGCAAAGTGAGACAACTGAGAGTGAAGAAATGATGAGAGAAAGTTGGTAAGGTTAATCAGGGAAGACTTCTGGAAGAAGTGAGCTTTAATCAGAGTTGGAAGGCAGTAGGGAGAAGCCGACAGTGTGGAAAGCATTCTAGATTTGAATCCCTGTTACTACCTGTGTGAACTTAAGTAAGTCACGGCCTTTCTGAGCCTCAGTTTCTTCACTTGCAATATGAAAGGATTGGATTAGTTCAGGGATTCTAACCTTTTTTTAGTTCATGGGCCTCTTTGGCAGTTAAGGAAGCCTATGAACCCCTTCTCATAATAAGGCTTTTAAACTCATAAAATAAAACTCATGGAATTACAAAGGAGGCCAATTATATTGAAATACAGCTTTCAAAATATTAAAAAACAAACAAATTCATGCACCCCGGGTTAAGAAACCCTGGACAAAATCGTTGATCTCAGAGGCCCCTGCCAGGTCTAAATCCAATGATTCTAGGATTCTGTGGGGAGATAGTCTCAGGTTCAGGAAATGAAAAAAGGCTTATGAGTGAGGAGGCTGAGGAAGAATAATTAGATTGGTTTGACTCAACCAGAGGTTGGGGGAGACTCAGAAGTTTTTAACCTGGGCTTCATGAACTATATCTATATCCATATCTATATACAGGTATCCCTTCCACATCCCAACTTTCCCCATTGCAGTTTTGATATGTTGCGGGTTGGAATAAGGAATTAAATGGGAATTTTGGGGGAGTTTTGTGGAACCCACAGATGACATGAGAAAGCCAGAAGATGACACAGAGCCTATCACCAAATTCTTAACCCAACTTTTACAATAATGTACTATAAACACCCCATAAAAGAAAAAGAAAAAATTCAAACTTCTCTGGTTTGAAGGGAGGGCCAAAAAATTTTACACAGATTTTCCAGGTCAAATAGAGTGCCTCGCCCTCATGTACTTAATATGTATATAATTTATATGTAATGTATATATAATATATACTTAATATGTACATATAATATGTATATATTTATATATTAAATGCTTTAAATTCGTATCTACATATATAACTATATTAATATAATTGATTTCTTTTGTAATCCTGGATATGTTATTACATACATTTAAAAACATTATACTGATAAAGGGTCCATCAGCTTCAACCAGACTGCCAAATGGATCCAAGATAAGACAAACAGTTGCTATAGAGGAAAATCTGCACAATTGAAGACACAATGTTTGGAGGTACCTTGAAACCCAAGCTCAGTTAGAGAATCTCTGATGAGAAGAGTCTCCAAGGAAGATGCCAGGAGTCCTCGGGGCTGCTCTGATCTGGACATCTCTCCTCCAACTCTTTGATCTACCATCTGATGAGTGGCAGCTGGGTGTTAGAGTAGGTAAGTCTCTGGGCCAGAAGCCACAAGACCTGAGTTCAAATCTAGCCTCCGATACTTTCCAGTTACATGATCTTAGGCAAGTCACTTAGCACAGTGCCTGGCACATAGTAGAAGCTATATAAAATGTTATTATTATTGTCATCATCATTATTATCATTATTATTATTATTATCCTGTGTTTGAGTAGCTGATACCTCATTGATTACTCTCCTGACCCCTGCCCCTCCCCAATACACCTGTGAGGGCCTGGGGCACATGAGGAAGGAACAGAGGCAGAGCCTTTCATCAGCAGGTCAGGTTAACTAGAGGAGAGTGAAGTCAAATAGGCATTGTCCAGGGTGTCCTGAGGTTCCTGGCGAATTATAGGACTAGTTTTTTTTCTTTTCTTTTAAAGGCATTATACAAAGGAAGGAAGGGAAGGGTGGAGTTAAAAAGACAGTGGACAAAGATAGGGGAGGGGATGATTGATCTTATGCCAAGAGACTTGGGTCCTTTGCCTGGGGCCCCCATGCTCAGTCATAAAGTTGTAGAATATGAAAGCTAGGAAAAACATTAGAAATTATTTAGTCCAATCCTAGGGCACAGTTTAGAGACTCCATAGACCGAGGAGGGAGGAAAGAGTTCCACACCACACCCTTAGGGTCCTCAACCTTTACCCCAGGGCAGATAGATGTGTAATGTTTTGGCTAGTTCTTCTTCCTCCCTCACACCTGTGTGGTGACTCAGGCCCTCCAGGTAGTGCCCAACCCAGAAGGGAAGTGACTAAACAGCAAAACTCTACTGGGACTGGGCTAAAAGAGGAGGGAAATGAGGGAAGCGTAGTTGGGTAGCTAGATTTGATCCTTTTCCTCTCTAAGGTCTCTCTAGGAGCTGGAAGAAAGGGTGAGGCCATTTGCGTGTGGTGGTCCTCAAACCTTTTCTTCCCCCATATCCCCTCCCCCAGCAGGATGTCCCTTAACTTCCAGCCTCCTTCTCTACCCTGGGAGTAGAAAGGAAGAAGAGGAAGTATTTGAAGCAAGTTCCAGGGGGCTATGAAGAAAAGAAGGGAGAATACCAGACTACCCAGACATACCTCTCCCTTGGGAGTCATCTTATTAGATGAGTTATAGTTATATATAGAGAAAAAAAGGTGTGTATGGGAGCTGGGGCTCATCTCAACAACTTCCAAAGCCTTGAAAGTCCAGGAAAGTTGAGGCAAAGAAGATTGGGTAGCATGTGGGCAGAATCAGCCAGAACAGATGACTTTCTAGGGGATACACCTGCCCCTGTTGAAGTGAAGTTAACTGGGAAATGCAAATGTGCTCAATTTTCCTGGAAAGCCATTTGACAGCATGCAGTGATTGCCATAAAGTGTAGGGGATCCAGGCAAGAAGGAAAATACAAAGGATATATGGCAATTTGGAAAACCCATAAGAAATCAGACGAAGTAGAAAAAATAAAACCAGGAATGCAACAGGCGCATTGATTGCAACTATTTAAAATATCTGAATGCACAATCGTTGTTGTCTGTCCTTCTTGGAGAGGACCAATGACATCAGGAGGGTGACGTCTTGACCTGCAAGTGAACTGGATTTAAGTGAGGCAGAGCTAAATGTACAATCATAAGAATCAGATGAAGTCCTAGAATTAGCTATGGATTGTTGATTCGTTTTTCAGTCTTGTCTGATTCTCCATGACCCGATTTGGGGTTTTCTTGGCAAAGATAATGGAGTGCTTTGCCATTTTCTTCTCCAGCTCATTTTAAGGATGATGATACTGAGGCAAACAGGGTTAAGTGACTTGCCCAGGCTCACAGATCTAGTAAGTGTCTGAAGCCAGATTTGAACTCAGGAAGACTCATCTTCCTGATGCCAGGCTCGGGGAAAGGAGAGGGGGAAAGACTCTGTCTAATGGGCCACCAAGCTGCTAATAGTTTCTGATAGGTTTGTGTTAATTTCCCAATGTCTGTCTCTGTAATTTTGACAGTATGGGCACTCACTCCACAATCCTGCATCTACAACCCCTCTATACCTGAGCTGACGGGCTTTGAGACCCAAAAAATTCATCATTCTATAGCCAACTTGGTGATGAGATTCTCTGAACTTCGGCTGGTCTTTCAACGTACAGTTGATCACCAGGCATGTATGATTTTTTTGTTACAAATTTTTTAAATGCAGAAGAGTGGGAGGAGCATGACCAGCTTGGTTAAGTTACTCATCTTCCATGGGACCAAGATCCTCAACTCTATAATGAAGGTCTAACCTGAACTAGATGGCATACAAAAGTCCTTTCTGGTTCTGTCAATGATCTTATTCTAACCTTGCAGAACTAATGCTGGACCTGATGGAGCGTCAGCACTGTCAGTCCTGTCCAGCATCGAGGCATGAATCCTGGAGGGAGTTTGTCTCTAAAAGGATTAAGCTCCCCTTTCTCACTTTCTTTGACTTACCAAGTCTCCCACCCCAGAGGGAAAATTGCTTAAGGTTTAGATTATGGCTTGTGTCTAGGACTCTCCAAATCAGAGAGTGAAAGAGGTACTCAATGTACAATGTGAAATAGGACAGGGATAGGTAATTTATTCCTACACACGAAAGGACTGTTAAACACAGAACACTCCAAAGTGAGCATTAACAGAATAAATTAAACAGAATTCAGTAACTTGATTTATAACTACTGTTACACTCTGCTAGGAGGTGGAAGCTGATACTTGACATAAAGAAATGTGTAATACTACTAATTAGATATTTTCCATTTCATCTTGGCTTGGCATTGTCTATAAAACAGCCAAGCTTGGGCTAGTCCCATTCATGTCAGTGCTTGCCCTCTACAATTAATGGAGTAGTTGTCAGAGACATCTCAAACTTGCCTTCCCCCAGCCTCCATTCAACTCTATACTCCAAGGATACCTTTAAACCTTTCAAACTCATAAGGTCACCTCTAATCCTGAACACATTTGCCTCAGGATATATGTTCACCTAGAAGAACACAAAAAAAGGAAAAAGCATCCAAGGACTTTGAAGCAAGCTTTTCTAATTGCAAGTCTCATGGACCACCATGATACCAGGGTATAGAAGGAGGGGGGTGGTCCTTCCCCAACCCTCAATGGAGTCACATGATACCACCCTGAGACAGCCAGAAGCACTCTCTCTCTCTCTTTCTCTCTCTCATGATTTTGATGTATGAATAGGAGACATTTTATTGGAAGAGAGCTTTTAGGGAAATGTTTTGTTCTAGCAAATCAAACGCTTTTTTTAGGTTATACATTTGTAGTCATATAAAACATATTTCCACATTAGTCATGTTGTGAAAGAAAATACAGACCAAAAGAAAAAAAAACAAAACCTCAAGAAAAATAAAGTAAAAAAAGTATGCTTCAATCTATATTCAGACACCATCAGTTCTTTGTCTGGAGCTGGATAGCATTTTTCATCATAAATCCTTCAGAGTTGTCTTGGATCATTGTATTGCTGAGAATAATTAGGTCAGCCACAGCTGATCATCTTACAATATTGCTATTGCTTTGTTACGTTTCACTTTGCACCAGCTCGTGTGAGTCTTTCCAGGTTCTTCTGAGAGCATCCTGCTCATCATTTCTCATAGCACAATAGTTTTCCATCACAATCACATAGCACAATTTGTTCAGCCATTCCCCAGTTGATGGGCATCCCCTCAATTTCTAATTCTTTGTCCCCAGAAAAGAGCTGCTATAAATATTTTTGTACACACAGGTCGTTTTCCTTTTTGTTTTTGTTTTTGTTTTTTATCTCTTTTTGGATACAGACCTAGTAGTGGTATTGCTAAGTCAAAGGGTAGGCATGGTTTTATAGCCCTTTGGTCATAGTCTCAAATTGCTATACAGAATGGTCGAATCAGTTCACAGCTCCACTAAGAGTGCATTAATGTCTCATTCCCCCCACAGCCTCTCCAACATTTGTCATTTTCCTTTCCTGTTCGATTAGCCAATCTAATAGGTATGAGGTAGTATCTCAGAATTGTTTTCATTTGAATTTCTCCAATCAATAGTGATTTAGAGCAATTTTTTTCCCATATGGTTATAGATAGCTTTGATTACTTCATCTAAAAACATATTTTTGATCATTTATTAATTGGGGAATGGCTTTTATTTTTGCAAATTTGACTCTGTTCTCTATATATTTGAGAAATGAGGGCTTTGTCAGAGAAACTAGCTTCAAAATTTATTTTCACAGTTACAATTGCTAAATGTATTTCCTTCCATTCTATTTTCCTGCCCTGTTTATTCTATTCTCTCTCTCTCCTTTCATCCTGTCCCTTTTCAAAAGTGTTTTGCTTTTGACTACCCCTTCCTCCAATCTGCCTTTCCTTCTATCACCTCCTTCCCTCACCCTTCTCTTAACCCTTTTCCTTCCTACTTTCCTGTAGGGTAAGATAGAGTTCTATACCCAATTGAGTGTGTATGTTATTTCCTTTTTGAGCCAATTCTGATGAGAGTAAGGTTCACACACTCCTCCTCACCTCACCCCCCCTCCTCTCCACTATAAAAGCTTTTTCTTGCCTCTTTTATGTGAGATAATTTACCCCAATGATCCTCTCTTTCCCTTTCTCTCAGTGCATTCCTCTTTCTCACTCCTTAACTTTATTTTTTTAAGATATCATTTCTTCATATTCAACTCACATCTGTGACCTTTATCTATATATACTCCTTCTAACTGCCCTAATAATGAGAAAGATTTATGAGTTACAAGTATCATCTTCCCATGTTGGAATGTAAACAATTTAACCTTATTAAATCGCTTATGATTTCCTTTTTTGTTTGCCTTTTTATGCTTCTCTTGTACTTTCAAGTCAAATTTTCTATTCAGCTCTGGTCTTTTCATCAAGAATGCTTGAAAGTCCTCTATTTCATTGAATGTCCATTTTTCCCCTGCAGGATCATACTCAGTTTTGCTGGGTAGGTGATTCTTGATTGTAACCCTAGCTCCTTATCCTCTAGAATACTATATTCCAAGCCTTCCAATCTTTTACTGTAGAAGCTGCTAAATCTTGTGTTATCTTGACTGTGGCTACATGATACTTGAATAGCTTCTTTCTGGCTATTTTCAATATTTTCTCCTTAACCTGGGAGCTCAGAATTTGGCTATAATATTCCTGGGAATTTTCATTTTGGGATCTCTCTCAGGAGGTGATCAGTGGATTCTTTCAATTTCTATTTTACCCTCTGATTCTAGAATATCAGAGCAGTTTTTCCTGATAATTTCTTGAAAGATGATTTCTAGGCTCTTTTTTTGATCATGGCTTTTAGGTAGTCCAATAATGTTTAAATTATCTCTCTTGGATCTATTTTCCAGGTCAATTATTTTTCCAATGAGATATTTCACATTGTCTTCTATTTTTTCATTCTTTTGGTTTTGTTTTATTGTTTCTTGATTTCTCATAAAGTCATTAGCCTCTATTTGCTTAATTCTAATTTTTGAGGAATTATCTTCTTCAGTGAGCTTTTCTACCTCCTTTTCCACTTGGCCAATTCTGCTTTTTAAGATATTCTTCTCCTCATTGGCTTTTTGTACCTCCTTTACCATTTGGCCTAGTCTGTTTTTTAAGGTGTTATTTTCTTGGTATTTTTTGTGTCTCCTTTACCAAGCTGTTGACTCATTTTTCATGATTTTCTTGCATCACTCTCATTTCTCTTCCCAATTTTTCCTCTACCTCTCTTACTTGATTTGCAAAATCCCTTTTGAGCTCCTCCATGGCCTAAGACCAATTCATATTTTTCTTGGAGGCTTTGGATGTAGGAGTTTTGATTTTGTTATCTTCTTTTGAGTGTACATTTTGATCTTCCTTGTTACCATACTAACTTTCTATGGTCAGACTTTTTTATTTTGTTTGCTCATTGTCCTAGCCTATTTCTTTTTTTGACTAGGCAATGGGGTTAAGTGACTTGTCCAGGGTCACACAGCTAGTGTCAAATGTCTGAGGCTGGATTTGAACTCAAGTCCTCCTGACTCCAGAGCCAACACTCTATCCACTGTCCCACCTAGCTGCCCCCTACTTAGTCTATTTCTTGACTTTTAACTCTTTGTTAAAGTGGGTCTCTGCCTCCAGGGTGGAGGGCAAACTGTCCTAAGCTCCAACAGCTTGTACAACTGTTTTCAGAGATACTTCTAGGGACCTGTAAGTTTTCAGTTTTTCTGAGGTTGTATGATCTAAGGAGAGGTGTATTTACCATTCTCCTGGCCTGTGTTCTGGTCTGTGAGTGACCACAAGTACCCTCTTCTGCTCTGGAACTGTGATGAGGGTCCCAGCTCCATTGAAGCTGCAAGCCCTGGTGTGCTAGTGCTCCTCCTCACCCTGGGATTGCCACCCAGGACTGCAACCTGGATCCAAGTATGGGCAAAGCAACAGTGTCCTGCCTTAGTGCTAGCAAAGAGACTTCTATAATCTCCTTCTGACCAATTGTTTGACCCCCTTACTGTCTGTGGACTGAGACCTCTGAAAGCAGCTGTTGCCACTGCTAATTTAATGGCTCCCAAGGAATGCCCTGTGTTTGCTGGGGCCCAATCTGTGCTGGCAGGGACTGCACTGGACTGTGCTCCACTCTCACCCCAGTGAAACGGATCTTCCCTGCCAACCTTTTAAGTTGTCTTTAGCTGGAAAATTATTTCACCCCATCATTTTATTGGTTCTGCTGCTACAGGAATTGTTTTATAGCATTATTTAAAGGTGTTTGAAGGGATTTGGGGGAGAGCTTAGAGGAATCGCTGCCTTTTCTCTGCCATCTTCTCAAATGCTTTTTTTATGATCTCCCAATCAACCAACAATAAGCACAGAGATATCTTGTATTCTCTGTATCTTTTAGTGAATTTTATGATATATGGCTTACTATGGAATACTGCTTATGAAAACTTGTCTGTTCCTTAATAATGCTCTCATCAAGATCCACTTGGTATGTGTGCAGATGATTGCCATGAACATGTTAAATAGATGGGAAAGTAAGAATAGAGTTTATTATTAATCATTGATGTTCTCTCAGTTATCTTTTTATGTATTAATAAAATCTGATTTTTAAAAAAAAACATACTTTTGGTATCTTCCTATCCTTCAGAAGACTTACAAATAAATCCATTAACACCCTCATAATAGTATAACTTCCAGCGTGTATGCTTGGGCTAATCTGTCTGCTTTTCTTGTCTTTATTTTCTTCAGCACCATTTCTACTCTTCTATAAATACAATTTATGATATTGGAGTTCAATGTTAGAGATCAAATGAGACAATATTTATAATGTGCTTAGCACAGTATCTGACACATAATAGTTGCTATAGCATGCTTATTCCCTTCCCCTTCCCTTCCTTCTTTGTTCTAGAGTCTAAGATTGGTGGCTTTACTGTTCTTCATGGTGAGAAGTTTGCTCTCTCTCTATATATGTGTGTGTGAGAATGATGGGGTGAAATAATTTTCCAGCTAAAGACAACTTAAAAGGTTGGCAGGGAAGATCCGTTTCACTGGGGTGAGAGTGGAGCACAGTCCAGTGCAGTCCCTGCCAGCACAGATTGGGCCCCAGCAAACACAGGGCATTCCTTGGGAGCCATTAAATTAGCAGTGGCAACAGCTGCTTTCAGAGGTCTCAGTCCACAGACAGTAAAGGGGTCAAACAATTGGTCAGAAGGAGATTATAGAAGTCTCTTTGCTAGCACTAAGGCAGGACACTGTTGCTTTGCCCATACTTGGATCCAGGTTGCAGTCCTGGGTGGCAATCCCAGGGTGAGGAGGAGCACTAGCACACCAGGGCTTGCAGAGAAAATGAGCAGCAGAGTGTGTGTGTGTGTGTGTGTGTGTGTGTGTGTGTGTGTGTGTGTGTATGAGAGAGAGAGAGAGAGAGAGATACATATATATTTGCAGATCTTTTCCATTTTCTTCTTTTTGTGGTCCTATTTTCATCCTCAAATACCCTTGACAAGCAAGTCAATGTTTATCAAATAAAGTGCATTTTGGCTCCTTTGGATGATAGTTGATTTATATTGAGTAAAATTCTGAATGAAATTATTGTAGTTGATGTTTAAGTCTTTTCTTCCATCAATTCATCCACTTTTCATTATTAATAACTTATTTGAATAGATCATGGTTGAATTATTTCTATTGGATGCCATATATTCCCCAAAAGAGGGGAAACTTACCACCCATTTTTGAACAACTGGGATTTTTTTCTTTATATTCAGCTAAAATTTATTTTTCTTCAACGTATTCCCATTGCTCTTAGGAATTCACTCAGAACAAATCTAATCCTTTTTGCACATGACACCCGTCAAGTATTTGAGGCCACCTATCATGTCCTTCCTTCATCTCTCTTTTAAGCTTAACATCCCTTGTTCTTTCAACCAATCAGCAAACACTTATGAAGCACATATTGTGTTCTAGACACTATGTTAGGCATGAGGAATATAAAGAAGCAAATGAAACAGACTCTGCCTTCGAAGCGCTTAAATTCTTTTTGGGGTAAAACAACATATACATAGAAGGACATACAAAGAAATACAAAGTAATTTAGGAGTCAGAGTAGGAAGTAGCAGCTGAGGGATCAGAAGAGACCTTGTAGAAGGTAGCAGTACTTGCTCTGAGCTTTGAAGGCAGCTCAGCATTCCAAGCAGCAGAGGTGAGTAGGGAAGGCATCCAGGCAGGGGGCACAGCCAGTGCAAAGGCATGGCAATGAGTAGAGTGTAAAGAACACTGAACTTGGAGTCAAGGCCTTCATTTACTTCAGGTGACATAGTTTTGAATCACCTTACCATTCTGATTAAACTCCTTTGGATGTGCTACAGTTTTTAAATGTTTCTTCTAGCATTAGATGGGAGAGGAAATTGAAGAACGTCCATCACTAGCACGAGGTCACTGGATGCTTTGGAAAAAACACTGAAAGGGTAATTACTTCTAAGGCAAACTTTGATTACTTTAGAATTTTGCTGTCAGAGGCCCTGAGTGTGAGGCCCTGAGAGGAGGGCATCACTGTCAGAAATGCTGAAATGAAATCATCCCTCTCCCCACTCTAGAATTCAGGGGTACGTTGAATACTATTTGTTTCTGAGGTTTTCCTCTAGACTTAGGTAACAGTCTAAGGAGGTAAGGGAAAATAAAAAATCATTTCACTGGAGGAGTGGTTCTTTGTTGCTTTTCAGTCATGTCCAACTCTTCGAGACCTCTTTTGGAGCCACCTAGCTACCCATCGGGCTCTTAGGGAACTTTAGAAAATAAATACTTTGATACCATTGTTCCTCTTCAGTCATTTTCAGTCATGTCCAATTCTTCATGACCCTTTTTGGAGTTTTCTTGGCAGAAATCTGGAGTGGTTTGTCATTTCCTTCTCTAGCTCATTTTACAGATGAGGAAACTGAGGCAGACAGGGTTAAGTGACTTGCCCAGGGTCACACAGCTAGTTAGTGTTTGAGGTCAGATTTGAACTCAGGAAGATGAGTATTCCTAACTCCAGGCCTGGCACTCTGTCCACTATGCCACCTAGCTGCCCATGAGGTTCTTAGTGAACTTAAAAATATTTAATTTCATACAATATCTGAATATAATTGGCTTCCTTGATAATCTCAGGTACTTTATTTTATGCACTTAAAACCATTATTCTGAGAAGTCCATAGACTTAGAATAGCTAAGTCCTTCACAATTCTTCATTGTACAATATTGCTGTTATTATGTACAATGTTCTCCTAGTTCTGCTCACTTCACTTTGCATCAGTTCATGCAAAATAAAATATTATTTTTTAAAAAAGTTCACGGGGCAGCTAGGTGGCACAGTGGATAGAGCACCAGCCCTGAAGTCAGGAGGACCTGAGTTCAAATCCGGCCCCAAACCAAACGCTTGACACTTACAAGCAAGTCACTTGGCCCCAATTGCCTAAAAAAAAAAAAAGTCCATAGGCTTCAGCAGACTTCCAAAGGGGTCTATGACACAAGAAACCCTGCACTATCATTCCCAGAAGTTTGTTGCTAAGGTATTGGGGAGGGAGAGGTGTGGGAGAAGGAAAGAGGAGCACCACTAAGACACTCTATTACATACACAGCCCTTGGATGAAAAAGGCTCTTATCTCTCTGATAAATTATCACCACCTCCAAACTCAAGATTTTGAGCAATTTTTAGAGTTCAGAGAATTGTGACATCCGGAAACCAAGAAACCACAAACTAAAAGTCAGCCCCAAACTCTTCATACACAGGGTCAGGGATTAAATCCTCTTTTCTCCCAGGAATGCTGCAGTTCTGTTTTCTCCAGATTTTCTAATTTTCCCTCTAATCAGTGTCTGGAGAGAAAATGCAGGAGGAGAAAGAACTGAGTAGCTGTCTCTAGTAGATGCCGGGAGGGGTGCACGTCTCTTCCTTTGCCTCCCCGGCCCCAGTCAGATTCAGTCATTTGTCTGCACCTGCAAAACCCAGGATTGTGTGCTGAACAGGAAGCATGTACAATCTCCTAGGGTTGAGGCAAGGAGTTGCCACAGTTGTCAAGGCTGGCTTAATGCTCGCCTCCGTTTCCCCTCCTTCCTCAGCTTTTGAGGTCCTACGGGTCTACTCATATCTGACTGTTTGCCTGGATTTCTAAGCCCTCACCTTGTTCTGCATCTTTTATCACGTGTCATCTCCCCTACTGGTTTTTGTCCATCTGGTTGATAATCATTTATTTTATTTTATTATTTTTTATTTTTTAGGCAATTGGGGTTAATTGACTTGCCCAGGGTCACACAGCTAGTAAGTGTCGAGCATTTGGTCTGAGGCCGGATTTGAACTCAGGTCTTCCTGACTTCAGGGCAGGTGCTCTATCCACTTCGCCACCTAGCTGCCCCCAATAATTGTTTATTATTAAGCATTTATTATGCATCAGGCACTGTACTGAGTGCTGGTATCACAAAAAAAGGCAAAAGACAGTTCCTGTTCTCAAGGGGCTCAAAGTCTAACAGGAAAAGACAACTACCAACAATTAGGTACAAACTAGCTATCTACAGGCTCTATCAGGAATAAGCTGGAAGTTTTGGAAGCTGGGGATTCCAGGAGACAGATTATGAGGGAGAAAATTCCAGGCACAAGGGACGGCCAATGAAAACTCCCAGAATCAGGAGATGGAGAATCTTGTGTGAAGAACAGAGAAGAGGAGTATGTAATTGGATCACAGAATATGTGAAGGGGAGTAAAATATAAGAAGGTAGAATGTTAGAAGGAAGCCAGATTATGAAAGACTTGGAGTGCTAAGCAGAATACTTTATATTTGATATCATGGGGATGGGAAGCCAATTCAGCTGGGTAGGGGGAGAGTGACTCAATCCCAGGCCTCAGTACTTGAGGAAGTGAGACTGCCCTAGCTCTAACTTGCCAACTAGTTCTGACTCAGACACTTAGAGCCACAGTCCTTATCTACGAACGGCTGAAGACTGACCTCTGAGTTACTTTTACCTGATACAGCTTATTCTGCCCTCTTATTCTGTAATTTCCCTTATTCTAGGTCATGGTGTCTGAAATTCCACCATTAGACATTAATTCTTTTGGATTAAATATTGCTATTTTCTTTTAAAATGTAGATCTTGGGAGAGGGAATGCATTAAACTATTATTAAGTCCCTCTTAGCTTAGGAATCATAGTTTTGAAGCTGGGTGACCACTTAATAGATACATGGAAAGGATTCATTCTATGGATGCGGCCGCACTAAGTGACCTCACTTCTCCGACCGCTTCCACTAGACAATTTTATGATTCAAGGAAAAACAGTCTTGGGTTGGGTTCTCTAGCATAAAAGCACCGGGTGCAATGTGGGTGTGTGGGTGTGGATGTGGGGGTAGGGCGGGGAAGGATGGGGAGGATGAGGGACAAGAAAGGAGATGTGAGAGAATGCAAAAGACACATTTTGCCTACTTCACATATTTTCTGTCCATGATCTCAGCCTAAGAAGTTGCTACTCTTGGCAGAACTGAAGGGGAGGGAGCAGAGAGGTCAGGCATTGAGCCGGCCCTTAGTGAAGGACACCCAAGCCTCATCAAAGGTGCCCAGTTGCTCCGGCCTCTGGTTCTTCCCCAGCTCCCCCTCTAACTCCACTGGGAAGGTGAAGGTTCCACTCAGAAGTGTGAGAGGAAAGAAAGGCCATCTTGGATGGAAGGCCCAAGGGCCTGAGCTGAGCATCTGTGTAGGGTTTTCTAGAAAGACTTTTGTCTTAGAACAAAAACCCCAACACAAACCCAGGAAAGAGACCTGGGACAAGAGAAGCAGGAAATAATATGGGGGTAAATCTGAAATCTCATCATCAGCTAAAAGGGAGAAAGAGTCAGGAATCTGAAAGAGCTGGCTAGCTAGCTAGACCAGACCATTGGGCTTAATCTAAGACAACATTTTCATAGGGCTAAATATAAAGTCTTAAGTTTTAAAAGTCACCTTCACTAGTACAGGATGGGGGAGGTGTATTTAGACAGAAGTTCATCTGAAAAAAAAAACTCTGGGGATCTTAATGTACTGAAAACTCAATATGAGTCAGGAGTATAAAATGTCAAGAAAAAATGTGAATGTGATCTTTGTTTGTATTAATGAGCCATAGTGTTCAGGGCTATGAAGATGATAACACTACTGTAATTTCCTCTAACCTATCAGATCAATGCTGTGCTCGGTTTCATGTGTCACGTTTTGGGAAGGGCATTGATAATCTGGGGAGCATTCAGATGAGACAACCGGGATTGTGAAAGGCCTTGAGTTAATGTCAAAAAAGGATTGGTTGAAGGAAGTGGGGGATATTTCACCTTGAGAAGATTTAGGAGTGACGTAATTGCCATCCTAAAGCATTTGAAAGACTGGCATAAGGAAAAAGGAGTAGAATTGTTCTGTTTAGCCCTACAGGGCAGAGCTAGGAACAGTGGGTGCAAGCTTATTTTCTTTTCTTGGAAGCAATTGGGGTTAAGTAACTTGCCCAGGGTCACCCAGCTAGAAAGTGTCTGAGGCTAGATTTGAACTCAGGTCCTCCTCACCCAACAGTTGGTGGTGCTCTATCCACCGCACCACCTAGCTGTCCCAGAAGCTTCAAAGAAGCAAATTTAGTCATCCATGCCCGCCCTACTCCCCAACACACACACACACACACACCCACACACACACCCACACACACACACTTCTTGACTCAAGTATAGCTAAGAAGTGCACACACTAATAAAGAAAGAAGGTGAGATAGAGGATCTGAAAATTATATGGGAGTTTGAATGCAAGGAAAGATTGAAATGACACTTTCTTGTGGCACTGGGTGTGTTCTCCCCTCTAGTTGCCTTGGTGGGACTATGACAGTCAGGAAGTTTTGTGCTGGTGGGCGGTAGGGGTTGAGGAAGAAAGGGCTCCCTAGGACTTAGAGAATAGTAAAGGGCCACAAATCAAGTGAAATGGTTAAGCCCAAGGAAGAGAGAGGGAAAACTGGAGGTTGGAGAAAGAACAATGATTACATGGAAGCAAAAACATGCTTCAGTCTGACTTTAGTCTTCTACCACTTTGATTAAAATGAGATGTAGCTGTGGCAGAGTGCAGACCATGCAGACAGGAAGGCCTGGGTTTAAGTCCCACCTTTGGCATATATAGGCTGTGTGACCTTGGACAAATCTCTTAACCTTTCAGTGCTCTAGACAATTCTCTATGACTACAAGTGATAGAAAGGTGCCAGCCTGAACTGGTAGAGGGAGCATCCACCTTAGAAGATCCAGTCTTTCTAGTAGTGTATGCCTTGTAAGTGATCTTAAAAGAAACACACTAGGTATGTAATGAAAGGAAAGAGTCAATGAGATGAAAGCCTGAACTATGAGATTTGATCAGGTAATTCAGACACAAACTCTACCTGAATTAATGAGAAACTGGACAGGGGCGCAGTGACAAACAACTGATCTCTATCTACATCTATTTTATACTGATATCTATACCTATGCCTGAGAAAGACAGAAGTAGACATCCAAAGTCCTCTCTGATGCTGGATTGCATGTATCACCTGTGGTGGCTCAGTGCCCCCTGGTGGCAACATTAGGAAAAACTTCTAACAAAGCTCTCCAAAAGTGGAACTGGCAGTTTGCTTCCGAAGGTGGACCTTTACGTGAATAGGGATAGAGGGCATCAGAGGTTCGTCTCAACTCAAAGATCCTGTGATATAGACAGATAGGCAGACAAACAGACAGATAGATATCAATATACAGATACAAATACAGGTAGAAGTACATAGATATACAGATATAGATATATTGATTTTGACATATAGATATCAGTACAAAATAGAGGTAGATAGACATATAGCAATAGATATAGGTGAAAGACAAAAACAGAGCGGAACTGAGACAGAGACAGATGGTAGGGAAAACTGAGACCCTCTCTATTCATTGGATGAAAGCAGGAGGAAGGAAGGAAGAACTAACTCATAGTCTTGTACGTTCTAGGGCCAAAAGGGAGGATATCTAGTTCAGCATTCTCCTTGTGTAACCTTTGACAGAAGCTCGGAATGTTCAAGCTGAGAGAGACCTTAAAATCTATCTAGTTCAACTTCTTCACTTTACAGATGGGGAAACTGAGGTTCAAGGACATGAAGTAACTTCCTAAGGTTGCAGAGTAAGTAGCAGAGCCAGGACTCAAATCTTGATTTTCTGATCCTATGTCTAGTGTTCTTTTCACTACCACCAAACAGTAGCTCAATAAACATTTATTAAATGTCTACTGTGTGCCAGGCACTGTGCTAAGTGCTGGGGATACCAAAAGAGGCAAAAGACAGTCTCTGCCCTCAAGGAGCTCACAATCTAATGAGGAAATAACGTGCAAACAAATATGTATAAACAAGCTACTAACAGAATAAACAGGAATAATTAAAGTGAAGGCACTAGAATTAAGAAGGCTTCGAGAAGACTTTCTTGTAGATGAGATTTTGGTTGGGACTTTGGTTGGGACCAGAGAGGTCAGTAGTCGGAGGTAAGAAGGGAGAGCATCCCAGGCATGGAGGACAGAAAAACGGCCAGAGCTGAGAGATGGAGTGTCTTGTTCTGGGAATAGCCAAGAGGCCAATGTCACTGGATTTCAAAGTACATGGCAAAAACTCGAAAGCCCCTTTTCATGACTAGAAAGGTTGAGGGTGAGAGTGGAGTCAAGATGGCAGTATACAGGCAGCAACTCTGTTGAAGTCTCCCAATATTGCCCTCCAAACAATTTAAAAATAACTCCTCAAAAATATTTTGGAGCAACAGAGCCAACAAAAGGTCAGAATGAGACATCTTTTCCAACCTAAGACAACTTAGGAGGTTGGCAGGAGAGGTCTGTGTCACTGGGGTGCGGGCTGGGCCCATAGAACAATAGGAGCACCTTGGAAGCCCCACAACAGAAACAGCAGCAGCAGCAGCTTTGGGAGCTCTCATCCCAGAGACAGTAAGGGTGTTGGACAACTGGTCAGAAAGAGATCTAGGGAAACTTTTGCTGGCTCTGGGTGTAGGGCCTGGCTCTGTTTGGCAACTCTATTGCCCACAAACAGTTCTGAGTCACAGCTATGGTAGAGAGAAGCACAGGGTAGAGGTTGGTCATAAGGGAGCAGGGCCCCTGGTCACAATTATGAGGCAGAGAGGAGTGCTAGCACTTTTAGCTGTAGGGAGCAGAGGTTCTGGTTACAGTTCCAGGGCCAAGAGGAGCACCAGTGCTACAGGGGAACAGGGACCCTTCCTGGGTAAAGACAAGAGTGAAGGTCAAGAGAGCAATGACTACTCCTCTCTCTGGATCACATCACTTTGGAAGTACCTTGGGAGAAAATTTGAAGACCCCCAGAACTAGCTCTGAAAACAGCAGCATGAAAAAATCTGAAGATTGATACAATGCCTCCCCACCCCATGTGAGCAGAGCCCAACTTTTATATAAAGTTTGAAGTCAAGAAATAGATTAGAAAAACGAGTAAACAACAACAAAAAGAACCTGACCATTAAAAACTACTATGGTGTCAGGGAATACCAAAACATAAATTCAGAAGAAAACAATGTGAAAACACCTACTACCAAAGCCTCAAAGAAAAATGCTAAGTGGATCCAACACTAGCAAGAATTCCTAGAAGAGTTAAAGATAAGAGTAGCAGAGGAAAAAATGGGAAAAGAAATAGAATGATGCAAGAAAATTATAAAAAGAAAATTAACAGTTTGCTAAAAGAGGCACAAAAAACCCTGAAGAAAATAACAGAACTGAAGGTCTCAGAAAAACAGAACTAACATAATGGTAAAAGAGGCACAAATATTTACTGAAGAAAAGTACTACTTAAAAAGCAGAATAGGCCAAATGGAAAAAGAGGTACAAAAGCTCACTGAAGAAAATAATTCCTTAAAAATTAGAATTAAGTAAGTAGAAGCTCCATGAGACATCAAGAAACAATAAAACCAAGTCAAAAGAATGAAAAAAAATAGAAGAAAATGTGAAATATCTCACTAGAAAAAAACAACTGACCTGGAAATTAGATTGAGTATAGATGATTTAAGAATTACTGAACTACCTTAAAGCCATGATAAAAAGAAAAAGAGGCTAGACATCATATTTCAAGAAATTAAAGAGGAAAACTCCCCCAATATCAGAGATCTAGAGGGTAAAATAGAAGTAGAAAGAATTCACTGATCACCTCCTGAAAGAGTGAAATGAAAACTCCCAGGAATTTTATAGCCAAATTCCAGAGTTCTCACATCAAGGAAAAGATATTACAAGTGGTCAGAAAGAAACAATTCAAATATAGTAGAGCCACAGTCAGTTTCACATAAGATTAAGCTGCTTCCACACTACAGGAGTGGAAGGCTTGGAATATGATATTCCAGAAGGCAACGGAGCTAGAATTGCAACCAAGAATAACCTGCTCAGAAAAATGGAATTTAATCCTTCAGGAGAAAAAAATGGATATTTAATAGAGTAGATGACTTTCAAGCATTCCTTGTTGAGTAGACCAGAGCTGAATAGAAAATTTTACATTCAAACACATGACTCAAGAGAAGCATAAAAGGTAAACATAGAAGAGTAATCATAAGAGACTCAGTGAAGTTAAACAATGTACATTCTTCTATGGAAAGACGATACATGTAACTCCTTGGAAACTTACCATTATTAGGGAAGTTAGGTCTACACAGACAGAGGGCATGAGTGTGAGTCGATTATGTTAGGATGATCTTCCCCCAAAAATGAAGGGGTAAAAAATAGGGATACACTGGGAGAAGGGGAAAGGGAGAGGTAGAATGAGGAAAGTTTCTCACATAAAAGAGGCACACAAGGAAGAGTTTTTATGGTAGCAGAGAAAATGGAGGGGGAAGTGGAGTGGCAGGCTATACTTGGATCTCACACACATTGGAATTGGTTCAAAGAGGGAAGAATATATATATATATATATACACACTCAATTGGGTATAGAATTCTATCTTACCCAATAGGGAAATATGAGGGGAAGGGAATAAGAGATATGGGGAAGTTAATAAAGGGAGGGCAGGTTAAGGAAGGTAGCAGTCAGAAGCAAAACAGACTTTTGCAGAGGGACAGGATAAAAAGAGAGAGAAAGATGAGCTAAAGAAAGTAGGATGAAGGGAAATACACAGTTAGTAATCATAACTGTGAACATGAATGAGATGCATTCACCCATAAACAGAAGCAGATAGCAGAATGGATTAGAATCCAGAATCCAACAATATGTTGTTTACAAGAGACACATGAAACAGAAAGACATACACAGAGTTAAAATAAAGGGCTGGAGCAAAATCTATTATACTTCATCTGAAGTTAAAAAAAAAAAGGCAAGAGTAGCAATCATGGTCTTAGACAAATCAAAAGCAAAACCAGACCTAATTGGAAGAGATAATCAGGGATATTACATTTAGCTAAAATGTACCATAGACAATAAAGTAATACCAAAGTTTTCTACAGCAAATTTCTCTAATAAATATGTAGGGAAATGAGTCAAATTTATAAAAATAAGAGCCATCTCCCAATTGATGAACAGTCAAAGGGTATGAATAGTTAATTTTTAAAAGAAGAAATCAAAGCTATCTATAATTATATAAAAATGCTCTAAATCACTATTGATTAGGGAAACACAAATTAAAACAACCCTGAGGAACCAACTCACACCTATCAGAAATGACAAATGCTGGAAGGGACGAGGGAAAATAGGTATAAGTTGTTGGTGGAGTTGTGAACTGGTCCAACAATTTTGGAGAACAATTTGGAACTATGCCCAAAGGGTTATAAAACTGCATACACTTTGACCCAGCAATACCACTAGTAGGATGGTAACCAAAAGAGATCAAAGAAAAAGGAAAAGCACCTGTATGTAGAAAAATATTTATAATAGCTCTTCTCATGGCAGCGAAGAATTAGAAATTGAGGAGATGCTCATCAATTGGGGAATGACTGAACAAGTTGTGGCATAGAATAGTGATGGAGTGTTACTGTGCTCTAAGAAAAGATGAGGGATGTAGTTTCAGAGAAAAAAAAAACCATGGCAAGACCTATATGAACTGATACAAAATGAAGTGAGAAGAACCAGGAGATCATTGTGCACAGTAACAGCAAAGATCATTTTGGGAGTCATCTGTGTGAAGATAACTGAAATCATGGGAGAGGATGAGATCATCAAAGGAGAGAGTGTCAAGAAAAGAGGAAAAGGCCTGGGACTGAGCCTTGGGGCCACCCACACTTCAGGGTCTGCTGGTGGATGATTAGCCAGTACTCTTGTGGTTGGGAGTATGTGGAAACAAGGGGTAGAGAGGAAAACTACTTCCCAATGGGTGCTAATAATAGGACACTCAGAAATGATGAGAGAGGAAGATAAGCAATTAGGTATGGGAAGTAACATAGATCTGGACCCAAGGAATCAGGCTACCTCATGGGTCAGAAAGGTCCAACAAACATGGTACCTAGAATTTATTTATTTATTTATTTATTTGGTTAGGCAATGGAATTAAGTGACTTGCCCAGGGTCACACAGCCAGTAAGTGTTATGTGTCTGAGGCCGAATTTGAACTCAGGTCCTCCTGAATCCAGGGCCAGTGCTCTATCCACTGCACCACCTAGTTGTACCTACCTAGAATTTAGCAAGGCATGAAATCCCTGGGGCCAAAATGAACAAGTTCCTTCAATTAGTCCTTAGCAGGAGAGCTAGGGTGCCAAGAATCTGGGTCAGTGAGGCTTGGACAGAATTTGGTCATTAGGAGTAAGTGAGTTGAGTAAGTAGTGAAGAGAACATAGACCTTGGAGTCAGAAATACCTGAATTCAAATCCTGCCTCAGAAACATATTAGTTTCATGACCTTGGGCAAGTCATTTAACTTTTCTGAGTCTTAATTATGAAGTGAATAGTCTGAACTCAGTGATCTCTCTAAGGCCCCTTCTAGTTCAAAATCTATGCTCCTATGAGTGGAGACTGAATGGCTGAAGAATAGAGGGCAAACCTGCTGCTCTAGAGAGAGGCAGGGCAGGAGGAAAGGAGGAGGTAGAAGATGGAGGCTATTCTCTCTCCTGGGCAATATCTAGTGTTCTCATCCATCCTGAAAAACCACTGGACTTTTAAAAAATATGTACTTTATTTTTCCCCCAATTACATGTTAAAACAATTTTTAACATTTTTTCAAAAAAGTTTTGAGTTCCAAATTCTATCCCTCCCCAATTCCCGAGAAAGTAAGCAATCAGATATAGGAAACCACTGGACTTCTAAATAGGCTACTGAACACCAACACTTGCTAGCTAGAAAGACCCACAGGGCTGGAAGAGTCTGGGATGGGTATGAACCGGACCACAAATCCAGAGAAGGCCAAGGATCCCCAATACTCCTGTGGGGAGAAGACCCGAGGAAAGGCAGAAGGGTCTCTGTGGCCTTGCCCCACAAACCAACTTCTGGTTACAGGGTCTGATGTACAATCTATGGAGCTTAAGGGGTGCATCCTTCAGCCCTGAAGTGCCTGTCTTCCTGCCCGCTTCACTTTGGATGCTGACCTGACTACAGATAAGATTGGCCTATCCAGCTAGCCTAGCCCAGTAACCCAGAATAGTCCTTTCAATTGACCCATAGGTTCCAATCTGCAATCAAGAGGTGAGTAGCTATGATTTGGGTAGAATACTTTGAGGATAGGCATGCTCCAAACCCCAAGGAGTAGGTGGGCAAGAACTAGTGGACAAGGGACAGCTAGGTGACACAGTGGAGAAAGCACAGGCCCTGGAGTCAGGAGGACCTGAGTTCAAATGTGGCCTCAGATACTTAGTAGCTGTGTGACCCTGGGCAAGTCACTTAACACCGGAAGAAAGAAAGAAAGAAAGAAAGAAAGAAAGAAAGAAAGAAAGAAAG